>NW_021163166.1:0-494755 GCF_004324835.1 Dendronephthya gigantea | reverse complement strand
TAACTTACCAAAATGATTTGCAGTAGTAGGAATGTACTGTGACACAGTCAGTCTAGGAAACAAAGAATTGTGTTAAACGATTATTTTTTCCATAGGAAAAATAAATATGCCCATGTCAGAAACTCAGCTAGGCCTACGTGCTTGGCTTTATGGGCAAAGTAAGCATATGCTTGCATTTTTGTGCTTAAAAGTCATTTAACCTTTTAAGCCTACAGTTGCAGCAATGAGGGCTCCGTCGCACTTTTTAAAACTGTACCGTGTCTTCTAAAACAGAATCAGTCAAGAATTTTGCTAGGCAGACTATTCGTAATTCATAAGGAGCAAATGAAAGTGTTTCTGACATCATAACGGTAAAACCGCTCGAGTTTTCCAACTGGCGTGCTCGTAGAGAAATCGACAGTCCACATTTCCACTTCTGGTCGCTCACGCTTCGACTACAGCTGACAGTTCTTATATTCGTGCGTTCCATACGCGAAGGAAACTTTCAATTGTACAAAGATGCCCTAACTGCCATCGCTCCGTGTTTTTTTTTGCTCTAGATCATACCCACTATTCAAGGTGGCTCCCCGTTCACATCCGTGATATGGAAACGCTGGACAAGGAACTTCCCACAGTCGCAAAGAAGTTCGAAAGCGGAAATTTTGTGGTACACAAAACACGCCGTGCTTTTTCTGCAATTTCCCTTGATCAAGCACACGAACAGAATAACAAGATTGTCAAAGGTGATATTGGTGCGGTTGGTCTGACTAGTAATGAGAATAAATTGCTACGCTGGATGGTTTCGGGTCCAGAACTGGCAAGAATAATCAACGATTTCGAGTCTGCAGTAGAATCGCTGAAAGATTTTCAAAGTAAAGGACCGGATGTTCGTCATCATGAGCAAGTAAAAGGAGTCCAGTCAACCTTTAGCAAACAGGTCAAAGATATGTACAACTCGATTGAAGAAATGGGAAACCCTTTCTTAGAAGAGAGCGAGGATTTACTTGTTCTAGACACGCGAAATTTGGTGGATACTAGTGTCATAGAGACTGTTCGTAAAATAGAAGCTATTGGTAAAGAGCAATATGAGCAATTTGTTACCGACAGGCTTGATAAAAGAATCTCACTCTTTAAGCCAATAAAGAAAAACAAGTTACCACTTTTCACTTCTCCTATTCGCCTGACAAAGAAGTCCAAAGACAAGCTTCAGATCGCTTCACTCAAGCAAAACTGTGCGCTATTTTAACGTCTCTATGTTTCTTGTCAAGTTCGTGATGGAGATATGGAAACCTTTTTCTCTCACGAGAATCAAAGTTATCCTCCTTCGTTATCCCAATTTGGAACGATGCGATCAGGAACCAAATCAGATTTGTTGCCATGTCTCGAAACGATTAGCAATGCACAATCAGTAAAAATATCTGTTGACGTCGTTCTATTGGATGGTGCAGCTATTGTTAACATGCTAAAGCCCGGGGCATCACGAATTTTTGAAGAATACAGTCGAAAGGTTTCCATCCCATACGTGAGTAGCCAACTCCAAGTCGCCAGACGAGTGGATGTTATTTGGGACAGATATTTCCAGCACAGCCTTAAGACCGCTACAAGAGAGAAGCGAGGTAAGGGAGTACGTAGACGTGCTCAAGCTGATAGCAAAATTCCTGGAAACTGGCAAACCTTTCTTAGAGTAGCAGACAACAAGAAGGAACTTTTCAGCTACCTTGCAGACCAGGCAATTACGATTGGAGCTGAGAACGGAGAGGTTATATCAACAAAAGAAGACATGGTAATCTGCAATACAGAAAGAGTTCTTGCCGATCTATCTCCCTGTCAACAAGAAGAGGCTGATTGTTGTTGCACGCCGCCGATGCATCGAAGCGAGGATTCACAACGGTGATGGTGCGTACAATTGATACGGATGTTGTTGTGATAGCAGTCGCACATTTTCATCTGATGTCTTCGTCTGAATTATGGGTAGCGTTTGGGGCTGGAAAGCACTTACGATACTTGCCTGTGCATGAGATTGCACGTTCCATGGGACCCTAAACGTCAAGAGCACTCCTAGCATTTCATGCTTTTACAGGCTGCGACCAAACATCAGCAAGGGAAAGAAGACTGCTTGGGAAACATGGAGAATTCACAGCGATGCAACGGGAGCATTTGCAAGACTAAGCGATTACCCATCATCGTTAACCATGAGGTAATGCCAGTCATTGAACGCTTGAACGCCCCCTCAAGCCTCAAAAAGTTGTCAAGAGCTTCTCAAGTGCGGATGCAAAAGTGAAAAGGGATGTTCAGGACGTTGTAAATGTGTACATGCTGGAATACAATGTACATCATTATGTTACTGTGGAGGAGAATGTGACAGAGATTAACCATAAAGGCTTGAACATATGGTGAACAATTATGTTGACGCTGAGTTCTAAACTAACCGAAATACTTAGAACTAATGCGTTAATACTGCTTCTCTGACAGCTGTAAATATCTTTTAGTTTCATTTTCATGCAAAAACAGTATTAGTAAGTGTATCGATAATATTGAAAATAACCACACTAAATGTGTTAACTATATATCTAGCATTCCTCTATCATTATGTGAATCCGCACATTTACAAAGCATAAATGGTGAAAATTCGATTAAGCCTTCGTTTTTATGTAGAGTTATAATTTATGCGAAAAATGGTCCCCAATTGAAATTTATGAGTGGGCCCACATGGCATCTATTTTGACAGGTCTTGTTTAGCAAAAATGTAAAATTTTGTGCTTTTAACCAAAAACCCACAATTTTCCTACCAATCTGCAGGACTAAATTAGGTCTGCTGGCTCCGTTTACTATCCGATAAAAATGTTTTTAGGATTTATGTATGGACGGGTCAAATTGGGATGATCTCTTGATTGCAAAATCACCGGACGCTCGCAAACAAAAAACCCCTATGTATCGATACTTACAAACTGTGTAAGATGGAAAAATCGAACTCGCTTTGGTAGCCTTAAAAACCAGAGTCACGCCCAATAAACGCTAATCAACTCCCCCCCCCCCCTTGAACTCCTTGGGGCCACCGTTCTGGCTCGTTTGATAAGCTCAGTCCAGAAGGCTAACTTGTATATGCAGATGTTTCCTGAAACGTATTTACATATGCACTGATTCGTATACGTCCAGAACCCGTAAATGAAATACGAAAGCTCGCCGTCAGAGAGGTGGAAATTTTGCCCCGCACAAAGAAAACGGGGAGGCCAATCACTATTGTGGACTAGAGGAGAATTCCTAAAGTACCTCTCGAAAACATCGCCATCAGTGTCAGGACATACAGATCTTAGGGGTTCAGATGTCGGGGCAAATGCTGCAATGACGAAATCAAATCCTGCAATGATGAAATCAAATCCGTATTCAATTATGAGAGCATTGACAAGAAGTGACATTGTTAAGATTTGATCGACGTTAATGCTACAGCAGCAAGACAAAGTTATTATGAGTGACACCGTGTGTGCAGTTCATTTACAACATAAGGTGTCCTTCTACAGCACAGAAGCCTACCGCGGACCAGTTTAAACATTGATGCTTGGGATAAAATCGATCATTTACGTGGCGGAAGAGGGATATCTTAACAAAGAATATCTTACGGTTGGTCAAGTAGTTAGGGTTGTTTTGAAACCCAGCCAACGTTATTCGTTCTCGTGGTCAAATTGATAAATCGTCTCTGTCGTTGTCAGAGAAACAGCCCAAACTCCTTCCGTCGAGACACCTCTTTACGGATCTTGTAATTTTCGATCATCATAGGGTTGTTTATCATAATGAAATCACAGAGAAATTGAATAAAATTTATGAGAGTATTAGATAGTTAGAGGGCGAAGAGAAAGTGCAAGAAATTAGAACGGATGTGTTTCAATACTCCCCAAACTGCCCCCTACCCCACCAGCTTGACGAGTTAGCTACTCCGCTATTCACAAATACAGGAGTCGATTTCGCCGGACCACTTTTTGCTACGAATCGAGGGCAACCCGAATCAGAGAAAGCCAAGGCTCACGTCCGTCTTTCGACTTGTTCTTTGACACGATCATGATCCTAGAGCTAGTGCCTAATTTATCTATACAAGTCGTTTTTGCAAGCTTTTCAAGATTTTCCGCATGGCGCGGCTGCTAATATGCAAGACTGTTGTCGTTGTCAAATCCACTGCTCAAGACGTGAAAAGGATCGTCAGGTCGGAGGAGATCCAAAACAGTATTCGATGAACAAGAGAATTACATGGACTTTCATAATCGAGAAAGCGCCCTGGCAAGGAGATTTTTGAAAAGCATGATTGGTAGCACGAAAATTTGTCTTAGAAAAATACTATAAGGACGAACACGACTATTGTTTAAAGAAATGCGGACTGTGTTAATCGAGATCTCTTAACTGCAAGTCTGCAACCATCTGGAACAAATTGCTCAAAAACAAAAGAATAAAGTCACTTCGCCTATAACCTATTTGTACGACGACGAACATGTTAACACCCTCATCACTAATCTATATGTTCGTACAAATTGGTAGCTACTATTACCACCACATCAAACGACAGTAAATCAATTTATGAATCAATGGCGAAAAAAGATCTGCAGATTAAGAGAACCGTTAAAAGTATCCAACAGATCGTTTGGGATGTTGTGATTCTAAAAGATGACAAATCGCGCGATGTGCCCTAAAAGTTTGTGAAACTGGAGTTGTTTAATACCATCCCTTGATTAGAGCAGCTAAAGTCTGTATAGCCAAAAAGATGACCTAATACCATCATCGAGTTACCAATCGCACCCAAAAGTATAACTGTCTTGATTGAAGACAATATAAACTGCAACTGTAGAGAAAGCGCATGCTGAAGTTCAAGAATCCGCGACAGAAAGAAGAGTGAAAATAAAATCCGCTGACGTTTGATCTGCTAACGTTTTTTTAACATTTCGAACACTCTTACAAATTAAACATCCCTCAAAATTATAATTGCATTGAAAGTTGCGAGAAAATTGCATAGTGTAACAGCAGTGACAATGTAGAGTTTATTAATTAAAATAAAATAAACTTACCAAATGCATCATTAAAAATCTTTCCGTCAACGTTTGCTTAATAGTGGTCTTTTATGTGTTAGTGTACGTCAAAGGGATTTCTCACATGTTCCATACTAAAAAAAATATCGCAGCAAAAAAGACTTTAGGAGTAAAATAGATATTATTCAATCATAAATAGCAAATATATTGCCTATGCTGTATTAAATTTAAAAGTTTCCGTAAAACTATATAAACTATTAAACTTAAACTTAATTAAACACATCACTGATACTATGATGAGACAAAACATTAAAAATGTTTTGATACAGAGATAAAGTGAACTAAGAATGATAAACATCCCCAGCTGCAGCTATGATTCAAAGATAAAGTCAACTATTAATGAAATCCCACACCCCTGACGAACATCTCTTAATTCCCACTAGTGAGACAAAATTAGAATTATGTATTATGCAGAAAGTCAACAAATCCCATGAAGAACATTCCCCTTGATAAAAATTCCATTCTATTCTTGATGGAAAGATTAAACTGAACCACCAATACTATGCTGACACAAATCATTAAAAATGTAAGTCCCCTCAATGTGAGAATTCTTGCACAAGTCCTCACATTGCTTTACACACTTTTACATGATGATACTTGATGGAATATTTAACCTGAGCTACTACCAATACAATTATAACATCAACTATTAATAGAAAACTTCCCAGTTGAAGTCAACTCACTATATTAATATACAAAGAGCTTTATGTAGTCAACAAATTACATTTCGCCTGTGATAAAAATTGGAAACACACAAAGATATTATCGAGTGAACAAATTTCATCTATCTTGATCAATGTCCATTCCCGCTAATGATGCAAAATAAGAGCCAATGTAGTATAGACATACAGATTGTCAGCAAATTTAACCCTAGCTTATAAGCATCTCCTCAAATCACTGATGCAAAGATAATGCCACCTATGAATGAATAACATCTTACCCTAGATACAAGATACATACAGTAAACAAATCCCACCACTAATTCAAAACTGGAGCCAACTCAGCATACAGGAATATTGTCAACAAATCCCACCTTGGTATAAAAATGCCACTCTGCTACTCCATTTAATAAAAGCCATTAATAAAACTATATTGATGAAAAAACCCACTCTAATAAGCCACCTATGCTGTTGTTTTGAAAAATATGTTGAAACCTTGTAGGAATGACTTTATGGGGACCTGAGTGTATGTAAGTCCCCACAATGTTAAAGTTCTTGCACAAGTCCTCACAATGCTCCATTTTTTACACTGCGTGTTTAGTGAACTTACGTAATTGCATTGTGGGGACTAAAGAAATTTGAATTTTGATAAACATTCCTTTCCACTGATACAAAATTAGAGCCAAATCATAATATACATAGATACAGTCAACAAATCAGTTCCACCCTAGTAAACATCCCCTACCACTGCAGCTGATGCAAACATTACAGTAAATCATCTAAAAATAAAAGTCATTCCATTCTAATAAACATGCCGTCACGGTATTGATACAAAGTCAAATAATAATGAAAAACAACCCACTGTAATAAACATTCCCTCCCAATAACTAAATAGAATTACAGCCAACTCATTATTATGCTTGGATACTGCAAATCAACTAATCCTGCCCCGATAAACATCCTACTACTGATGCATACAGAGCATCCCATCATGATAAATATAAAATATCATATCCACTACTGATACCACAAAAAATTGAAAATATTCCAATCTGGTAAACATGCTGTCTAGATATTGATAGAATGATATAGTGAACTAAGAGTGAAAAATATCCTAGAGTAACAACAAGCATACAAAAAAATAATCTCACCACCAATCAACTCTTTGCAGTGGAAGTATGAACATTCTGTGCATGAAACAGTCAATTGCAAACTAGGAAAAGAGAATTGTTTTAAGCTCTATGCAAAATATATACAAAATATTGTTAACTTAGAGTTAAATGTCCCACCATGATGAACATATCACTACCGCTATTAATGTAAGAAGTACTGATGCAAAAATATTGTCAGTTGCGAGGTTTCAAAGAAGGTTTCAAAAAACATGTGTACTAAAAATCAGAGCCAACTTAGTATTCACAGTATGGGGTCAACAAATCTCGCCCTGATAAACATTCCTTTCAGCTACTGATGAAAAGGTCAACTGAGAATGGATGATGAACACCCTACTGTATCCTGCTGCAAAAGCGAGTCAATTACGAAAGAGAAACGTTTCATCATATCCCATTACTGATATGAAGATAAAATTGACAAAGATTTGACAACCCACCATGCTGAACTGCAACCCCCCCCCATATACAGAGATATAGTGAAGAAATCACATGCATCCCCAGCTACTAATACCACCCGGAAAAACATCCCATTATTCTACCGATGACAAGATAAACTTGAAAAAGATCAACTTCAGCCAGCAATACTATGGTGACACAAATCATTAAGAGACCTGAGCTAGCAGTCTCCCCACAGTGTGAGACTTCTTGTACAAGTCCTCCCAATAGGACTGCATACTGCACACATTGTGACTCATTGTGTGAATGTGTGTACTAAACATGGGTAATCTCTTGTGGGGACTTCAATAAATTCTGATCAATAATCATTCAACGCTAATAATCCCATCTCATAACTGATGCAAAGATAAAGTAAAAAAAATGAGAAAGATCCACCCTGCCTAAAGAACATCCTATCCCTCTACTGATATACAAAATAGTCAACTAAGAATGAAAAACACCCTGCCATACTGAACATATACTATCCCACTATTGATACAAAAAAGTTTATTAAGCATAAAAACATTCCACCATAGTGAGACATTGAAATTGAAAATTATCTAATGTCATTAACACATCATCCCTACTGTATATCACTATAAAAAGACATAAACTAAAAGTTAAAGACACAAACAGAAAAAATAACTTACCAAAATGATTTGCAGTACTAGGAATGTACTGTGACACAGTCAGTCTAGGAAACAAAGAATTGTGTTAAACGATTATTTTTTCCATAGGAAAAATAAATATGCCCATGTCAGAAACTCAGCTAGGCCTACGTGCTTGGCTTTATGGGCAAAGTGAGCATATGCTTGCATTTTTGTGCTTAAAAGTCATTTAACCTTTTAAGCCTACAGTTGCAGCAATGAGGGCTCCGTCGCACTTTTTAAAACTGTACCGTGTCTTCTAAAACAGAATCAGTCAAGAATTTTGCTAGGCAGACTATTCGTAATTCATAAGGAGCAAAATTACCTCCTTTTAAAAGATGAGAGCTCAGACATATATTCTAGGGATCCATGGATCCAAAGTTTTAGTGCCCTCCCGATGCATTAATGCATGAGCCAACAAGACGTCTGTCGCAACATGATTTTCACTTCTCCTCATGAAACCCGCAGTATACTCAGAGTACTTAAGTTACGTTCGCCGCGATATTGCATTATTGAATTATATTTTAAGTTGCTCATGCGTTGCTCATTCTATTTATATACTTTTAAGTCGATCCGAATAGGATAAAAAGCTAATACTTAGTTAAAGTATAACAGTGTATAGTATATGTTTGCATGGTGATCGATAGCTACCGTGTCGATGGCACGTCCAATTTTGGAAAAATTTTCAAACATCATTCCTATTTAATCACAAATTGTTGGAGCAAAAATCTCGTTAATACCTATACTAATTAATAAAAAAAGTGAAAGGAATTAGCTACTTGTGAAAAGAACAGTAGTTTAGGTAGGAACATTCCACAGTGAAAACATGGTGGTCTTTTGACGAACAACATTTATCGAACCTACAGTATGACTTTTGAAAAGCCTGTGTAGTACACTGTACATCTAGGATTTTAATTTGCCTAATTTTTGTTTGTGTTCTTTTGAATTTTTCTTTTTTTGTGTATAAAGTTCTATTGCATGGTGCCCAATTCGATCTAGAAATCATGCATGGAGTTACAAAACGGGGACGACTTAGCAAAGAAACAATTTGTGTGGAGTTAACAACATTGAGTGCCAAATTACAGAATCTCAAAAACTTGGGTAAAATAACTGAGAAAAAAATTGATTGAAAGAAATAGCACAAGAGAGTCATCAAGTAGACTTTAGCGAGTAAATAAGAACTGACTGAGGATGTGAAGACGTATATGTACCAGCCAATTGCCAACAAATTCATCGCAAATTCGATTCTAAGAAAAACGCTGTTCTTTTCGACCTCGAAACTGCCTTTGTATAAACTTCAAGGTGTTGTTACGAATTAATCGTACATTTTGTGGGGCTTTCGAAAATGCAGTTCATAAAACAAAAAACTTACAACGATTTGACAAGTTCAAATCCTCGTTTTCTTCATTGAAGGGACCGATCGCGAGTGAGTATTCATCCTGTGTATGAGTAGACTACGACACACGCATAATCCGTTGAAGGACCGAACTTATGAAAGAATATTCTGAATGTCTTCAAGCAACAGCAACATTTGCGAGTTATTGATGACTGAACTGCAAAAGATCAGGATCTGATAAATCGGCGCATTAATTACAAACAACGAAAGTGTGAGTTCTGTTTGATGGATCCTGATTGAAGTATCTATACCATCATACAGCATAAATTACCTTGGCGGATGATCAAACAATCAAATTTACGATATGTCAAAAGAAATAATCACAGACGGTGGATTCGGGCTTCGTACAGAAGGAAACAACATACAAAAGCGTGTGAAGAGGTGTTACCACAGATCGTGGAACCCCTCGAGAACGAGTGTGGTATTGAATAGGTTGAAATTAGCGAGCAACAGGTTTGTTGTTTGGAACCGACCATCATTTAACTTGCGAATGCTTTCCAAACACTGCAGAACATAACGATCAAGAAGTAACATATCAACAGCAGAAGTTGAACATTTATCGGTTAATATCCTGGGAATACCATGGGATACTGAAAACGATGTTTTCTAGTATGATTTAGGTAAATTAACGGACTTCGTCAAAATGCTTCCTGTAACAAAGCACTCCGCCGGTGTTGCAGTCTGATCAATTTGATCAATTAGGTCTGCTGGCTCCGTTTACTATCCGAAATTAGTATACACCTGACTATTGTCTATTACAAATCCTACATTCTGATTGGCTACTCAACCATTGTCTATTCGTGATGGTGAAAGTTTGGGAAAAATTCGCTTGCGGGACCGTATAAAATTGAATTAAATATTTTTCGGTGTAATTGCAGTGTATCGATTATTTTCTCGAAATTAATATAAAATTATCTAGGTAGAGGGTGTATACTAAGATAATTAGACAATTCGCCTTCGTTGTCTATGGGCGAATAGTCAACTTAGGTTTCACCTTCGTCAACTATTCGCTCATAGACAACTCGGACTCGTTGTCTAATTGTTAAATATAAGCTGCTATAATTAAGGAACTGTTGTGAAGGGACAAGCAAGCCTGAACATTTAACTTTCCTTTCCAACACTTTATATTTGCAATGTAAGGAAATTTAAGGAAACTGAGGCATCTAAAGTTGTCAATTACAAAAATTTCTTAGGATCTGCTTAGAATCTCTAACATTTTTTTAACATTTCGAACACTCCTTACAAAATTAACATCCCTCAAAATTATAATTGCATTGCAAGTTGCAAGAAAATTGCATAAAATCGCAGCAAAAAAGACATTTGGAGTAAAATAGATATTATTCCATCTTAAATGGCAAATAGCTACATTGCCTATGCTGTATTAAATTTAAAAGTGTCCATGAAACTATATAAACTATATTAAACTTAAACTTAGTTAAACTTAGTTAACACATGATGAGACAAAAATAAAAAATGTTTTAATACACAGATAAACTGATAAACATCTACATCTTTCTGCATACTACTGATACAAAAATTCGTCTTGCACACAGAAGAAAATTTATAACTTACCAATTTTGCTGTAGAGGTATGAACATGTTGTATAACAGTCAATCTAGAAAACAGAGAAATAATTTTGCTGATTAACAATATTAATGCTTTTCAATGATTTTATTATTAAATGTAGGTGCTATTACAATCAGATCTTGGGCCTTTTACAAGAAAGCATATCACACAGTTTAAGCAATTGAACTTTCCAGAAAAATAAGAGTTTGCTGATTAACATTTTCCATGCCCTAACCCTTGTTGAATCAGCCATAAATTGTGCATATGGGTAACCAACATTATGACTAGACCTTGACTAGAGCCCATTATTTTCTGAAAAGGCCTAGCTAAGAGGAAACATGGGATTGATAGTTAATGAATGGGAACATGTCAATATTATCCTTGAGAAAATACAGTATATCATATCAGGACTTTGCAGCTTGGCTGCATTTGCAAAGTAAACATTAACTACAGTAGCTTTTTGTATTTAAGAGTCATTTAATCAGGTGACCTAAAAAAATGTTTTATCATACTGTAGTGTCTTATTAACCAAACAATTTCCTGCACAAACCAACCACAAGTGCATGCAACAAAGCTGAACAATTGAAAATCTCTTCATGTGTAACTTTTTTATAGGCAAGGACAGGATTAACTGCAATCACATGGCAAAATTTGAATATTTATATAAGTCATTTTGGGTACGTCTTCCTTTGAATTTCTGATATGTGGAACCTATGTTCCAGCTCGCAAATGTTAACAGTTGGTTGTAATCCTTCCATCATTAGTTTTATTTGAAGACTCACAAATTCCAAGATAGTGGTAAAAAGTAGTGATGACAGAGAAAATGGTTTAAAAAGCTGGTGGAAAAAAGAATGTAACGTACAAAGTAGGGACACCATGCAGAATTAATGCACCCAAAAATTAGTGCTCTTTTGATTTATAAAACAAGTATACATCTATACAGTGAGTTGGTATTCTATTCAATCTATCAGTTTAAACCAGCATCTTGTGTTGAAACATTTATTTATTTCTTAAGAACATCCTTTAGCTCCCTTCTTCCATGTAGATAATGAGAATCTAGAATCTAGGGTAACTTATTTGGTAAAATCAGGTAATTATTTGGGGTTGATCAACCACATAAATTAACTGAAAGCAAATTAAGTCGCCATCCGAAAACATGTTCTCCTCCAAAAAATGTTTAGCTACTTCATCTGAATAAACCAACTGAACAGCTGAGCAATCTTTTTGTAACAAGTGAACATCTTGACCAAATCAAGCTTGAAACTTAAAAATTTGCTTAACCTATGCAGAATGCATTGTGCTCCTAAATGCTGCAATGAACATTTTGGCATCATTCTAACCTGTACATTAGTTTAAATTAGTATGCTGGGTTTAAGAATATTCCTTTTGAACAAACTTGTAGCATCCCTAAGTAATATAGAGTTCAGACACATGAAAGGTGACTTAAAAAATCGAATTATTTATACCAGATAATAAAGCATAAAGTAAAGTTGTTTAGACTTTAGAAGTAACGCTACAATTTATCACCACAAAATTGAACGGGCAAAACCTAATATTAAAGTCGTTTTCTGTGGTATAAAAACATTCTCACCTATTTAGCGGGGTTTTTCAGATAAATAATATCATAACTTCATGAATATTCAAATAACAAATATGCAAATATTTAAGTCAGATTTTATACTTGTAAACTATTCAATAACCAAGAAATAACAACATACCTGACAAACCAGCAACTAAAGCAAAAGTTGAGAATTTCGGCTTTAATATATACCAAATTGACTGCTGGAAAAATTTCTTTACATTTGACATTTGCATGCTGAAGAAAGACAACCGCCATTTTATTCTTCAAGCCGCGAGGAATTGCCGCCGGCGCCGCGGCCGAAACCTGGGGACAAGGATGGCACAGTGAACTTTATGGATTTTTATGGATATATAATAGTGATGGCAGTAGGTAATGGCTGGCTCAAATTGTCGCTTCATTGGTTGCAGACGTACCCAATGAGACTTCCCGGTTCATTGCCCGGCTCTTGTTGCCTATTGGTTGGCTCTGGTTTATGGCTCCGGCTCTGGCTGCCGATCGCCACAATCACGGCAACAAATATATTTGGACTATTTAGCCGCCAGTTCGAAGTTAACACGTAAAACTAGTGCTAGACGATACCCAACCGAACACTTAGTATTCGATGCCAACGATACTATCGAGCATGGCATCGGTGTCGATTACTGACCTGGTTTCGTTTGACACTTGTCCCCTTTTTCTGGGCAAACGTTGATTGGAATATTTTATATTTTTCTAAAATGGTTTTTTTTTTGGAAAACTACTGAATCAAATTCGACAAATCGTGAACAAAGGGAAAAAGAACAATTATCGACGTTTCGTTATACTATAAATTTCAGATGACTCAGTATGTTAATCGGTCTTTTTGCAGCTTGAGTTTCAAAATGTAAACTTCTGATTATAATCTTGGTATCGAAATTATCAGATTTCAAGATTCTTAACAAATTTTGCTATCGAAATTGGTATCGGTACTCGACCGATGCCAATTATAAAGTACGGTTGGTATAAAAAAAAATCCTGGTTTCGCCAGCATTACAAGTGGATTGAATTATTATTATCATTAGATGAGCTTAAAAGCCTGTTTTCCACTAGGCGCATAGGCGTACGGGCGTAACTTCGTTTGGGGGCAAAAAAATCGCCCGAATTTTTGAATTATGCAGTGTGCCCGAAAGAATTTTAACTCTTACCAAATTTGTAACAATAAATTTGGCAAAGCGCCGGATGTGCTTTCAAGAAAGTGTAACAAGAATGGCCAAATAGAATACACATATGTGATATATATTACAAATTTTAGCTCCCCGTTGCTGTACTGTCACCATTGCCCGAATTTTTGTTTCTCGAAATTTTTAGGGTGCAATTGTCCCCCCCACTGCCTCCCTGCCCTCTGTGTACACCTTGACTTGGCGGAACTTTGCGCGCGAAGCGGAATTTTTCTTTGCGGAGTTTTCTCGCATCAGTTTTGCATGAAAGCCTCCTGACAATGAAAAATTCCGCTCCGCGAGCAAAATTCTGCCTGGTGGGAAACAGCCCTATGAAGGTGTTTATTAAGGTGTTTAATTAAAGAACAAACTTGTATGCTGTTAAGACACAACATAAAGAACCTGATTTTACATCGAGTGGACTATATACATGTACATGAATCATGATTAAGAATAATTATATTTACAAATTTGTAAGATTACCATCATAAGTGCTACAATAATTTATAATAAATATTTGATACTTTTCGTATAAGTGGGTGAACCACAACTAAGGAGTACTATAAAATAGTTTAACATATAAATGATTAAGCAAATCTGTCCGTTTTCGCTTAAAAAATTGGAAATTCTCTTGGGTTCCGTAGTCAATAAGCCTACTATTTGGGTTGCAGCAATAGGCTATTTAGTTTATTGTTTTTATTTTGAGTGATCGATTGGTATAATTTATAACATAGCTCTTACCAATGTATTCAATTTTAGTCTTTTTAACCTTAGGTCATAAGATATCTGATCGGATAAGATGGTTTTAGTTGCTTTTTTGAATTTGCTCCATTTGATTGGACTGTTTTTCCGTTAAAGAATAATTCTTAAATTGGCATCCATATTCCAAAATAAGTCGGATGACTGAGCAGAAAATACGTGTTAGGTCGAAAAATGAGACACCAGATCGTTTTAATATGCGGAAACAGGCTTAATTGAACATATATGATGTGCGGACATATTTAAATGCTATCGCAAAAAATCGGAAGTGGAAAAGGAGTTTCACTGCTACTTTCACAAATTTAGTGATCTCGAAAATATACTATTTATCTTCATTTTCCTTCTTGCTATATAAGAAATAAACGTTAACTTTTGTAAAGTGAAAAATTTGATGACAATCCGTTATTAGGAAGTAGTGGAAAATTGCCATTTTTATCAATTTTTTCAAAATTTTCAAAAAATCACCCTAATACAATGCGTCTCGGAAATATTTTACTTTTACTCACAATATAAATTAGGATCTGCTGGCTTTCTCGCTCCACCAGGGTCGCTCGCTATGCGGGCAGCAAACTTAAAGAACTTTGTCTCCCCAAATACACGAATTTATAGTGTAAACAAGTAAAACGTCAAATTCTAAGTGTAAAAATTATTTTCTTCCACGCTGCTCACATGTTCTGTGCGCACAAACCGGGGTCCGGTTGTATCAAGCCCGTTTAGGTTAAACGGTGGTTAAGTTCAAAATAGAAAGCAAGTCTATCGTTTTACTCAACAAGCGAACTAAATGTTTTTAACCTTAATGCAAAGATACTGTTTACAACTACATATTTAGTGCATGATATTCAAGTTAACTCATTCAAGACAGATGTAAGAGTGTTCTTTAATTTTGACTTATCCACCGTTTAACTGCTAAACTGGCTTCATGCAACCGGCCCCGGGAATATAGACTATACAGTATATGGACTGCGGTCACATTTTTGAATTGCCTTGCCGTTTGAATTGCCAATTTTAATAATTTTTATTGAAATTAAGATATGTTCTGCCGTCTCTTTCACTAGTACTGTCATACAATGCGCCAAAGACAAATTTTGGTTAGGAATTGTAATTTTTTTGGCATTGGAACATGAACTCAGGTAGAGGAGCCCCTAAGATTATAATCAGTAGATTCATTAACGCTTTGAGATAGATCACAAATGTTGTCTACCGGGCAGGGGCGTGGTGGCAGGGGAAAGGGGACAGGAGGCCCCTGCGAGATTTTAAGAGTGGCGCCAAAATCACCAAGAATGATTAGTGTTTTACATTGAAAAACTGGCGTTGAATTTTGAAGCAATAAAGCCACCGGCGCACATTAGCGGGTGGGTGCGGGAGGATTGACACTCCTCAAGCTCTAGGGAAATTAGTGCAAAAAGTCAGTCCAAAACCCTGTATGCGACGAAAAATGTCGGTCCGGAAACCCGTTTGGGACGAAAAATGTCGGCCGTCTTAAATACGAATGACGTTATTTTGTATCGAATATGTATCGTAACCACTGTTGGTTAATGAAACTTGTAGCTAACATACTATAACTTCAAATGTAAGGAAATATGTTCATCAGATAAATTTTTCACGGTCTGCTTTTTGAGTTACCCTCTACTACTTTTACCCCCGTAAAAATAAACCAAACAAAATGCTTCGAAATTTAACTTATTCTTTAAATGTAGTTTGTAGGTAAAAATTTTCATGAAAAAGGCCGTAATAAGACCATGAGATGCTCAAATTTCAAAAAGTTTCTCGCTCGGCGCCACGTGAGGCTATACCCCTAAGCATAATCTAAGCCATGGGACTGTTGCAAGAAAACGAACGCTGTGCTTTCTTCCGTTCACCGAATCGGGCAATTTTTATTGTAATAGACAGCTCTTAATATCGTAATGTAATATACGCCCAATACTAGACTTTCCATACCAAATAAAAACATTGCAAAGTCAGTGCGACTTTGGACAACCTCCCCCATGGATATTTATTGGATGGACGCCCCTGAATATAAAGCGATATGTGTTCATTGATCTATTTTATCGTTCTTGAAACTTGCCATTACCCAAGCTCCTCTAGGCCACTCGCGTCTACAGCACTCGATCTGTGCACTTCCACGAACTCTCTAACAAGGGGGGTGATCTAGCAAAAGGGTGCGGGGACGCATGATTGATATGGGGTGCCGAAACTAAGGCTGGCCCACCTTCAAATTTTCGAGCCAACATGCAACTGCTACTGGCCATGGGACCCAATTTATTGATTTTTTTTACATCATTCTAGATTTCCCAGCTTCAGTCCTACAACCTTTAATAATATCCAGCCAATTCTGAAAGACAATCGCAGCGGGCAATCTGGCCCCTGAAGACGTTGGAGGACGGACCAGCGCGGCCAGGACGCTTGGTACAAAGCTTCTCTTTGCTTTCAGTAAGACACAGGGCATGATCCATAACATGCAATATATAGTTCTGCTCTAGAAAGAACTATAGAAATTAGAATTGTTATTACAAAGTAAATGTTTGCAATTTACAAGAGATAACCGTTATAAAAGAAGCGAGAATAATTGAAATTGGCGGATTGAAGCTTATTATAATCATAAACATTATTATTATTATTATTATTAATTATTATTATTAATGGTTTAAAATACACATGCATCTTCGCAATTAATTAAATTCTGGTGCATTTACAAAAATTATGGAAGTAGCATTTATTTACAGTATATTTACACATAAAAAAGTTAAGCTATTATTTACAGTATATTTACACATTAAAAAGTTAAGTCAAATCTAAGTTTAAAATCTTATTGCACTACTACAACGATACTCATGTTAAAATATTACACATGAAGTTATTTACTGTTATTCAATAAAACTACTGTACTAGGAAAGAAACTACGGCGGTATCTTGCTGTTTGACATTTTATTGTTGTTAATGTGTTCGAGTTTCTAAGTTCATAATCATTTGTACAAGCCCTGGTCAATGGAACATATTTTGTCAAAGGTCCTCCTTCTTCTATACTTTTCATTGTATCAAGGCAAAGTTGCTCTCGTCTTTCATCCAATCTGGAACACCCAAGGCGTGCTAGGGCTTCCTTATAAGAATAGCCCGGTAAGATAATTCTCAGAGCTCGTTTTTGTACTCGCTCTAACTCTTCAGCAAGGTATAAAGGTAAAGAGTGGTGCCATACAACGCAACAGTACTCCAGAACAGATCGTATCAGGGCAAAATATATACTTAGTAAATCCTCCGCGGGAACGCCACCTCGTCGTAAAGAGCGGATGATATATAAACGTTTAGAAGCCTTGGATACGACTGACTCTCTATGTTCATTCCATTTAAAGATCACTTTGAATAACCAGACCAAGTACTTTATGAGACCGCACAACATCGATCAAATGACCGTCAATCATTAATGGTGATAATTCGGGAGTTCTCCTAATGAAGCAAACACGTAGTTCTTTGTATTTCTTGGGATTAAGTTTCATAAATTTACTCGAAGCCCAAGAATTGATTGAATCCAGACCAGACTGAATCTTTGAATTGCTGCCTTTTGTGACATATTCAGATGTTGATATATCATCCACAAACTTCCAAATATCCATTTCGTGTGTTTTTACATCAAGGTCATTTATCATGACCAAAAACAAAAATGGTCCAAGTTTAGTTCCCTGGGGTACGCCTGCTTTCATTGGCAACCAATCCGAGATTTCTCCACCGAGTTTAACGCGATGTCGGCGATTAGTGAGGAAGTTGATAATCCAAGGTAACAGAGACGATCTGACACCTATGCCTAACAGCTTTGATATCAATAAATTATGCCCTATACGGTCGAACGCCTTTGCGAAATCAAGGAAGCAAAGTCTAAGATATCTTTCAGGGGATTCTAAATTACACAACCAGGTGTGGATCATATCCAGAAGACAATAAGTGGTTGACGTGCCTTTCAAACATGTACGTGGACTTGGGTTTACTCGATAGTCGATAGCATTGACGGCGAATGACATGGCAACGTTTGTATCAATATTCAGCCGAAGTTCTGGCAGCATAACTAATTTACCGTAGCTTATTTCAGCCAAATACAGAACTGAAGTCGGGACAAAAAGTCCCCACTTTAGCTAAAATAAAAATTTTGTTCTAGGCCTCTCAGTTCCGCCTCGCCGCGTGTACTAAGGAACGAATAAGAGCAGGCCTTTCGACTAGGCTGCTTGTAGAGACAAAATCAGGGACAATTTTTGAAGTTTCAACATTTTGTGCTAGGCCTCTCAGCGTGGGCTGCCCGGCATATAATTATCAGCAGTGCGCGCTAACAAGGCCTGGGACTAGGCTGTGTACTAAGGAACGTATAAGAAGCCTAGGGACTAGGCTGAGTGAATTGGCTGACAATCTCGTTTCCCGAGCCCGCGATTCCTCTTGCGAGAAAACAAATGACTCTGATTGGCTGAGTGAACAATCTCGTTCCCCGAGGAATCGCGGGCTCGCGGAACGAGATTAGCTGAGTGAACTCGAATAAGACTGAAACGCTCATTCGGTTGGAAGTTTGAAGCCAAGATGGCGGATCATGAAGCCTTTCTTGTCGGTATGATCCAGGCCTCAGGCGCGTAAATTTCGCCTAAGTAAAATGGCGGCAATTTTTATTTTCCTTTGAAACTTTCGCGCCTGAGGCCTGGATCATACCTACAAGGCTTCATCATCCGCCATCTTGGCTTCACTCATTAATGAGGGAAAGTCAGAGAGACAGCGTTCCAGTCTTATTTCAGTTCACTGGAGTGAACTGAGTGCGCACAATCACATTAGGGGGCTGGGTATGATGGGCTGTGATACCCCAGATTTTTTAAAATTAGCCTAAAAAGTCGGTTCGAAAATCATCATAGTGGCGAAGAAAACCGGTCTGGAAACCCGTTTGGGGCGAAAGATATTGGTCCGGCTTAAATCCGAAAGAGATTATTACCTCGTGCCGAGCTTTTGACTTAAATAATGCACTACCATTAATGAAACTTGTGGCTAAACATATAGACTAAAAATTATCTGGAAATATCAAATAGATATAAATTTGTAACAGTAACCCTTTGAACTATTTTTATTCCCTCGAAATAAAACAACTCTGAGGTCTGAAATGCTCATTTCCGCGGGACAATCTGAAAGAACTAATCAAATTTCAAAAACTTTAGTTTCATATCCAATACAAACACTACAAAAGTCGGTTCATGTATGGCATATTTCCATTCACACATGTATGGTGGAACTTAAAATGCCTATAAGGCCAACGGACCGGCTCATCCCCTCGACGGTACAAAGTGCTTCAATAAAAAAGAAGAAATTATAGCCCCGTTTACACTACACTTGATTTATTGGGACGGCACGGCTAAAATGGCTACCCGTGCCCAATTTTATTAGTGCTCAGACTACCAAAACAAAGGCCAGGCACGGGTGAAATGGGCACGGGTACCCATTTTAGCCGTGCCGTGCCAATAAATCGAGTATAGTGTAAACGAGGCTTATCTTATGTTTTGAAGCAATAAAAATATATTCGGTTTTTACAATTAAACTGAAAGCCATTTTTAAACGTTTCCATTGACTATTGGAGTCAATATCCGCTTTCGTGTTCTGCTTCATTCAACGTTTCACCACTGAATGCCGCGGTTAAATTTTCATCAGCGAAAATTTTAGGAACAGGGACGTAACTACAACGTTAATTGGGGGTCGATCATATATTCTGTTCTGCCCGACGCATACGTGTCTTCAAAAGAAATCCGTCGGGCGGAACAGAATATACGAATATCACACCCCGCCAAAAAAAATTAACCCCTAGTTACGCTCTGTCGCATTGTATTTTCAATACAATTTGGCAGATCGTTGATGTATATTATAAACAGGATGGAGCCAAGTATACTTCCCTGCCACAAGAAGCACAATTTTATAGAGCCTTTTTACAAAATTTGTTTATCTTCCTTACTTCGCAAGATATTGGCGATCAAAAACATCGGCTATCGCGATATATCCGCTATCTTGTTTTATAATCAGATCTAATTTCGTGACGGTGGAGGACTTATATATAACAATATTTATTAACGAAAACTTATACAACTTACAAGTACTGGAGTCAACTACAACAGTTCAACTACTTGAACAGTTCCAACTAACTTAACAACTACATGAAACAAAACTTTATACTGCTAGTGTTCATGTGATCATGACACGTGTTCATAGAACTTAAACATATAATATTAACATTGATAGAAATATAACTATTTACAAAAATTGAGTTTACTCTGCTAGGATACGTTTCAGAAGTACTTTCATTTTTGATCCTGTGACTGGCTTCGTAAATATGTCAGCCAAATTATCATTCGATGGAACATACATTACTTTTAATTTAACAAATGTTTCTCAATCTCAGATCTTTCGAAATGATATCGTACATCTATATGTTTTGCATTACAAATCTAGATAGGACTTTCTCTATGTATTTAGTCTGACTCATCTTAATAGTGCCTTCTGTACAGTTAAATTCTATTCCTAAAAACCACGACAACACACCTAGGTCTTTCATTTGAAACTGTCTCCAAGATTTCTCTTCACCTGTGTTAAACTGTCTGTACTATTTGAAGCTACTAGAATATCGTCTACCCAAACTATTAGGATTGTAGTTGCACTACTTTCTACCTTAACATAAACGCAATTGTCAGATTCCGACTGAATAAAACCCTCACTTGTTACGGATAAGAATGTAACACACTATTCCAATTACGACTGCTTTGTTTCAAACCATACAACGATTTATGCAATTTTAGAACAAGGCTTTCGCCAATCATTGGTTCTTGAGTCATTGCTTGTGCTTGTTTTGGGGTATCGCTTACAATTTCAAATTTATCAGAAAAACGCAGAATGCGGCAACGTTTAATAGTTTCGGTTTGGGGAAAGTATACTAGATAAGCTGGACTTCCCTTATCGTACCCAACAAATATTCCTTGTTCCCCTCTCGCATCTAGTTTCTTCTTTTCCTGTTTGCATGCATAGCAAACGGTACAAAAAATATGCATGTTCTGAATATTTGGCTTGTGCCGTGTGAAAGCTTGATACGGTGTTTGCTTTATTCGCGGATTTTAGAGATGTGGATGCTGTCTCTGCCCGCAGCATGTAATCTGTCAGATTCTTCGCTCGATTTTGTAAGAGAGGTTAGTTCAGTGTATAGGGATAAAACACGTGGTTTGCCCTTCGATATATAATGTTCACGCAGGATTGCCAGGGCCTTTCGTCCATGCATCATTCACTGCGTCTCGGATAATTAGCGACAGACTGCGATCATCTAGTACTTGTATCAGTTTGGCAAATGCGTCCGCGTTTTTGGTTGTGTCTGTTCGTACTTGTTCTTCAGACGCATTGTCAGCCAATGGTCCTTGTATGGTATCGCTTAACTTTTCGAGCCTCAGATACCCTAGAAACTTTACTTCCCATAACTCGTACTTTCGTTCATCACCGTCGAACAATAAGCGGCCATGACTGTGACTGGGCCCATAACCTGTTAAACTCATGACGGTGGAAGACTTGTATATAACAATATTTATTAACGAAAACTTATACAACTTACAAGTACTGGAGTCAACTACAACAGTTCAACTACTTGAACAGTTCCAACTAACTTAACAACTACATGAAACAAAACTTTATACTGCTAGTGTTCATGTGATCATGACACGTGTTCATAGATAGACTGACGTCATTTGAATATTAATGTTTATCTTAACAATTACCGTATCCATTTAAGAATAACTTCGCATCAAATGTGGTGTAACAACTGTCTACTGAAATAGAAAAAAAAACACTTCTCGACCTAAGGGTCCCCGTCCGGACAAAGAAACACTTCTCGACGTTTCGACCTATAAGGAGAGCGTTTTTTGTCTATTTAGGAAGTTGTTATACCACATTTGGTGCGAAGTTATTATTAAGTAGCTACAATAGAATTCAGGCCCTAATAGCCGCTAATCATGGCCACATTAGCAAAACGGACCTCTTAGATCGGTCACTTTTCACAAGAATTATAAACAATATTTCCTCATATTATACATATTTTCACAATTTATCATGCAATGATGCATCAATGTTGTGATTTTATAATACAAAACGAGCAAAATAGAAAATTCTCATGCGACCAAAACTGCGCCGGCTGCTGGAAATCCGGTCTCATTTATTTCTCTTCTCCGAGGAAACCAGTGGAAATACAATCAAACTTCTAGGTGAGAAAATTGATACCAGATGTTGGAGAATAAGGTTGCTGACTTTTGTTCACAGGCAGCCGGCTGTACTTATTTTTCTTGCCTTGTCAGGTGAGATAGTGTAATGTTAACAAAAGTTACAATGGCTATTACAAAACAATGAGCAGCTTACCTACCCCTGACAAAATAAAGGTAAACGCAAATTTGGACGCTTTTAACTTTTCGCCATTTACCAACTAAAGTTTGTGACTTCAGTGTGTTGATTCTTCTCGATGGAATAACAGATGATCAACTTCAAGTGTGGTTTTCCTTAGCAACATAATAATAAACAAGTTGTAGCTATGAATTACAAAATGGACATATCTTTACTGAGAAATGGCCCAGAAAGTATAGCATTGAGCTTTGGAATCTGTTTAAAATTCATCCCAAAAAAATTAGTAATTAGTGAAGCACCCTGTGCTTAAGTCGATCAATGGAGCTTTTGGGGGGACTAACAACAGGATTTAACACATTACAAATTGGCACATAAATAACCACAATATTATAACCTTTTACTAAAGGTCATGTAATTGATGTGACCTGGTTATCTTATATTGATGGTTTTAATATGAACCTCCGTTAACGTATCAACTATCAACTAGTTTTTGAAAAACGTACCTATGTGATTGATGTTGAGTGCAGACAATATTATCTCACAAGAAACAACGAAGCCTTAAAGGCTGGTAAGTAATAAGTATGTAAAATCAATTATCCACTATTTACCCAAATCATTATTTTATTGTTCAAATATATTCAAATATATTAGATGATATAATATTAAACAGGAAACATTGAACAAGGAAGAATTTTTAAATGTTGTCAAAAAAGGATGATAATGAGGTATAAAAACACTGATATACAATTGAGCATTGTTTGTTTTTGAACTCATCAATTGTTAATTCATGCAGGGTGTCTCAAAAAAAAGGTAATCCAACTTCAACTTACGAATATAAATATAAATACTATTTATACTATGAAAGAACAGTGTTTTAACTATCGAATGCCATGTTGTTTTTAAAATATGGAGGGAAAATGAGAAAATGAGAGAGCATTTAAAAATCTTGGTCAAAGTCACATATTTTCACCTCTGAGTCAAATGAAACAAAAGAAAAACAAATTAATAATAAAGGTGTCAAAACGTATTTACACGCGATTATTTAAAAGGCCACATGCCATTCCACATGCCTTCAACCAGAAATGTTCCCCGTTTCGTAAAAGCTAGGTTTCAACAATCCCAAGAGAACAATTCTTGCAGTTTCACATTGATTATGTCAATGCATTGCTTTTGTGTAGTTGCTAGGCTGTAACTTCCTGACTAAAGCCGGTTTTCCACTAGCGATATTTTTCGCGCGAAGCGACATTTTACTTTTGTTTCAGAGCTCTCAACTGCAACCATCTGGAACAAATTGCTCAAATACAAAGGAATATAGTCGCTTCGCGCGAAAAATATCGCTAGTGGAAAACCGGCTTAAAGTCCCCAAAGGGCCTATAATCATTTTCAAAAGGTTTGTACAAGCTTAATTCCCAGAGATGAAAGAATGTGATTTCCACTGAGATTATTTAACATGCTTGCATTCCCTCACTCTTCTTCCGTACAGGGTGTATAAGAAAGTACCTACTGTTGCAGTTAAGCTTTTGTTGGAATTTAAATGCCTTATTATAATACTAAACCCACGGATGGATAAAATTGAAAGCGAGATGTTAATTTGCATGCCCGTTGCACATACAGGGTGTCTCAAAAAAATGAGATGATACACCCTGTATTTGATACACCCTGTATTTGATACACCCTGTATTTTAAAAACAACACGGCATTCAATAGCTAGAACTTTATTGTTACAAAACCAAAAAATGATGCTCCTCTGTAGTGTAATTCACGCACACCAGCACGCTAAAGTTGGATTACCTTTTTTTAGACACCTTGTATATATCAAACATTTCAGTCTGGCATTTGAAAGTTTTGTACAGCAGTGCGATTGCTTGGTAAAGACAAAGTTAATCTGCAGGTACTCACCACACCACTGAATCTACTCCAAACGGATGATGGTTATGTACTAGATGGAAAATTTATTTCTCCAGTTCTAGAAAAGAAAAAGAAGTGGTAGGTACTATAAACATTCTGAAGAAAGTTAGTGTTGTCTATTATTGTGAATATGATTATACCGTAGTGAATGCATATACACTTTTTTACTAAAATAAACATGTGGCAGACTTAATGCTAGTTGCAGCGGGAAGGAGAGCCCCTGTACTATATTTATATACATTTTAGGTCACGCACATAAACTATGCAGCCATTAAGTATAGGCATAAGACATAAGCTATTAAGTATTAGCACCCAGTTTCATGAATGTTTTATTAATTAAATATCCACATATCAGTAGCTTCTTTCTTTAATTCTTACAGGCTTGATATATGTTTAGTTAAATCAAAATAAAAGAGATTATGACTTTGAATGTCTGGTTATTGGGTCAACCTCTTCTAGTATTCTTGCCTTTTAAATTTTTTTTTTACTTGTGATGCCATATTAATGTACGTCACTTCTCAGCACAGATAAAATAGTGGACCATTCTGGTATGGGACCTTATATACCTGCATAACTCAATAATATTTCAAGTCTATTTGTAATTTCAAGTCTATTTGTAAAAATTAATGTTTTATTAGTCTTAAATATCCACAAATGACATACATAACATACACAGATATCAGCATTGATTAAATCCAAGCTTGCAGTGGCTGGGGAAAAGTATTAAGTGACTAATATTCATATATTCACTGATTCACATTTTGCATTAATTTCTTTTTGAATTGATTGTTTTTACCAGAAGTTTATAAATATTAAAAATTTCACCAATATGCACGCAACAGTTTAATTGTTTGGTGTGTGACACATTGTAAAACATCTATCCAATGTAAATTTGCAAAGAATGATATTTTTAATTGACATGTTTTTATTTATTATAGGGCAAACTGAGTATCATACTTTAATTCCCACATACTTCCCCATCTATTCTTTATTCTCACTATGACTTAATGTAAAATTATACCTTAGGTAAAAATAGATGACCTATTTAAAGTTTATATATAGTTCATGGTATTTAAAGTTACATTACAAATTAAATCGGAAAAAACTTAAATGGCTTTGTTTAAAGTTATAAATTGGCCACTAATATTTATCATTAAAAAAATGTTCTCATCCAACTTGGTTTTGATACCAGAAAATCATTAATTCAATTTAGAGACCTATAAAACCCCTTGTAAATTAAGGCACTGGAGATTCCATATATAAAGCAACATGACAAGCCTTATGCCCCTAACTTTAGGCTATTTAAAATTAAAAGCTGACAACATGCATTCCAAGGGTAAGGAGCTGTTTATTACTAAAACAAGGCAAACTTCATACTGATAGAAATACAATAAATCTGGGGGTTTTTAATAAATCTAGAGAGTAAAATATTGGAAAGCCACGCAGTTTAAGAAATGGCGAGAAACAAAAAATAGCTTATAGGCGTGGTCAAGATAGTAAGTTGTATAAAGACCGTTTTCCATTACAGCCGTATATCTCGTAGCGACTAGCGAAATGTATACGTACTGTAGCATATTCCTTTGTTACCAAGTCATGAGTTCCAGAGTTTAGTTCTAGCCGGGTGGTCAGGAAACAATGATGTACACCACAATTATTCGATTGAAATGGAAAACAGCCTTAAGATCTATTTATATTCTATGAAGTGTTATTATTCGTCAAAAATCTGGAGGTTTGAGCAATGAGCATACCCTCAGTTGACAACTGACAAGCTAGCTTTAATTAATATAATGTAAAATAAATCATAACTAGCATGGACAATCATGAATCAATCATAAACAAAGCTAGTTAGTATGCTCACATGAGACCATTTTTAATTCACCAAGTGATGGGCCAGTGATTTCAGATTTTCAGTTTCAGAAATTCAATTTTAGTCTTGAAAAACACCGTAACAGTAAATCATTTAATTTTGTTACATTGCTCAACGGTATTGGTTCAGGAACAGCGGAAGACGGGAACACGGAACAGCGGAAGACTGAAACAGAAATGATGTTTCCGAAACAGCATGCGGAACACAAAACCGCAAAAACAATATTTTTAAAGTTGGCAAAAAAATCTGGCGTGATACTATAATACTGTAAAACAATGACTGTTTTGAATATTGCCTTTTGCACTCGTATTCGTCACTAATCGACTTTTCCGCTTCGCTCCGCTTTATTGCGAATCTGTAACAGGAGATTTTTCATTATAACTGTGTACGTATTTATTGCACTTGATATTTTTTGCGTTTGGGTTTTAGCAAAATAATAAAGTCATGAATACAGTGTATGTCTGCTGTAACGCTTGGCTTGCGGCGAGGAGCCGTAACTTACCTTAATAGTTGAGTACAAATTATGATTCGCATAAGTCGGGTTTTAAAGATTATACCGGGTATAGCAAACGTCTTAGACGTCTTTTGCTATAAAATGCGCATCTGGAGTTGATCATATATAATATAAAAACAACGAACAAGAATGCTGCCGTATAAGAACAGCGAGGGTCAGACAAATTTCTTGGCAATACTTAACTGAATAACTGTTATGCATGCACAGCATTATAGCTATCATCAACTAACATGTACAGCATTATAGCTATCATCCCCGATTTTTTTTGCCAATATTTAAAACAATGTTTTTGCTGTTCTATTTCGGATTCTTACTGTTCCGGTGTTCCCCGTTCCGTAACCGTTCCGTTGTTCCGCTGTTCCTGGTTTTACTGACAGCCTTGACTCAACTGGTGAGCAATCTTCACACGAACACTCACAGGGCGCAATTTGCAAATACCAAAAATTATTTCTAATAAAAAATTATTAACTCCAAAAACATGTTGCTTCTATGTTTTTTCATAACCTGGGGCCGGTTGTTCAAAGCTAGGTTAGCACTAACCCTGGGTTAAATTTTAATCCAGTGTTTTAGTTTATGTCTTCTGAACAACTATTCGTTTTAAAACTTTAGAAAATACAATCACTTCTATCGGTCCAGAAAATATTTATGAAAAAAGATATTCAACTTTGCAAACCAGAAATTAAAAAATTATGTAAAAATTTGCTTTAACCCAGGGTTAAGCTGACCGGCTTTTGAACAACCGACTCCTGGAATTCACGAAATACTAATAAGTAATTAGTAATTTATACTTTGCCTATAGATTTCACAAGCTAAATTATTTGGTAAGGTGATTCAACCCCATTCATACAAGACTCTGGATTTATGGTAAAATACAAAATTCATATTTTTGGTTAATCATCAGTAACTTCAATTTTTTTCACTTGTTTACTGTATTCTGTATTTCTGCTATCAACTATAAATATCATGATAAAAGTTTGATTCTATGTCTGTGATGAATCTATTCATACAAACAATCTATTGCTACAATCATTGCCAAAAATATTTCAACAAGTAACACTGTAACAGAGAACTAATTGTGTGTAATTTATTATTTAATAATAGTAATATCACAATAGCTATCTAGTATAGTTCTAAATTCCACACTTCAGTGCTAATCTGAATGGCTATTAATTATTACTTCGAAAACCTTAAAATAGATATATACATTATTGATATATACATAAGACACATATAAATATATACATAATATTGCATGGGAACTTGTGGGCTTTTTCTGAGGTGAATTACAAGGGTCGAGTGTTAATTAAGTTATCACTTAAAACTACTTTTAGTATACTATGAAAATAAGACAAATCCTAAATTTTGAGGAGTTAAGGATCCATATATCTATTGCATCATGCAAAAGTGGGTTTTTAGTCTTTTTCTTGTTGAAGACATGCTTTAGCATCTTATGATTTTTGACAAACTTCATAGCCTGTAGTTGAGTGAGCATAATTTTATTGACGATATAGAATGTTAATAAAATTATTAATATCAATAGAGGGAAATGGATGTTGGGAAGCAATAACAGTTATAATTTAAAAGATTTCCATTAGGCCATTTTGGGCTAATTAGATATTACTTATGTATGCATGTTTGCCACTCTAATTAACACCAACCAACAAACAGGTCAGGAACCAGAAACAGGCTTCTGTTAAATTGTTGGCCCGTAATAAAGATATAATCATGACCAATTCGGAAACACACTGTACATTTTGACGAGAGACACATTCATTTTTATTTACTAGTCGCTGACAACAGGAAATGTGCTGCAGATTACAGCAGGGACAAGTAATTACATCTGTCTACACGGCCATACAAAATGACTGATGAATGATACCAACAACTGCATGTTTTTGACGTGGGAAAAGTGTGCGATTCCAACCGAAAGTGAGTTTCGTCGGGACCACGCGAGTAGCATTGGTGACTTGGTGTACATATTGCTAGCGAATTTGTTATAGTATAGCTAAATCGAGTTATACACAACTAACACAAGGCGCACATTAGGCGGGTGTGACATCACCAGCTTTTGTTAAATTAGTCTGAAAGCCAGTATGGGTCCAAGTCGGCCAGACGCTCATTTCGGACGAAGTTACAATCGTAGGTCTTTACAATCGGCTACTTGAACCACAACTAATATCCTAATATTTAACAAAAACAAGAATTTATATCAATATTGACTATATATGTATATATATTACTTTATATAGATAGATTTAGAAGTTCAGATATTTTAAAAAGTTAGTAATTTTGGATTTTCCCAAGTATTTCTGCGGCAGAAAATGTAATATAATAATAATAATAATAATAATAATAATAATAATAATAATAATAATAATAATAATGTAACCATGTCAGACATAGTGTCCGGTCTGGCGGTCTCTTATATGAAATTAGCTATAACACACATATGTATGTATGTGAGAAACATTCTTGAATAAATTAGTTATGAACAAAAAATAGTTTTCATTTGTTAACTTTTATAGGCTGTGCATGTGATTTTATATAATCTTTTATAATATAATCTTTTATAATATAACATTTATAGTACGCGCGTGCTGATTGGTCAAAAAGCGTGTTTCTATTTAACAATTAGATAACGAGTCCGAGTTGTCTATGAGCGAAAAGTCTACGAAGGCGAAGCCTGAGTTGATTATTCAACCCTAGACAACGAGGGCGAGTTGTCTAATTGTTTTAGTATACCCTGTACCCTGTACCTAGATATATTAATTTCGAGAAAATAATTTAATCAATTCAATTTTATACGCTCGCGCGAGCGAATTTTTCCAAAACGTTAACCATCACGAATAGACAATTGTTGAGTAGCCTATCAGAATATAGGATTTGCAATAGACAATAGTCGGGTGTATACTAAAACTGTATAGAAACATGGAAAATGTTTTCTATTTCTTTAGTAACACCACGGGTAACACACGGGGTGTATAAACTAGCGATCCAAGGATAGCAACCAGACGTTTGTCCCAACATAAACATTTGATGAACTAGGTTAAACATTAATCAACAGGAAATTACTCAAAGTACTCAAGTTACGTTACTCGCGGATATTGTCACTATTAAATTATAATTTTAGTTGCCCATGTAAACCGGGCGCGATTTTCTCAGTTTAGTGTATTTTTTTCGTCAAACAACTGTGACTACATTCAGTACATTTATATGATGGCAACAATTTATCCGTCATTTCATAAGAATAGCCAAAATAGTTGCGTTGTAAATAATGTAAATATTAAAACCGCGGTGCATATTATGTCTATGATGTGGATACTTCGACGCGTAAATCGATACAAAACAACATACTTATAATCAATACTGTATTCCGCGTAAATGATTTGATTACTGCACAAAATGTCCATTTTGTATAGTATCATTTATGTACTGTATGACCATTTATGTACTGTATGCAGAATACAAGGTATCGACTTGCTATCGACATAATATATATTCGTGTAAGAGATCTATCAATACATAAACAACACAGTCGACAAAATGTCGTTTCTTCCTAGCCTCTTAGCTCTATTTATGGAATAAACCTTCCAAATTATATTTGTGTTGAATTGAATGCTCGTAATTCATAATATAAGTTGATAAATTGCGTAGATTCTCAAAGAATTGCTCGATTTTTACGCCCGGAATGTTTTGAAGCAATGCTTGTCGCTCCTCGTTTCTTTACATCGTGAACAATGTTCAACCCTCAAGGCTCGACGGCACATTCGCAGTTGCGACGTATAAGAAAAAATCGGGTGTTCCGGGGGGTAAACTACGCAAACTCTTTAAACCCAAACCACGGAAAAGCAATGATTCAAAATTTACAGTAACGGTCAAAATACCTCAATATTTTGGTGAACTTAGAAAAAGGGATATTGCATATAAATAAAGCAATTTAAACTGATTTAAAAACTTTAAATTACTGATCATGTTCAAAAAGTTACTATACGCATAAATTAGCTTATCCCCCGTAAAGTTTACACAAGGACTGACTGACTTACTGACTCGTTTAAATTTTCGCCACTCATCACAATACTGCAAAGTTTCTCAAACTGCACTAAAAACGCAAAAATTCATGAATACCCAATCCTTTGTGTTCGTATGGAAAGCCACTAAAGCAAATATTCATGAATGAATATTATAAGTGGTTGCCTTTCTTATACACCCTGTACTAATTGCCGTGCATTGCCACTGTCCTGAATCTATGGGGTTTTATTCAAATTTTGTTATCTTATCTTTAAATATGCATGTAGCTACTTCCATTGTAAACTAAACTATTTAGTAATTTACATCTAAATATTTCAGCACACTCTTCACTAAACTGATAATAGCAAATCGATAATAATATCTTTTAAACACCCGGACCCAGGGCAATTTACTTTCTGATAGTGATACTCTCAACTATAATCTACGGTCAAAAATTGGAGTATCATACTGAGTATCACACTGACATATTCACAGTCGAAATATTCACAGTCGAAAACATATTCACAGTAGGGTATAGAAAAACTACGTTTGATGCCTGAAGATGGTAGATGCATGTACGTAAGATAAGCTTAAAGATCAAATTACTTTCTAAAAAATTAACTTTCCTATTGGACTATTATATGGCGGTTTTGGCGGTTTGAGTACATTACAGGCAAATTGATAAAATAAAATTAGGCGACGGGCAAAGTTAGAACCGATGTGTCGTGCAGATATAGAAAATACATGTATTCACGATACTTGCAGTGACAAGACACTATTCGAAGGCGGGTATAACCCCGTTTTCCACAAATCTGAAATCAGTTTGCGCGAACAAATCCGCCTAGTGAAAAACGGGCTATGAGCAGTGAAGCCAAAAGTCATGTTATCGGTCGTTTTTCTTTCGTCCTTTTCAATCTTTACGCTGGATGCTTGCAGTGCATTAAGGGAAAATATTTATGCACATGCTGCAATCTTTATGATGATAGTTGATGTTAGAAATTTTATATCATTGGTTAGCTATTCATGCACAAATAATAGGGAGGTGTGATAACGTTAGGGACTTGGGATAGAAAGATATTTTCAGCATACTAGCCCCGTTTACACTACACTCGATTTATTGGCGCGGCACGGCTAATATGGGTACCCGTGCCCATTTCATCTGTGCTCGGCCTTTGTTTTGGTAGCCTGAACACTGATAAAATTGGGTACGGGTACCAATTTTAGCCGTGCCGTGCCGATAAATTGACTGTAGCGTAAACGGGGCTGCTGATACCTAGCAAAAACGTCCACGAGGCCAAAAAACGATAGGAGCATGACGTGCCAGATGTGAAGTAGGTAGTGTGTTACAAGTTTCTTTGTCGTCATGGACATCTTCGCTAAACCCTCGACAGTTGATACTAAAAGACAATGAAATAATGTCATGATATATCATGATGGTTAATATTGGATTGAAAACGAGCTTCAGTAAAGGGTAGCTTTAAAGTGTGCCGTAGGTTGTTATGTAGAAATCAAGATGGTTTAATAAGATTACTAGCTCATTCAGGGTTTTTGTGATTCTCTGCATTTAGTCCGTTATTACACGTGAACGAGGCTAAGGGGCCAAAAGCAGAGCCTCGTTTTCGTGTCATGGTTATTCCACATGTATCGTTCAAAGTAAAAAATCTCTCTCATGCATATGTTGAAGAAGGATGTTTTGCATCGTTGTACATAGAGAGTAAAACATGAAGTCCATCTCATTTAAGATGATCCTATAAATTGAAAACGACAAAGTTGTGACGTAATTTGTGGCCTAATCACTGACCAGTTACAGTACAGATCAATTCTTTCCTAAAAATCACAATTGGTCATTGGTCCCCCCAATGGCAGATATTCGCCATCAGGAGAAAGAGTAATTGGAAAGGTGGGTTCAGAAAATCAAAATGTGGTGGCTAGCTTTTAATTTATTTTCGAAATACTGAGGCTATACTCAAACAGGACCGGTCGACTTTAAAACCGCGCATGAATTCGTCTGGTTTAGGTGAAGATGTTCACATGGTGGAAACGATAAATATACGTATTTACACAAGGAAATCAGACGAACGCGAGCTCGGTCCTGAATTCGTCGGGTTCCGTGTTAGCGTATCCCGAGTGTGCGAAAACTTCGGTTACTACGCCCAATCAAAATCATGTACAGCCTGTGGCGGCAATTTCTGCCAATCACGCAACAGAACCAGCATGAAGCATGCTCAAGCAACTTATGCATTTCAGCGTTTGCGTTCTTCTCGGGTCATTCGATATTCTGCAACCTTACGGGTAAGCTGTTATCGAAGCTACCGCAGATAATTGCCGTCATCAAAAAGTGAAATTTTCACGGAGCATATCCAGGTACGTTGGTTTTTGATGTTTACAAGCATCACTCTAGTTCCAAGGAACTCTGTGGTACACTGTAACGGAGTTTCTCATTTTAGCCAAAAGCGTTTCGCCACCAAAAAAGAGGAAAACGTCCGAAGAAGGATTCGAAGAAGAAGAGTTCATAAGTGAGTTTGATTTCCATTTCTACGTATATATGTATTGTAAAACCTATATTTTGCGGAAAAATCGAAAATATTGCCCGTTTCTCAGTAATTGCAGCCTGTTTCAGCAGTTCCTATACGCCGATAAGACTATTTCAGTTGCGCGCAATTTTTGCGAGCGACAGTTCAGTTAAAAGTTGTCGTTTTCAAAACTAAACGCGCGGACTTTTATATATTTGTACTTGAGAAATATGCGAAAACGTAAGTGCCATCCTTTCTATAAAAGTAAAATGAAATTTCTTAGGCAAGTGTGTCATCATTTTCTTATTTCTTTTCGTGTTTTTAGATTTAAAATCCTACTGAAAAGAAACGGACAAAAGGCGAACTAAAATGGCGGACCAAAAAGAAGCCCGTTCGAGCCTTCGGATCAAAGTAAGGTTTCAACCTAAAATTTTCATTTGCATATATGGCCCCTGAATGTGAAAATATAAAAAATATGCCAAGAATGTCTATATAATAGTAACTACAAATCATTTTAGCCTCCTAATCAAAACTAGGTTGCGCTAAAACTAAACGTAGGCTGTCAGACAACAACGTAGGCGTAGCTGCGTCTTTTCATGACGTGCGTCAACTCAAAAAGAAGGACGTTCTCTCTCAATAGTTGTTTTTCTTGTATGCAGTCAATTTTTAGCAAAAACAATAGCAGAGGAGTTAGTATGGAAAAGTATTTGTCCATTTTTGATTAATAAATACCTACGGGCGATATAGGGATAATTCTTATGTGAATCGGACTTCGACCTTGGCAATACCAATACTTTACCCGAGCCAAGGTCACAAAATGGTTTATTAATGTCGTCGCTACGCAGGTAGTTAAATAGTATTGAAAATATTATGGACTTAAGTGTATGCAGCATAATAAACTACCAACAGATAGAATGTTTGCTGCAACTTTTTGAGATTTGAAATGCACGAAGGCAAGCATACTACTACTAGGCCACTAGCCTACTCATGCCTAAGCCAAGGACAAGGCCAAGGACACGGCTCACATACGGTTGCATTATTGGCAGTATTGCTGTATAGACGGTATATACTACATATGTACGAACTTTGAATGTAATTATTCTAGCCGTTCCGTTTAGATGCGCCTAGAAGACCTCAGATGTGCGATGGCGTTACTCCCGTTAGATTGAATCTAATATTTATCTTAAATCTATCTTGGCACAAAGAGCCAAGTCATAACGTATGCGAAAAATGATTTACTGCTCACATCTGTCTTTTTTTTCGAAGACGAAGTGCATTTTTGACGTGCGTGAAGAAATGCAAACAGAAATAAATACTTTTTGTCCAAACCATGGACAATCTTCATTTAGACCGGCTTTTAGCAATTCAAAGATGGCGGTAACCGACGAGAGATTATAGCCCTCCCTCTATTATGTTGTACATTATGTATTTTACTTCTAGCGTCGATATTTACCATTTGTTTGCCGATTTCACTTTACATCACGCCAGTTTCGTTGCATGCCACGTATAAACCATTCATTCTTAGTCTTAGATGATATGCTGGGAAAAGATAAATAAAGTTCGAGACGCTCGAGTGGATATTTCAGTTTATTTCCCTTCGTACGTGAAGGGTGCATATTATCTTTGAGTATAATGAGTAACTTCCCTAGTATTACTATTAGCCTGGGTCAAGTTGTTTAAAGCCTGTTTAAGCTAGGCAGTAATAGTGCCTAGTTGTTCAATAAATGGTTAGCTTCTTTACAATCGTTCAGATCTCAGTCAGCCTCATTTTGAGTTAATGCAAATCCACAAATGAAGTTTATGAAAATGTATCTCTGGAAAATACATGCTGACTGCTGTTTAGAATATTTACCTAAAATCAAACTAAATAGATCTTATATAACAAGGGAGCATGCAGCATGGCAGAGAAGTGTTTTTGTCTATATTAGGCAGTTGTTATACCACATTTGATTCTTACAAAATCATTCATTGTTCAACAGTGGGAATATCTTATATTCTATTTGAAGTATTATCAGATAATCTGGGTTGGATAAAAAATTTTTCCCCTAAAATAAAGCAATGTAATTTATTTTGATCTGCCACAAAACTGGTTTATGCTCTACAAAAAATTGTGCATTGACTCACCTCTTGCTGGATGTAAAGTACAATAGACACTGCAAATAACCCTGAAAAAACAAATTTGTGTTGGTATATGTGAGGAACATAGAGAAAAATTATTTGATATGTACATGTTGTGTTCATTACATTTATATAATCAACCAATAGGAACTTCCTGAATTAGACTCTGTTTACACCAAATAATATCTCAAAAATCTGTTTGACTTTGCAATTTGCTTTCTTTGTTTCTCTTAACTTGTGGTATAATAAAGTTCCTGGGGTAATATAATGCTGGCAAAGGTTTATGTTAGCTCTGCATTTTCAGCTTTCAAACATTTTAAACAATACAATTTGGTTTAGAATACAATATAATTTGTTTGGAAATGCATTGCTGAGTAAAAAATTTGGAAATGCTACCTCAAAACATTAAGAGTAACCTTCTCTGCAATGAGCAATAAAGGCAAATTATAATTGACCTACTAATAGCTGAATTTTTGGCATTTAGTACTGTGCACATGCAGTTACAGTTAACTATATTAATTTTTTTTGGAAATTTAAAAAGTAAAATGTTAATTAAAGTCAACAAGTGAACAATATTGAGCCCTTGAACCGATTATTAATTGCTCTAAACAAAATATAATCCCAGGCTATTCTAATTAGATTTTGAGTATCTATCTATCTATCTATCTGCTGCCATTGTTTTTGCAAATGGGTGTATATATATGACACATAGGTGCATATATATATATAAATATATATATATATATATATATATATATATATATATATATAATATAATATATTATAATATATATAATATAATAATATAAATATATATATATATATTATATATATATAATATATATATACATATATATATATATATATATATATATATATATATATATATATATATATCTGTGAAAATTCATAATGTACGTACCTTGATGCTTGCTTTGCAGAGACAAAAAGAGCCCAACAATGAGAAATTGCCCAAGGATAGTGAAGACCTTGAGAAAAGATATATTAATAACATCATAGGTATATACACTTAAGTCTTAATTAACTAGCCTGCTCTATATATGTTGCTTTAGAACTATAGCTTATATAGGAAATTTGAACTGTTTGAATGTAATAAGTCCAAAATTAGGCCAAACAGAAATTCCTCACCCTGCTAATTTAGAATTTTGTTTTTAATTATACAATAGGTTATGGGGTCTTCACAAAACGGGAATTCGAAAAAGGAGAATTCCTCCTTGAATATAAGGGGGAATTGATTAAAAAGGAGGAAGGGGCTAGGCGTGAAGAAGCCTACAAAAAAGATCTTGGCAGCTTCTTGTTCTTTTTTGACACTCTTTGGTAGGTTTTATATTTTCATAAAGATACATCAAGCACTATATAAAATTAGGTATTTGCCTCAACCTCTTTTCTGTCAGATAACATCAAGCTTATATGATATTTTACCTTTATAAAGTGTTGATGCAACATTTGCCACGGGCCTTGGCAGAATGGTCAATGACAGTGAGACTAAACTGGCCAATTGCCTAATCAAGAAGGTAATTGTGGATGGCCAACATCATTTAGCCCTCTTCGCTAAAAAGAAAATATCAAAGAATGAGGAACTACGCTATGATTACGGCGTGAAGAACTTGCCATGGCGTAGGATAAAAGGTATTGAACTACCTTATCTTGCAAAGGTCCAGACAGTACAAAATTGTTTGTAGTATCTAGTATTCTTGATTTGAAACAATGCAATGGGGCACCCCAAACAATGGTCCTATCTTATGTCAGCTAGCTGGTGCCCACAACAACATTGATAAGTGTACTTTATTGTCTTACCACTAACATGGCCAATGCGAAAGCAAATAAAACATTCACTAGATTGCATGGGATTGTGACATGCAGGACAAAATCTATTGGTAGACGGCCCCTTATGGGTTAAGGTGTGCCTTGGTTATGACATATCTGAAATACATAATACACATTTGAAATTTTCTTGCATGGCATAGCCAATTAAGTAATATGGCACATTCTAAGTGCCATAAACATAATGGTTTATGCACTTGTTACTCCCCATGCAAGCACAACCAACCAAAAATATCTGCACTTGTTGCACTGCATTTGAAGGCTAAAAGGGAGGAGGAAGGATTTTTTCTAAACTGCCATTTAGAACAACCACTAATTTGCTGTCACTGTCATTTTGCTGAAATAGACTTTGCCATTTATTAGTCAGACCAAATATTTTCCTCAAAAGTATACACAATATAATCAACAATGTGAAATATGCACCCTTTAAACATGGCATGTCTGCCGATGTTATATATTTATTCACTTTAACTCGAATCTTCACTAAGTTGAGAGAACTACTTGGCAAATAAAACTGATCACAGACAGTAATATGGGTATTTGGCTACCCTGTCATTCGGGCAATAAAGCTCTGTAGGGTCACCACTCCCAGTCACATTTGACATAGACGGTAAATAATATCCCACGAACGGTACTTTTGGAGTACCGCCGGTTATTAAACTCGCCAGGAATTCAAAAGCTTTATGTAACATAGCCATTTCAGTAGAATATTTACTCTACCAATTCTTAAACTTTGTACACATCCAACTTAAAATATTAACATGAACTTCGGCCTAAATCCAGTATTACTGGTATTACAAAACTCTTGCTCTCAAAGCAAAGGTACAAACGTGAAGCAAGACCACACAGCATGATAGCAAAATAATCTTGCCAACAAACGCAATAAAGGTTATTACATATCAAAGTTTTAATTATTGGTACCTTACTTTTTCATTTTCTTTGTCCTTAACCAAAAGAAAAAATAGAATAAAAAGGCAGGAGTCGCCAATTCTGATTTCTGACGTGTGCAGCATTTGACTGTATCCGTACTATCCGCTGCACGTGGCAGATACTGTAACTAATTATTGGATTGTTATAATCTGATGTTATTGTATGATCATGATTGCTACGTTCTCAGTTAGTGGTGTGCTTCCATTTTCAAAATTGAAGAATTTCCAATATAGTACCACAAGCCTTATTTTCTCGAGTCTTTAGTGGGTTTTTAGAGAGGGCACTTCATTAACAGATGTCTTATAAATTTTGGATAAATCTGCTCAAAAATTTTTGCGTTAATTCTTATAATAGTTCACATAAGGCCAATGTTAGCGTTCCGCTTGAAATGTGCTTCCTATCAAGCGGATCACAGAAAAAGCATGGTTAGTTTTGCACCATTGTGTATGCATCGTGTGAAGCTACCTCGAATAGCATTTGTAGGGTTAGTTTTTGAGATTTTAGACTAAACGTTAGAAATTTAGAGGATAGCAAATGTGATTTCCACCGTTTCGGGGTAAGATCTTTTACGATATCAAATATGAATTGTTAATGCAATCAAATACACCTTTTCGGTAATACGTCACAACATTTCAACATCACAAATACAAGTTTTACTCTCACGAGCCACGTGCAAAGATGCAAAACATCCTTCTTCAATACATGCATGAAACTGAACAAAAACATCCTTCCTCAATACATGCATGAAACTGGGCCCTGAAGATCTGGTCACCTGGGCCCAGTGCAAATTGCTTCTCCCTCTTCTGGCTGTCCGTGATTAGAACCTTCATTATTTTCTTGATGTAAATGGTGTACCGTTTTAGGAGTACGCCTGCGTTTTTTACCTTATTTTCACGAAGGAAAACGGAGGATGGAATACGGTGTTTAAAAATAATGCTGACGTCAGCAAGATAAACTTTTAGAACTTCCTAAATCACGAAGGATTATTTGTGTCGACTTGAAATGCTTATAGTGAAGGAAGTACAAAATATGGCCATCTTTATTTTTATAAGATATTAGAAATTAGTCATGTAAAATAAATCTCTACACCTAACGAAGACTTGATTGCACTATACACGATTGCTGGCCATTAGTGATTGCAAATGCTTATTGATTAATTGATTAAATACATTTGGCATATTTTTTGGTCTGACAATAATTCTTCGCAGCCCAATGAGCAATCAGAATGAAGACCGTAAAACTCCATTAAATTCCCTCACTCTATTAAGACTGATGTAAGACTTTTTCATTTCAGAACTCTGCAAGAGAAAACCGAGAAATTACTTCGGCGAAGTAATGAAGAAAATAAATGAAGGTACTTACTATAAAGTAACCCTGGCACCAAGGTTGCATAATTTAATAGCCTACGTACAGTTAAACTTTCCCCCCAGCAAAGTGAGGAGATTTTTCGTTGGGCTGCGCGCAGGCTAAAATTTAAAGGTTTAAAAGCTGTTTTTCTGTTACGCGTTCCTTGGCTTTCCATAATTATGCACATATACCGGCACGAAAATTGCCGGCATTCTGTTGATCTTATTATCTTGCAATGAAATTATCCAAACCTAATGAACCCTTCTCGCCACCCCCTGTCAATGTTTTGTCGATGTAAGATTATGCCTTTGTTCAATGCGCAGCTTTATTAAGAGATAATTGAAAAGAGTGAAAACTAGCAACCTAACACCCCGTAACGCTACCCTGTATAACCTAAAACGTCTTTCACGTTTAGTGAAATAGTTCTGTCTCAACTTTGGTACATGGCAGTGATGCATAGATACTTATCCTTTTTCGAAGGTTTCACGCTCTATTTCTCTTGTACCAACACGCCTTTTAATTGTTTACTATATAGCTAGTTTGTTTATGTTCTGCCTTAGTATGCGAGTTGAGTCATGCGAGGAGCATACAAACAGTTTTTACGTTTACATGTATAAATAAAAACTTATACATGGACACATGGTATAAAAAACAGAGAATAAGATGAATAGAATTTCAACTTTATTTATACAAACAGGTGAAAAATTTTATATAAACATTTTGTCAGAGCGAACGACTCGAAATAAGTCGACATTTTTGTCAGAGCGAACGAGTCGAAAGAAAAAAACAACAACTTTAAACTGTGAAGTTCTCAAAATTAGGTACTGTTTCTTTCGCAATTTCAGTGTACACATAATCTTAAAGCTGTAATTCGCAAATATATCTGACAAAAGCAGACCAAACCTTTCACTCTTTTAAATCAAATATTCAAGGATCATAAACTTAATATTCAACTGAATTGCAAGGAAATGATACTAGCCTATTTGTTTCTCACTCTTTCACATGCATTATGTCAATATTCTTCCCATATTTTCCATTCAGAAATATACTCTGAAAAACTGAAGGCATGGAACGGCAACACATCGCTCATGAAAGAAGGTAAACATGTAAATAGACAAGGATTCCAAAGAATCATGTACCTGAAAATACAGTAAATAAAATACATTATGTGAGTGTAAGCAATTCAACCTAGACAAAAAGGTGGAATGGTTGTAATGGCCAAAATATGGACATAGCTTCGTCATACTCAGCTTTTAGGGTTATGACACTATAACACATATAGTTTCAATAAGTGGAAAAGAGACCATACCATATCAAGGAAAATAAATCCATCTTATGCAGATAACGAATCTATAAAACATTATGCTGTAACCTCATTGTATCTTAATTAAATATATAGAAGAAAATTATAGGTCTCTAATACCTCTAAGAGCACCGTGTTATCCACATGCTGAATTTATAAAAAATGTGCAGTGGCCTGATTGTATCTTGCTCAATTCTATAGAAAAAAATAAAGAACAATTAAGCACCGCTTCTCAAAGCATGCTTTATGATCGTCAAGAAGTGGTGATGACAGGTAAATTGTAAATTTTAGTACCATCATCATTCTTAATTTTGCAATGTCTTACAACATTCAAACCTAAAAATGAACAAGAATATTCAGAACCAGTAATAATTATTCACAAATATAGAGAAAAATGTTTATATCTTTCTATACCGCATACTGATATAGAATGCTTTGTCCAAAACGAACATTGTACAGTAGTAACCTGAATGTATTTCCTTCAATTCTGTAGCGGAAAATGTAAAACAATCAGGAACCGCTTGTCAAAACGTGATAGTGAGGGGTAAATTGTGAATTTGAGTACCGTCATTCCTGTAATAGCATAAGCTAATTCCATCCTAAGTCGAAAATATTAATCCATTAAAACACCATGGTACTCTGCTATTAATTCTATAGTGCTAATTCCCGAAGTATAAGGCCAAAGTATACTACATGGCAATAAATCCATATTATGCAGATAGCGAATCTATAAAACATTATGCTGTAACCTGATTGTATCTTCATTAAATCTATAGAAGAAAATAATGAAAATCTAGACGCTGCTCTTAAGGGAACGCTCTTCGATCATCAGGATGTAGTAGTAATGACAGGTAACTTGTGAATTCCATGCAAGACTATTATTCCTGTTGTGTTTTGCCATATTCTAGCATGAAAACGGACGACATGAAAAGAATCAGTAAAAGAACGGTTAAATAGTAATGGCTAATTCGATTCTAGGAATAAAAATATACAGCAATTACCTCTATAACACCATGTTATATTCAGATCCCGAATTTATAAAACATTTTTCAGTAGCCTAATTGTATATTGATCAATTCTGTAGAAGAAAATAACCACCAAAAGTGCGCCGCTCATCAGGGAAAGCTTGATGATGATCAAGATGTCGTGATAGGTACGTTGTAAATCCAGCACTATGATTTTTGCAGTCTTTTATATTATCTGCACCTGAAATTGTACAACAGCATACAAAATTGGTAAAAAAGGCGATTACTGGTTGCATTTAATTATGTGAGTAAAAAATACAGCAATAGAGACCTTTAGCATGACGTTTACGCCAAACACCAAACCTCCAAAAAACTTTGCGTCTTAGCTCCACAATTTTAAAGTGTGCAACAATTTCACTTAATTATAAACATAAAAATCGTGATTTCAGCAGTAATATGAGAAAGCATGCAATAGGCCATTGCTTGATGTATTTAGCAAACATGCAGCAAATTCAGCTTTGCCCACCGTATGTGTTTCATGTTTGCTGTATAAAATTTAATGCTTAAACGACTGCAATACACCCCACAGCTGTTAAAGCATGAAATTTTATACGGCATACGTGAAATACAAACTAAAGTTTACGATTAAACAACATTGTTGCAAGTTCTAATTAAGATAGTGCTAGTTAAGAAAAAAGTTTGTTACTAGTTTGGCGTTTGCCATTAAGGTCTCTAATACCTCTAAGAGCACCGTGTTATCCATATGCTGAATTTATAAAAAATGTGCAGTGGCCTGATTGTATCTTGCTCAATTCTATAGAAAAAAATAAAGAACAATTAGGCACCGCTTCTCAAAGCATGCTTTATGATCGTCAAGAAGTGGTGATGACAGGTAAATTGTAAATTTTAGTACCATCATCATTCTTAATTTTGCAATGTCTTACAACATTCAAACCTAAAAATGAACAAGAATATTCAGAACCAGTAATAATTATTCACAATATAGAGAAAAATGTTTATATCTTTCTATACCGCGTACTGATATAGAATGCTTTGTCCAAAACGAACATTGTACAGTAGTAACCTGAATGTATTTCCTTCAATTCTGTAGCGGAAAATGTAGAACAATCAGGAACCGCTTGTCAAAACGTGATAGTGAGGGGTAAATTGTGAATTTAAGTACCGTCATTCCTGTAATAGCATAAGCTAATTCCATCCTAAGTCGAAAATAGTAATCCATTAGAACACCATGGTACTCTACTATTAATTCTATAGTGCTAATTCCCGAAGTATAAGGCCAAAGTATACTACATGGCAATAAATCCATATTATGCAGATAGCGAATCTATAAAACATTATGCTGTAACCTGATTGTATCTTCATTAAATCTATAGAAGAAAATAATGAAAATCTAGACGCTGCTCTTAAGGGAACGCTCTTCGATCATCAGGATGTAGTAGTAATGACAGGTAACTTGTGAATTCCATGCAAGACTATTATTCCTGTTGTGTTTTGCCATATTCTAGCATGAAAACGGACGACATGAAAAGAATCAGTAAAAGAACGGTTAAATAGTAATGGCTAATTCGATTCTAGGAATAAAAATATACAGCAATTACCTCTATAACACCATGTTATATTCAGATCCCGAATTTATAAAACATTTTTCAGTAGCCTAATTGTATATTGATCAATTCTGTAGAAGAAAATAACCACCAAAAGTGCGCCGCTCATCAGGGAAAGCTTGATGATGATCAAGATGTCGTGATAGGTACGTTGTAAATCCAGCACTATGATTTTTGCAGTCTTTTATATTATCTGCACCTGAAATTGTACAACAGCATACAAAATTGGTAAAAAAGGCGATTACTGGTTGCATTTAATTATGTGAGTAAAAAATACAGCAATAGAGACCTTTAGCATGACGTTTACGCCAAACACCAAACCTCCAAAAAACTTTGCGTCTTAGCTCCACAATTTTAAAGTGTGCAACAATTTCACTTAATTATAAACATAAAAATCGTGATTTTCAGCAGTAATATGAGAAAGCATGCAATAGGCCATTGCTTGATGTATTTAGCAAACATGCAGCAAATTCAGCTTTGCCCACCGTATGTGTTTCATGTTTGCTGTATAAAATTTAATGCTTAAACGACTGCAATACACCCCACAGCTGTTAAAGCATGAAATTTTATACGGCATACGTGAAATACAAACTAAAGTTTACGATTAAACAACATTGTTGCAAGTTCTAATTAAGATAGTGCTAGTTAAGAAAAAAGTTTGTTACTAGTTTGGCGTTTGCCATTAAGGTCTCTAATACCTCTAAGAGCACCGTGTTATCCATATGCTGAATTTATAAAAAAATGTGCAGTGGCCTGATTGTATCTTGCTCAATTCTATAGAAAAAAATAAAGAACAATTAGGCACCGCTTCTCAAAGCATGCTTTATGATCGTCAAGAAGTGGTGATGACAGGTAAATTGTAAATTTTAGTACCATCATCATTCTTAATTTTGCAATGTCTTACAACATTCAAACCTAAAAATGAACAAGAATATTCAGAACCAGTAATAATTATTCACAAATATAGAGAAAAATGTTTATATCTTTCTATACCGCGTACTGATATAGAATGCTTTGTCCAAAACGAACATTGTACAGTAGTAACCTGAATGTATTTCCTTCAATTCTGTAGCGGAAAATGTAGAACAATCAGGAACCGCTTGTCAAAACGTGATAGTGAGGGGTAAATTGTGAATTTAAGTACCGTCATTCCTGTAATAGCATAAGCTAATTCCATCCTAAGTCGAAAATAGTAATCCATTAGAACACCATGGTACTCTACTATTAATTCTATAGTGCTAATTCCCGAAGTATAAGGCCAAAGTATACTACATGGCAATAAATCCATATTATGCAGATAGCGAATCTATAAAACATTATGCTGTAACCTGATTGTATCTTCATTAAATCTATAGAAGAAAATAATGAAAATCTAGACGCTGCTCTTAAGGGAACGCTCTTCGATCATCAGGATGTAGTAGTAATGACAGGTAACTTGTGAATTCCATGCAAGACTATTATTCCTGTTGTGTTTTGCCATATTCTAGCATGAAAACGGACGACATGAAAAGAATCAGTAAAAGAACGGTTAAATAGTAATGGCTAATTCGATTCTAGGAATAAAAATATACAGCAATTACCTCTATAACACCATGTTATATTCAGATCCCGAATTTATAAAACATTTTTCAGTAGCCTAATTGTATATTGATCAATTCTGTAGAAGAAAATAACCACCAAAAGTGCGCCGCTCATCAGGGAAAGCTTGATGATGATCAAGATGTCGTGATAGGTACGTTGTAAATCCAGCACTATGATTTTTGCAGTGTTTTATATTATCTGCACCTGAAATTGTACAACAGCATACAAAATTGGTAAAAAAGGCGATTACTGTTTGCATTTAATTATGTGAGTAAAAAATACAGCAATAGAGACCTTTAGCATGTTGTTTACGCCAAACACCAAACCTCCAAAAAACTTTGCGTCTTAGCTCCACAATTTTAAAGTGTGCAACAATTTCACTTAATTATAAACATAAAAATCGTGATTTTCAGCAGTAATATGAGAAAGCATGCAATAGGCCATTGCTTGATGTATTCAGCAAACATGCAGCAAATTCAGCTTTGCCCGCCGTATGTGTTTCATGTTTGCTGTATAAAATTTAATGCTTAAAATGCACGTTCTAATTAAGATAGCGCTAGTTAAGAAAAAAGTTTGTTACTAGTTTGGCGTTTGCCGTTAAGGTCTCTAATACCTCTAAGAGCACCGTTTCATCCACATACTGAATTTATAAAAAAAATGTGCAGTGGCCTGATTGTTTCTTGCTCAATTCTGTAGAAAAAAATAAAGAACAATTAGGCACCGCTTCTCAAAGGGTGCATTATGAACAATTGGGTGCTTCTTTTCACCGGGCACCCCATGATTGCGACGACATAGCTATGGGAGGTACGTTTTGAATTGCAGCACGATAGTGGCCAATACATACATAAATTATTAGTAAAAAGAGCGATTACTATATTACAGGCTGATTCAATCTGTTAATAGCAATACCTCTAGAGCACCATGTTCAGATTCAGAACTTATAAATATTGTGCAGTAACCTGATTGTATCTTGATCAATTCTGTAGAAGAAGATAATGGACAACTAGAAGGAAAGCTCCGTGACCGTCAAGATCCGGTGGTGACAGGTAATTTGTGAATTTAATTGTTTTTTATAATGTTCGTAACAGTGGCGTGACTGGGGGGTGTCAAGTGATGGAAAATGGACCAAGCACGCCATAGGTACAAAATAAGTCATGCATATAAGACGAGCTGTGACCTGTTATCGAGCCGGATTTCACCTAAGCAAGATGAAACATTTCGATACTTAAACGCTTTATTACGTGCCGGGTTGGTGCCGTGTTTCCGGCCAACGGCAAATGACAAAGTCAATATTTCCTCTCAGAATTTACCCATACCATTTCATTATCTTTCTTATCTCATAGTAATAATTTTATATTATAATACATCACAGTTTTAGAATAACAATGAATCCTCTCCCATTTTTCTGTGCTACCATAAAATTTTCCTTGGTTGACGTATGAAATATACGAACTCAAAGATTATTTCTTAATGTTGGAAGTCTGTGTCTGTGAGTCTGTGTCTGTGGGTCTGTGTCTGTCTATGGTCTGTGAAGTTTTTAAGGTAGTTTTTTTAAGCGGAAGTGTGTTTGGCATACATACCATTATATCTTCATCTTCGCCTGATAAAAGGGATACAGAACACACAATCATCGTACGGTAACGGATAACCTGATTTCGTATTTAATTCATTCTGTAGACGGAACACACTGCATTGGTGTGCCACCGACACTTGGTCATGCCGACCAATCAGTGACAGGTAAAAAAATAAGCTTAATGTGCCAGAAATGCAGCTAAAAGGAAAATGAAAGTTCAGATGTTACTTCATTTTTCATGATAAATTAAGAAATAACGTTAGGATCGTTGGGTTAATATTATATTTTTTTCTGTGGTCCTTAAATTTCTAGCAGGCGAACATAATGCAATTCCTCCCCAATTCCTTACTATTATAAAATTGATTTACTTAGACATAACAGATGGAAACTGCCATGTCTGCTTTGGCGAAGTGTCCGGCTCCCACGTATGCGTTGTGTGTCATCGTTCTGTCCACGTATTCTGTGGTGAGGGAGTTGGGGAAGAAGGGTATGGACAGGCTGTCACATGCTACAAGTGCCTAGATACTGGTAAATATATTAATGTATATAATTTATGGATTTCAGAAAAAGGCGTTTTAAACTTGCGGCCAGCCTAATGTACATAAAGCATATACATATATATGTATTATAAACAAAGCGAAATGGAATGATTTTAAACAGTTTTAGCGCTAAGCGAAAACATTCCTTGTTACCCAAGCAGCAGCGCTAGTAAACATTCACGGTTGTACCCAAAGACCACCAAAACTCTCATCATTGAGATACTAAAACATCATTACTTACAGCCGGATATGAATAAATTAAAATTAGAAAATAGAAGTCTTGAATCTTGACTATTTTAAAATGTGTTCTACAACCTTATATTACAGGATTCAAACAAGCAATAACAACAGACACTTCAGGTTTGTATGCACTTTTCTGATTTATAATATATATATAGACTACATATATATATATATATAAGATGTAATTACCTTTATTGCAATCCTGATCGGGATTTTGAATTCCGATTTTCATTTTTATTTATAAGATTTTCTTAAAAAAAAAAAAATTGAAAATCCGAATCCGGATTGCACTAAAGGAACGCAATTATACGGTCCTACTAAAAACTGCGCGAGTGTATAGAAAAACCGCCCAAGACGTAAAAATACCGCCCGACAGAAATCTGAAGCGATTGTAATATTGTAACATCGCAGCATTGCAGTCATTTAATTTTTGTTTAATATTGGTAAATATGAAATGTGCTTTACGACTATAGCTAGTACAGATTAGCAGGCTGATGATTGCAATTCGTGCATAAAAATTTCCCTGGCTCGAATTGCGTACTGTGCCAAGAACGCCCAAAGTTATAATGAAAACATAACACGAACAAAGTTATCTAGTAAAATCCCTCGGGATTTATTGCATGATGTGTATAGCGCCGTATATAAAAATGCGCAATTACAGACAGATATGGGTGGATGGATGTGAAATATATCAAACTGATCTACAATATCACAAAATCCATACAATAACTGAATTCGCCTTTGATTTTAATTAGAAAACCCATGTTCGTCTCACAATATACACGAACCGAGTACAAGACATAAGGTATGTGACTTTCCACGCAGTTTTATAGTTTATTTATATTTGCTGGTATTTGGGTGAGTGATAAGTATATAGCTTGCAATGCCAATATGCATATACTATTATATTTACAATAACAACATTTACAGCAGGATGACAGTGACGAAGACTATGAGCCGAGTACAGGAAGCGAAAACGATGGTAAAGCCATTCTTGTTTCTTAAAACACAGTGGCATAAAGACAGCACATATACATAACACATGATCGCTTTAAACAAAGTATTACATAGTATTTTTATCCATTTTACTAGACATGGACTCTGGCTCTGAAGAGAATGAGTATGAATTTAAAGGTATACAAAAACTTTGTTTTGCAATATTGACTGATACCTAATATCATAACTAGGAAAATGCAAGGTTGGCCTTATATATATATAAATATATATATATATATATATATATATATATATATATATATATATATATATATATATATATATATATATATATGTATATAAATATACATTGTCTTATAGTCTATTATAGATGATTAGTGTTTCCTAAAGGAGAACATTTTTTTGCCAGTTGCTGTATATGTTCATGTTAATTACTTATTTCCTGCAATGAATAGATATTTACTAAATGATATTAAAAATTTACATGTTGAGTTTTAAATGGTTTGTACGATAACATATAATTTTTTATGTCTTAGAAACACACTTGTCACAAAATAAACCAAGGAGCCTTCTCAAAGTAGGTTGATCATTATATTTGGGAGTGCTCTAGCTCATGCTCTAGCTGAAATGGTACACTGAATTATTTATCTCCAAATCTATCCATAAAACAGAAAAAACCAACAATATCAATGGCCAAAAAACCTATAGTGGCGAATATCAAAGATAATGCCTCAACACAAAACATTAAAGGAGGTCCTGGTAAGAAAACATATTTCTATAAGCTATATATATTCAAGCAAAAACAAAATTTCCAAAGATTGCTAAATGTTGGTACAAAACAAAAAAGGCTTAAGATCCTGAATATTTGGAAGTGTTTCCATTTAAAATGGATTTAAGAGTATAAGAACTTACCAAATATGATATATTCACAAAACTTGTTCATAAAATTGACTTGTGTATTTTAAACAGATTACAGCTTGAAGAAGCAAAAAAAAGAAAAAAAACTATTTGTAAGTTTGTGTTAAAAATTGCATTTATCCTTATAAAGGCAGAGAGAGGGAAGAGGGGCAGATCCAGAAAAAATAAAATACCAGCTTAGCTGTTAATTCTCTTCCTTCATCTTTAAAACAAAAAAGCCTTGTGAATGTTTTTTAAGCAATTTCGCAAGTGAATCATAAACTTTATACATATTTGCATTTTAAGTTTTACATTTTTAGTTAGTTATATTAATTTACTCTAATACTTTAGGTTAAATTTTGTAAATCGAAAAGTGTTTTAGATTCAAATGATGATGCTAGTAGTTCAAAAGGTATGTTGCTTTATTATACATAGAACAAGTTTGTTTATTTAGTTTTTAGCTAATCCTATCTAGTATCAGGGCGCCTATAAGATAGACGCCCTATCTTATAGACGCCCTTCTAGTATCTAGTGCAAAACCTTTTCAAAAATTTTTGTATTTTTTTACAAAACACTTGTGGTATGATATGAGTGAAGATTCATTATAGTCAATTTTCTATGGTAAATTTGACTAAATTTGTCATTTGTGCAAAATTTTTAGGGACAACTTCAAATATGTTTGAATAAATCCATGCATATGAATCATAACTATCATCTTTTGAAGACCTATATACACATAATTCAGGGGTCGATTGTTCGAAAGGCGTTTAGATTTTAATAACCGGGTGGATAAGCCAAAGTTTAAAAATATGTACTCTCATACATCTTGTGAATGACTGAACTTGCATCTTATGCGTTAAAATAGCACTTTTAAAATTAAACTATTTATATCAAATTTTTTTTGCCCGGTTGTTCAATAAATCGATAATATTTTTTCTATTTTGAACTTACTGTTTAAGCTTAAGTGTTAACGCCTTTCGAACAACCGGCCCCTGAACTCTAGCCCACAAACACCGTGTAATTTAGCACGATTCGACGGCCTATGCTTGATCCGATGTATAGTAACGCTAAATAAGTAAAAATAACACAAATCTACTTACCTCATTCTTTCGATCGCAATAAAATCTCGAGACAAAAATACCACGCTGCGATAACTATGCCACAGACTATGCATTCTATGCTATGCCAGGAAAATAATCAAAATTGAATACACCCTCTACTACGCGAAAACTGCGAAAAAGAGCTGGGTACGAAGATAGCTTCCACAAAATGATTGAAAAAAAATATTTTCTTAAATTGGAAGCGTTAAAAATCCACATATGCTCACAAATTGTTATTCGAAAGAAATAAGCAAGGGCTTTCTAGATTTTCAATAGTTAGATATGCCAAAGCCATATATATTTTATTTATCTGCTGGATTCGCTAGAAAGTCAAAAAATATTCTCGAAGACAGTTTTAGAGAGCCATATATTTTTCAATCAGACCGCCTGAGGTAACAGTGTTGGGTTATGTGCGGTCAAACTCAGGAACGCTTACGCTGCAACGGTGATCAACAAAGCAATCAAAATTACTCACTTTTATCGTGATATATAGAAATTGCCCTAGTCCATATTTTAAAATTTGGAAATTAAAAGTTCGTAAAACTCCGCTTGCTGCAACTATAGAAAGAAAGGCTGCATGTGTGATTCTCCGTTGCTGCATTGTCAAAAAATAGTGACTTACTTAACAACGCATGTGAAAGGACTTGCGTACACAGATGCGCACAGTGGCGACTTTGTATGGTAACTCTCACGGCCACATTATAGAAACTTTTTAGGCAGACATGGCCAGAAATCGTGGACATGAAATATGCAGATTGCAATGAATAGTTCCATATTTGTTCAAATATATTTCAATTGCTGCATTATAAATCATATTCCGCAAAATTTGCGAAAATCATGAATATTTACAATTTGCTCCAGTTGTTTCTTGTAAGGCAAATCGAAGTTCCTAGGCTAATATTTTTGGTATGAGTTTATGGGAAATCTGCATTTTTAGTTTATTTCTAAAAACTTTGTTGTATAGTTTGTATGGTTAGAACTTTGTCTGGAAAAAACAGGAATACTGATCGTAAAAAATCCTGAGATTTACATAGTTCAAAAAATCGCAAAAAGTTCTAACTGCTTCAAAAAAATCCGGGACTTAGCATAGGCATTGGTGCAAAATGTGCAAACCTTAGCAGAAGTATATATAATGTTAACTTCGTCCGAATTTCGCCATGCTGCAACACATCATTGATTGACAATTCTTTATAGGACTACGGTTTAGTTATGCAAAACTGCTTCTGCCTGTTATCAGAGAAAGTTTAAGATATAGCTACAATATAAGCCTGGATTTATACCACGAGACGATAGTATATACTTGCCCTTAGTTTGCCGTAATAATTCCTCTAGACGGTCGGGAAAAAAATTTCAAAGACTCATATTTACCTACTATTGGAAGCCAATTGAGATTAAATTTCGCCTGAAAGTAATTGTCAATAATATTCAACTATTGTGTTTCAACTTTTCATGTTAGAATTTCTCAATTTTGGCCGGTCCTTAGGTTTCGGTGGTTTAGAAGCTCTACAAGCGTCTAACTTTTGACGTTTATAGTCTGGACTTTTCATTTTTGATAAAAATTGACACTTTCCAAATATTGATAGAAATATTAATTTCTGTTTAATGATAAAAAATTTCTTAGAGTATTATCTTTTTATTTCCAACAAAATGTTTTGATTTCTTTTTTAATAGTTTACGTACAGTCAGCCCAGTCCTCAAGTGGAAAGCGGGCTTATGACAAAAGGAACAGCTGTTTCTTTTGTCATAAAGAATTTTCAAAATTGGCTAGGCACTTAGAGCAAGTGCATAAAGACGAGGAGGAAGTGTTGGCTGCCTTGAAGTTCCCCCCTTCTGACAAACGTCGGAAGGAACAATTTGCAAAGTTAAGAAAAATGGGGAACTTCAATCACAACGTGAAAGTGATGGAAAAGAAAGATGGAGAGCTGAAAGTCGACCGGAGACCGGGACAAGCAAGAGAAGTTAAGGCGAGCCAATACTTGCCATGCACGATATGCAATGGCTTTTTTCTTGCGCATGAACTCTCTCGACATGGTGCCACCTGTATGCGATCTTGTGAATCGGACAAAAAAGAAAAGCCATCTGCCAAGCGCATGCGATTTGATGGAAAGCTGCTGTTAGCTGAAACCAACCTTGAAGCATGTAGCAAACAGCTCCAAAACGTCCTATTGATCATGGCCCATGACGATATATCAGCTGTCGCTCAGGCTGACCCTACCATACTCGCTGTCGGGAGTGATATGGTTGATCAAAAGGGAGTGGAAAAAGCGACAGAGATATCCCAAAAGATGCGGTTACTTGCCCGAGTACTCATCGAGATGAGAAAGCTGACTGGAAAACCTGATGCTTCCTTATCGACCATTATAACCCCCTTGCATTTCGACTCGTTCCTGCAATGCGCCAGAAATCTTGGGGGTTACGTTGTAAATCAGAATGGTTCCAGGAATTTCAAGAGCCCGTCGACCGCGGTGAAGTGCGGGTATGCCACAATGACAGCCTGCAAAATATTAAGAGGGAAGGCATTGCGGGATTGTGACATGGACAGGAAGAAAGAGGTCGACAATTTCCTGGAGCTGTATGAAACAGAATGGGGCAAAAAAATTACATCGCCAGCCCACGACAATCTCGGGGAGAAGAAGAACAACAAGCCCGATGTGTTGCCCCTTACCAGCGACCTATTAAAGCTGCGTGACTACCTTCTTCGAGCAATAAGTGAAAAAACAGAAAGCCTGAAACAAGATGCAAACAAGGAGAATTTCAGGGCATTGTCCGAAGTTTGCCTTGCAAGGCTAATTATGTTTAATAAGAGAAGAGGTATATAACACATAAGGCTCTATCTTTGCTCTAAAACGTATGGTTCTTATTTTTGAAATAAATTGGCACGAACAATAACGCATAAAATTTCGTGTTTCCTATTGATATAGGCGGGGAGACAGCACGAATGAAGTTGGCAGCCTATTCCAATCGCTTCAACTGGAAGGACAACCATAACCAGGAAGTTCTACAGTCGCTGTCCACTTCCGAGAAGCAGCTCTGTGATAAGTATGTATTCATCATGCACCTTCGTATTTATATAATTATATAGACGGGGAATGTGACAGGATTTATTGTGACTATGTGAGCATTAGCTAATTTCCGAGCTTTCACGTGTCCATTGTACAGTACTGTCGAAAAATAACCTAACACTGCGATTGTGGTTCGGTTATTGACGACCGAAAGAAACTATGCAGACAACCACAAGGAAAAAATACCATCGCAGTTGCCGTTCGCTTTCGAAAGGAATGTTATGAACTTGCGACTACTGAGAACGACAACACAATAATCAAATCGAAAACATCTTAAGAAATGTCTGTCAGACCAGTTTCAACCGAGTATCAACATCGGAGTCACCGCGGTTCGACGCGCTTGTACAGAATTTCCGACGCGTTAACTTATCAACCCTTAGATGCGTGCAGTTTACATATATATATATATATATATATATATATATATATATATATATATATATATATATATATATATATATATAATGATATTTAATGCATATCTTTGATTTGGTTTCAAGGTTTGATATGGTGGAAATTGTAGGCAAGAGGAACCGAAAGGTTCCAGTTATATTGACTCCAGACGTGATAAGCGCCATGGATTTATTAACTGACCCAACGTATCGAAAGAAAGGCTGTGTGCCGGAGGAAAATGATTACGTTTTCCCAATGAACAACGCTTCATCCCGCCACAGCCTCAGAGGAAATGATGTGCTGAGGCATGTTTGCAAGAATGCCCAGCTGAACGCAGACAGCCAAGTCACGTCGACCAGCATGCGGAAGTACGTAGCCACGGTCTCCCAGTTGGTCGACATGAACGAAAATGAGATGGGATGGCTCGCAGACCATATGGGTCATGATTTACATGTACATAAGGAGTACTACAGATTACCACAGAGCACCCTGGAGATTGCTGTGGTCGGAAATCTCCTTTTGGCCATCGACGAGGGAAGAGCTCACAAATTCAAGGGGAAAAATCTGCGGGATATCAATATTGAAGGTATTATATTTCAAAATTTTTCATTCACTTTTATTCTCTACATAAAAGATGGACTCATTCCAATTCAGGAAATTTATTTGCCCCGGCTTGCTTGCACTTATACAGAAAAAAATTGGTCTATATGTAAAATTCATATGGTCCATGGCCCTGGTCAATTAAGTAAAGCGAAAAAAATATTTATTTGACTCAAAAATATACTTATTTGAAAGTCGCCGGGGTGGTAGCTTGAAAAAAAAGTGAAAATAAATTATAACAGGCTGGGAAGACTAGCTTCATTCAAATCTATTTTTTAATTAAAGAAATTACCTAGATATGATCTAGAGCAATATTTTTTCAGATTTTGGAAATGATGATGATGAAGTGACCAAAAACAAAGAAATACTAGACAGTATTGGTAATTATGATAATCTTTATTTATGTATAATAATTAAGCGAGCAAAATGAAGAGAGTGCATGTAATAAACGCGGTCCTATTTTGAACGACAAAGGCTGCAATGTATCTTTATCTTCAGTGTTCTATATACAGGGTGTATCAAAAAAAAAGTTAACCAACTTTGGTGCTCTATTGTACGTGAACTATTCATTCTATTAACGAATTTTTTTCACATTCCGAAAGGTTAAGCTTTTAACTATTGAATGACATGTTTTTGATACCAAATGGTGAAAAAATGAGCAAATAGGAGGCTGATAAAAAGTGTTAGTTAGGACTTAATTGAAGAATTTTGCTTTTGAGTAAACTACCCGCATATGCATATTAAGTAGGAATAAATCACATCAGGAAAACATTCTAAGCAATGCGGCATAAAACCAGTGTAAGCTGTGACATGTTTGGGATTAATTGTTTTTTTCTTTTGTTATGCACTGCCTTAATTAGGCTCAAAGGTGAAAATATGCGATTGCGACTAACATTTTTTATCAGCCCCGTATGTGCTCACTTTTTCGCCATTTGGTATTAAAAACATGTCATCCGATAGTTAAAAGCCTGATCTTTCCGAACGTGAAAAAAATTCGTTCATACACTGAGTAGTTCACGTACAATAGCGTGTTGAAGTTGGATTACCTTTTTTTTGATACACCCTGTATAATAAATAGTAAAAATAAACAAGGGGGTTGCATGCATTCCCTTTTCAAAATTGAAGTTTGAATTTTCCGCGGTAACTACTAAGACCGCATTTCCTGCATGCTTCAGGTCTATTGGGTCTATGCTTCACAATATAGAATATATATTATTCAGTTTATATCTTTGAATTGCAGGGGCGTCAACTTCGAATGAGGAGAGCTGTTCGGGATCACAAGGTACCGCAACTATATAATTTATCAGCCATAAATATAGTTAAATTTGAACAGCAATAATTGAAATTAGTTTGCCATTGACCATTACTTGTCATATATTACTTGTCATTATTTGGCATTTGTACATTTTGAAACGAAACGTTTGACTTTGCGTCCTAGTTGTTAGCATCCACAGAGAGCATTAAACGAAGCTAAAACCTGGTTACTATAAACGAAACAATTGTCGTAACTACAGTTCTCCATTTGCTGATAGCATTCAATATATGCAGGATATATAGTAAGCCTTTATATTAAACAAACGTTTATAGTAACGTTCGGTATAATTTATTCCCAGATAGTTGGCAGTTGACATAATAAATATAGAGTCTGCTTGTATGAGGTGCATGATAAAGGCCCTACATGTTACACGGTGCGATTTTTTATGCATTTTGCAATGCAATTCTGCTTCTGAAAGATGGGAATTTGCAACCACGAAATTTTGACTCTTAATTCTTAACTTAAACATAGACTTGGCTGCCAAATATGTAGGACGAAAATGTAGTTATTATAATTGCAATTTGATGACAGGGCATGCAGAATGTGCAAAATTATTTTTTTAACCTTGGACCAAGCCGGCTTGGACATCTACATAACTGAAATTACGTTTGTTTAACGCCTTTGGTAAATGTTAACTAATATTAAAAGCATTGTTGATGTTGAGGACAGTCAGCGGAACTCTTATAACATACCTATACAGTTACTTTTTTGGAATTCAAACGATAATGCTAATTGCTTAAAGTAAACCTCTATTATCGCCTTAGAAAAAAGTGGTATTAGAAAAGGCAAACCACAAAGAGAAAGCATTTCCTCGCCTCAGACTCCAACCTCAAGTAAATATGCACACCAAAAGACTCCAAGTAAGTAATTCTTCGTCATTGCATGCATACAGATGTGAGGAAAATCCTTGTTCTTGTTGTTCAGAAGTTTTTGGAAAAAATTATTAAAATATTGCAGCGGAAGTGCGAGGGTGCCTTTCACTCTACCCAAAATTACATCTATCAGCAAAAATTAATTTGAATTTGGAGTACAAAGATATTCTGTTCAAATAGAATTTATTCTAACTGCAGCTGAGCTATAGCTCCGGCCAGCAGAGAGCATATCATAGCAAACAATTGAGCTATCTCTCCAATACTAAAAATAAAATTCCAAGCAACATGTCGCATTCTGCATGTTAATTTTTAAAAATTAAAATGACATAAACGAAAATTCATATGAATTTGACAAAGAATACATGGTAAAATGCTTTTATTCAATTTACCATCTTAAAAACAGTAACGAAGTCTTATTTTAATCGCTGAAAATTTCTCTTATTCTAGCCGCTAAGAAGAGAAGGGCTCCACAATTGGCCATAAAATGGACGACGCCAGAAAGAAGACTGGTCATCAATGCATTTGACGAACAAATAAGTCAGGGGGAACTGCCTAAAAAGAAAGAATGTGAGAAGTTTATTGCTGAGCATCCCCATATGATGGCAAAAAGGAGTTGGAAAAATGTTAAAGACTTCGTTAGAAACATCGAAACGAAAACCCGTTAGTACATTTATATAAAAAGGGCTTGAGTATTCAAAGTGGTAGCTTTTGGGTGCATGACTTATACTGCATCCTTATAGCCTATTATATTACCTATACAGCTGGAGTGACTACATATAGCCTTTGGTATATTAAGCTGACCGAGGATGCTTTTGTTTACTCTGATATATATATATAATCAGAGGACATTTGTGCATGCCGTTTGTGCACAACAATTTTCATGCATTTTTATGTGAATGCTAAACCGTGGCTCACCAATATGCATGCATATACCTTTACAGCAGCTATATATATATAGCTACTGATAAACCAGAGAAATTAGCTGTACCTATATTGCTCTGGCTGTATTCAAAAAGCAAATATATATTATACGCAACTCAAAAAGCCAATAAGAAGCAATCAAACAAATTTCCTATGTCAATGACTTCGATGATTTGACATAAATTGAAGTAGTTTTAACCCTGACGTCAAGAAAACACAATTTATATGAATGTCAATATTTTAGGATAATTAACCATCACAACTCTGATTGGTCAGTAAATCCAGAAACTAGGCATATTTCGAGAGGTTTTTCGATAAACTGTGTAGCCTAAATGTTGTCATAGCCGGCATGACAATTTCCTATGCGAATCATGCAATCAGTTACAGTATAGCTAATTATTCGCCCATTTGAAAATTACTTGAAACTTAGATTAGAATATAGTTTTGCTTTAATAAAAACTAACTGATAAAGTATATTGTTTATAGATAAACTATGTTTTGTGAGTTACTGCATGAGTTACATTTATCAAGAAATTTTTATATTGAACACTGTTTAAATAAAAAAACGAAATAAAAAAACGAAATTGAACCTATATCTTGGTTTGCTTTTTTATCGTTTATATCCTGCCATAGTACCCATGGTTAAATCTCTAAAGGAAGATAACCTCTAATAGCAATACTATCCTAATCAGAAGTCTTATGATAACCCATAAATCAGCTCAAAAATACTGCAAATTAGAAATCTCAAGACCTGGATGTAATCTACTACCATCTTGCTCGATAATTGTTAGCTGTTTAGAAAAAAAAATTATTCTATCCCCTAAACAGCTTTAAAAATATCACTTGGTCTATAGTCTACGGCCGGGTATTTACCTTTGTGATTTTTTTTTTACCAACGCATCTTTGGTATCCGAACAAGCCATTACATGGTGCATATATATGCCATATATATGCACCTTATGCTGACTCCATGCATGCAAGTTCTTTCGAAAGCGATTGTTTAACGGTATGCATGTGAAGACGAATATTCGAATAAATAGAATGTTTAATGAATCAATAATTACAGTCGCATAACTGAATTACAATTAATTTTACAACAACATTTTGAAAAATTTTACAACAATTTCCGTATTACTAAGACCAACAGGATAAAAAAATTTTAATCCAGTTTGTAACTATTGATAGGAATTTAACTACATGCGCTTTATCGAAAATAAACTTGATAAGAAATTCAGTTTTCCATTTACAGTGAGAGGTTCATCATTAATTGGTTGGCTAATAAAGTTTACTCTTATAACTCTTTACGAAATATAAGAGAAAACATACTCTAAATTGTGATAGTGAAGTGTATTTTTAGATTTAGAAATCTCAAGTTCGGGCATTAATGTTTTTCGTCAACCAACACACACCGGCCAGTATATACACATTTTGATAGTTTTGTCTTTTGAGCCTTGGCCACGCAAAACAGCGTGGATTAAATCACTGTTTTTCCGTGCGGCCAAGATTTGTACCAACTCAGCGTTTCTTAACAAACAAATCTCGCAAATTTCTAAGTTTATGGCCTGGAATGGTTTTAAAGCAAATGTCCGCTTTTCCATGATACGGACACAAAAACAAAGGTATGCGGTCGATAATGAATATACTCAAATTATTGTTAATACGGCATCCGGAAATATTGAAAATCCCGAGGACATTAGGCAAAAAATCTGATTAAAGATTCCTTTCCTAGGTAAACAAAGTGAATTTTTAGTCAAAAAGCTTATTAAAAAGCTCCAGCGCAACTTAACAGAACCGGTTAAATTTATTGTTATATGCCAAACCAAAAAGATTTTTTATATTCTTCCTAAAAAGGATAAAATTCCAGATAAGTCGCGGAACAATCTAGTTTACGAATTCACTTGTCCGGGCTGCAATATGTCGTATATGGGGAAAACTGAGCGAAATTTGGCAACGAGGCTTTCAGAACATTTGGATCGAAACACTTAATGGACTGTGACGACGCAAACTACCTACTTAACATGAACAATCTTTTTGACAAGCTTAATGATTCTGGCTCCTTTTACTCTTACGCGGAACTCGTACCTATATAGCATAGCAAAAAATAATCCAGTCTCTCAACCACACAAATTCTAATCTGTTGTTGTTCCTCGAGACACTGCATATAAAGTTTAAAAAGCCAAAACTCAATAGCGTCTTAAAGGCATCAAAGGTATAGTTTTTCCTTAGACTCTATCACCATATGCATGCAAATATCTCGTGATGCCATGTTCTCGTATTTCTTAAGATCGTAGCATGCTTGTAAATATAGTTTGACAATGACTTTGAAATAGAGTCGAAATATCACCTTGAATATTGTGTCTTGTTTTTTAACAATTCATATCTTGAGTTTACAAGATGTTTATTTTCGGACTATGTTTTCTCTTTTATTTCGCAAAACTGTCTGCTGGAAAAGGTTTTTTATAACTCTTTACACTTACTAGGATTAAGCTGAGATTTGTTCTCGTTTGACTATTTATCAACTTCATCACCTTTTCAGACAGGAAACTAACACCGGCTTTGGGGATAACTTCAGAGGTGTCGTCCGCAAACTTCCACAAATCCTAGTCAAAAAATCCTAGTCAAATAATTTTACAATACGTCAGTAAATCATTTATCATCGCCAAGAATAGCCAAGAGCCAATTATTGTTCCTTGCGGGATGCCAGCTGCATGGAACTTGTAGGAAGTTTAAAAATATAGAGTTCATTTTTACCCTTTGGGTTCGGCAACGGAGAAAATCTGCTATCCAATTTATAATTTATAAAATTAGATAACTTTGAAACAAGGAGATTGTGATCAACTAAGTCAACAGCTTTACGGTAATCGTGCATCGCGACCCTTACTGTCTTATTGAAATTAGTGCAAGAGTCGTATTATACACTGGCGGTCAAAAAGAACTTGCATGCTCAAATGTTGTTATTACCGTATGTAACAGGAATCGCGACAATCGATATTTTAATATACACTAGAGGTCAAAAGAACTGCTTAGACACAAATTCATTAAAAAGCAGCAAATATAGGAGAGGGCTTCATTGGAATTATGGATAATTCTCTCATTCCAAGCAATATTTCAATAATGCAATGCAACCTGCCACACCTTCAAGATAATCAAGCAATGGTTTCAGGAAGAGGAATGACAGAAATGGACTGGCCGACACGGTAAAAAGAGCTTAACCGTATTGGAAATCTGTGGAACAATGTCAAGGCCTAGGGATAGTGCAAGAGATGAATTAATTCATAAAGCGTCCATGATTTGTGGTTTGCTGTAAAGACTGTCCATAGGATGAATTTGCTTTAACTAAGATTACCACCTTAACACAAAGTATGCTACGCCGGTGCATGTAAGGCTATCAAAGGAGGACAACAAAATATTCATATTACATATAGTTTAGCATGTAATCTAGTCCAGATTTACTCGTATATATTGTTAGAGGAACATGCAGTTACGGTCACGATCATTTGAGAGCATTTTAACTTGTTTTGAGCAGTTCTTTTTGACTACCAGTGTAGAACCCAGTTTAGAACCTGGAATAAAGCCAAATTGCTTAGGGTCCAATTTCGCCAGTAGATTTCAGCTCATATTCATTGATAATGCTTTCAGCAATTTTTGACAAGTTTGATGTCATGAGAAATGGGCCGCAAATCCTTGTTAAGGTCGGTAATATTTCTAGCCTTTGGAATAGGTGGAACATCTGTTATCTTCCATGCTTTTGGGTCTTTAGATTCTCGGAAGGATGTGTTTAGTATATCAGTAATTACAGGTGCCAGGGTATGAGAGAAGCTTTTGAGCACCCAATTTGGAGGTTGGTTAGTTTTTGCTCTACCGTTATTTTTGAGACTCTTAATGTGACATAATTATGGACTGGTAAATTGAAATCTTCCGGCAAAGGACGAAAATCTCTCAGCACGCTGATGAATGCCTCATTGATCATGTTCCCTAAAACTTTATCACGATCTTCTACGTCAATCCTTATCATAGTTCTTAGATCTGCGCGTTTTGATCGCTGTGAAACCAAAATTTCACATGTGAATTTAGCATTTCATATATGAAATTCGTGTGACGGTAAAATTTTAAATTATTTCACATGTGAAAGTAGCAATTCATATATGAAATTAACTTTTCATATATGCAAGTAAAATTTTAAGTTACTTCATTTGTGAAGCCAAAAATTAAAATATAAGTTGTTTTTCAGGTGGAAAAACGTAATATTTAAATAATTAGAAATTGATATAATATCTAAGTAGCATTTCATACATCAAATTCACGTTTCATATGCGAAATTTTAATTTCATATATGAAATTCTTCATTTCAAATGTGAAATTCTTCATTTCATATGTGAAATTGATGTTTCATATATGAAATTTTATGTGAAATTTTTGTAAGGGTATATCCGTGGGAATATATAATAATTTAGTAACGAGCAAGCCAAGTTTTGGCTCGGACGTGCGGAGTCCAAAAAACACGTTTACTCTTCATTACTCACTAGACTCAGGCGTTTAGGCATGATGATCATGCAAAAGAAAACTTCGGTTGTGTCAAAACTTAAAACTTCCAGATATTACTCTTCCTTAGTCCTTACTAAGAAAGGCCTATTAGAAAGCTGAAACGAAACCTGAAAATCATAGAACACCGTTGGCGTTGTAGATGAGTGCTGAAAAAATGATGGGGATGATCAACGTTTTAAATACGTCCGACCAAAGTGAAACCAAGTAGACGACAAAACCATGCTAGTCAAAAAGAAGACTTAATTAAAACTATAGAGTAAGACCAATGATATAAATTGGGAATATAAATATATATAAAGGACAATATCCACAATTCGAGCGTTATAAAAATATATTTGAAAGTAACGTTTTGTCTTAACTTAAGACATCTTCAGGTCTATGTTCAGACTAAGTGATAAATTACATGAAAATTTCAATATGTAGACTAGAAATTTACTGTATCAATTTACAAAGGGTGATAACAAGGACAAGTAAGGACAAACTGTGCATGAGAGGACAAGGGACAAAGAAACAATGACAAATAACGATATAAAGGGCTGAGAGGGGTAGAGTTCCCTTGAACATTAAGAGACTTGAGTTTTGTGATGAGGAGACCCTCATAAGAGTCAGACTGAAGAGGAAAGGTTCTTAAATTCGTCAAAGCTAGCTGAGTGCCCGGAAGCCTTTAAGTCGGAGTGGATACTGGGCATAACAGGGCTTGAGGACTTGAGGTCTTTTACCAGCGATGGAAGATATTCCAAAGTGCTCCGATATTCTCGGATGTAGATGACGTGTGGTTTGACCCACGTACAACGCGGGACAGCGTCGCATAACTACACCAGATCTCAGGTACTTATCTTTGAAACGAAAGATTGAGGAGAGCGCGTTTTAACAAGACAAATGTAACAACCAGATGCGGAAAAGGAGCGCTATAAAGACGGTTTATTTGAGTGCGAATCTGAATAGGCTGTAACCCAGTAAAAGGGAGACAAAGGCCTTCTCGTAGGGGGGTGGAAAAGGCCCTTGAAAAGGCTGCCAACGTGAGTCCAAATATATTCCACCGAATATATGATGGGACAAAGCGAACGACGCACGAGACTGGACCAATGGACTGGACAGCACGTCATTGACGTCATTTCCACGCGCCACGCAACCACCCGATTCACTTCTGGTAGGCCAAATTTCAATAGAAAAGTATAGAGAAAACGCTGTTCAAAAAGTGAAAAATTGATTTCTTCTGAAACTGGATCGGTTGTCTTCATTTTTGGACTAAAATTTGGGAGATTAACGGTGAGTTGTTTGTTTTGTTGGGATTAAGTGTTCGTGTTGTTTTTAAAAGTAATATTACAATCATCGTTTTGTCAGTGCGATCTGATTAGCCTTGTCGACTGCCACTATTTGTACCCGAATTGTCAAATTGTGTTTGCCAAGTGAAACGTTGTCAGAGCTGCTTTTTATTGCTTGTCAACTAGCAGGCAGAGCGTTTGCATATTTGTAGAATAACAATATAGGACGAATTTCAAAGAATACTTCTAAATTCGCGTTTTATTATTAAAATCTCGACGAAATACATTGCAAAACATTTCGAGTTTTTGGCGTTATATAGCTTCAACTCGTAGAGGATATCAGTTTTTGGTAATTAGTACCATTTGATGATACAAATATTCACTGAAAACATTCATAATTGTACTTTTCAACCCTTTTTCTAACTTATTTGATCAAATTTTACTTCACCAAGCATATTATCCCTGGGCTTTCTAAAGAAAATATATTTTAGCACTTGCCTTACCTCTTCTCTGAGCCTGTGATGTAGTCAGACCCAGGATGGATTGCCCAGATATGTATATGATTATGATGCCAATGATCTCATGAAATGTGTTTTTTTTTCTTCACCAAAAATCAAATTATGACTAAAAATTAAAATAAGCAGTCAACTTTTAATACATTAAGTTGATTAGGTGTTAAAGCAGTGGAACATTTCTGTAAAGCAAAACATGTTTTTAGATTGTAACTTTGCTTCAAACTAGGTTATGTGAATGATCAACCCAGAAAAATACCTCCCTAATTTTACCTAATAAGTCACCCTAGTTTCTATATGTATATATATGAGCTCTCATTAGCTACATGAAGAAAAGGAGCTAGAGGGTGTTCTTGAGAAATAATTCGCTATTTTAACACATTAGCTTGAATACAAAATACAAGCATGCAATGCTTAGTTTGCAAATGCAGGCAAGTAGCTGAGTTCCTGACATGGGAATGATATTTTATGATAGATAGTATTGACATGGTCCCATTCATGAAGTGCCAATGTGTTTCTCATGCCTTACCTATTCCTTCTGTCAGTTTAACAAAATTCCATGTTTCCTCTTAGCTAGGCTCTTTCAGAAAATAATGGGCTTGCATTTATGTTAAGGTAGAGTTGCTTAGTGCAAAAAGTTTTTGAGAACGTCTTCTTGCAAAATGTTTCTCTAGGAAATTTTTCATTCTTAATTCAATATTTCATTGTATCAGCAGCAGGATGACATGTTTATCAGATTTTTTTCATTAGTTCAGTATCGGTAGAGGATATAAATCTAAATCGTATACTCTTCAACAGGTTGGGATCTTTTTTATATTCTTAGTTGACTTTAGTCACTTTAAAATGTTTATCATACGGTGGGATGTTCTTCATTTATAGTTGACTTCATATAAATATTATTATTTATTGAAATGATATTTATTGAAATGATTTTTATTCTTGGTTGACTTCATGTATCTTTCTTTTACTTTAATTAGTGGGACAGGATGGGTGTTTATCAGGGTGGGATGTTTTTCATTCTGAGCTGAAAATATCAAATAATATAACTAAAAGCTAAAGGATGTTATAACCATCGTAATACGCGCAGCTCTGTAGTATACCTTGTCCTGAGGAACTACTCCATGATTAATACCAATGTTTTCAGTTTCCCCAAAACGTGTTAAAACCTTCACTAAGTCTTCGTCACGGTCAAGAATGAGGTTGTTCACAGTTCGATCATCAGTAGAAGATATTTTACATGGTAGATAGAAGCCATCCTAATTTACTGCTTATCGCCGTATGATAATCATCTTCTCGATCTACTTTTCCCGTCACAATTTGCCAATAATAATCTGCCCCGATCAGATTGTCAATGTTTTTTTTCGCCGCTCGAATTATGGTCAAAATCTGCGAGCTCTAAATGCTTAAGATGAGGGTAATTTTCGACGCTTACCGCGGAGTTAACATGTGCGCAGCCAAAAAAGTGATTGCTCAAATGTGTTCAAATTTAATGTCTCTCGTTTAAGAGCTAGCTGTCAGATTTAATTTCCTTGCAACATTGTTAGTCACGTACGACCATTGACTACCCATATCGAATAGGATTCTCACAGGAGTCGATGATATTGATCAATTTACTGCATAATCTCTGGCGGTTTTGACAAAACGCTGCTCTTCCCACTTCCCAGCTCGATTAAAATGATTAATGTTGCTGGCTCCACAAAATTCACTTTTTGATTCACCGTCCTGCATTGTGCCTTCCTTATTAGTCTTTCACTACAACAAACATTTGCATTATGATTCATGTGCTTCACGAAGACAGTTAAAGCAGCGTTTCAATTCTCGCAAAATTAACTTCCTAGCTTAACAAACCACCACCTGTTCGGAGGAAGCGGAGAAATGCACTGACGTAATAGACGTATTGCAGTTGACTAGTGCGGCCGCTACTGCACACGTGCATGGTATATCCATATTTCGTAGCAGCTATTGTTGGTTGCGTTTTCGCAAATCGCTCTTGTGAAATGTTGATTGCATTGTCATAGTTCGCATTTGTTAATACGTTAATCCCTTTATCGCTCGCGATGCACCTTCTTGATTGTAAATTATTGAATTTGTTCACCTGGGAGATATTTAGGTTACTATGAATGACAGAGCGGGGTGATAGAAATCGAAGAAGGCACTCTCTTTGATCAGTTCCCACAATGAAATGACACACAATGTGTGAAACATGTATAAAGCATTGTGAGGACTTGTGCAAGAATTTTCACATTGAGGACTTCACTCATGCAGGTCCTTATAAGGTCAAGTTTTTCATGCTTATTTGAAAGCATCCTTGTATCAAAAGAAGAGCTAGTCAGTTAGATGTTTATCAGGCTGGGATTTGTTGACTTTATCTCTGCATCTTGTATCACTAGTGGCAAGGGATGTTTTTCATTAATAGTTGCCTTTATCTTTGTATCAGTAGCTAAAGGAGATATGTTTATCATTGTTAAGGCTAATTTCCACTCCGGAAAACGAGCAGCGGATCGGATCGGATATTTTTCGGATCGGATAAAAAAAAGTTAAAACTATTTGAACTTTTTTTATCTGGTCTCGGACGCTTTCGGATCAATATAAGCCAAAAATTTCAACAGACGGCGCACGCGCGGATTATCTTTCGTTCCGATCTGATCCGATCCGCTGCTCGTTTTCCGGAGTGGAAATTAGCCTTTAGTTGGCTTCAAATCTGTATTAATAGCGGGAAAGGATTTTTATCCGGGTGAAACGTTTTTCATTAATAGTTGACTTTATCTTTGTGTGAGTATAGCTATAATACCTTTATGGACTAATTATAGTTACTATACTAATAAACAATTATTGAATGATACCATTGACCTTGATCTGAATAATTCTTGATATCATGCAAACGCCGAATCTAATAATTGTTTTATTATGCATTTAAAGACATCAGAATTCAGAAGCGTACGTATAAAACGATCAAACGAAGTTTATTATTGCTTGTTTTATTTTATTTTATTTTATTAATGTTTATTTTATTTTCGCACCCTTTGGGTTCAAGTTGCTGGCGAGCCAAGGTCTGGGCACGAGAGAGTCTAAAAAATGTTTGTTTGGACTTTGGATGGAAGTTCAATCCAAAAAAAAATTATTCGATCCAAAAAAATAATTAAATACAGAATATTGAGAATTAACAGATGCTTTAATTCTGACCAATCAGGAACGACAATACAAACGAAATGTATACTAATAATGTTTATCAGGATGGGATTTGTTGATTTTATCTCTCCATAATACTCCGAAAGTTGGCTCTAATTTTATATTACTACCGGGAAGGGATGCTCATCAGGGCGAGATGCCTTTCATTAATAATTCTCATGAATTATAATGAATGATTATTTTTGTCTGAGTAGCGAGAGGGGATGTTTATGAAGTGGGATTTGTTCACTATATCTCTGTTTATCATGAGTTTCGATACTTTTCTAAGTTTAATGTAGTTTATATATAGTCTCATTGACACTTTTCTAGGTTCAATACGGCATAGGCCAAATATTTGCTATATTTATGATGGAATAATAAGTTTTTTCTTCTAACCTCTTTTCCTGCCATGTTTTGTCCTTTAGTGCATGTGGAAAGTGTGAGAAATCATTTTGCGGTACATTGACACGTGAAAGACCACCACTTTGCGATGCATGTGGTAAGTTTATTATATCTTGTCAACGAATTGCAATAGAGTCTAAAAAAACGCAACACTAAATATCCACGAACACTCAATTTCTTTGTGATAAAAAAGAAAGCAGTTAATCGGATTTTCATGAATATTTAGTGTTGCGTTTTTTTATTCCCCCCATATACGCGAACGAAAGTAAAAAACCCAGAAGAATACAAGCAAAAATATGCAGTAGCGTAGCCAGTCTGACGATTGATATGATAGTATTTTGATGTTTGTTAACTGATGAATAAATAATAATGATAATGAATAAAATTTGCATAGCTGGACTAAATTTACACTGAATATTGTATATGCAAATTAAAAGGCCTTGATAAGTTCCCTGCAATACATGGCTTTTCAAAAGTCATACGTGCTTAAAACGTTGTTCAGAGAGACAACCATGTAGCTATCACTAATAAAATGTTCCCACTAATCCACTTAAACGACTGTTTTTTACACTTCCAAGAGTTATTATCTAAGGAGCATAAATGATAAAATTTTAACACAACATGATATACAACGTTAATGTTTCGGCTTCATTGTCCCCAATAATAGCGGATTCTCTTTCACTCCTCCTTCTGTCCCCTGTTTGAACTTCAGCATGCGTTTTTTTCTGCACTTTCAGTCTCTTTGATCTCTTTCTTTGGTCTTTGGGTGCGATTGGTAACTCTAATACTATTAGGTTATTGCTCTGACCACGCGGTGTCATTACTTGTAATCAACTCCTCCACTTTCGCCAACTTTCAAAACAAACGGGTCGACTTGTCATCATTTAGGATCACAACATCTCCAACTCTCAAGCTTTGACTGCGAAGGTTTTTTTCCTTTATTTCTTGTTCACATTATCTTTGTATCAAAAGCAGGATGGGATATTTTTTGTATTAGTAGTAATATTGGATGTTCATTATTGTGGTATGTTTTATTCTTAGTTGACTATATATTTTTGTCTTTTAATCATTTGACTGAGGATACTTTGGACTGCTATGATTAACTTTAAATCCTCGATCATTTACGAACTGGAGGTATTCACCACTGTCGAAAGGGGGTCATGATTTGTGATCAGTTTCGCCTAAGAATGATTTTACTAAAATATAATCACTCGATATACTTGATAAAGTATTCTTTTTCAATTTGACTGTATCTAGTTTCTACATCTGTAGTGCACGTTCCACTTCACTGTTTTCTTGTTTTTGTAATACTATACCACCCCTATACCGTAAGACGATGCATTTGCATTAATTTTTATCGTAAGCCGCGTTAACACTTCTGGACCAGGTGTTGGCCTGGATTTTGTGGCCTAAACCAGGTCGAGGCCGGATAAACAACGTTCACATCTAGGCCTAGGCCAAATCAAAGCACATTGTGTAAACGCGGCTTTAGTTTCCTTACTTGGATCATAAAGAGCTAAAATTGGGGCAGAAATTATGTATTTCCTTAGATCATTAAATAATTCATCTTGCTTATCCCCCAGTACAAAACAAAATCTTTACATAACAAGTCTCTGAGTGGCTTTGATTTTGACGCGAGATGATTTGTAAACTTATTAAACTGATTCACCATTCCCATAAAAGATCTGACTTCATTTGTAGGTACAGGAATATCCAAAATAGCTTTAACTTTGTCTGGATCTGGGGATATCCCATTAAATAAAATAACTTGACCTAATGCCTTAATAGTGGGGACACTAAATGCACATTTATCTTTGTTTAAAGTAAGTTTTGACTCCTGCAGTCTCTGTAAAACTAAGTGCAACCTAGAGTCATGCTGCTCTTGGGGTTAACCAATAAGTCGTCAATCTATTAAAACAAAATCGTCCCCAAGGTGTAGTGAATGAAGTTAGCAAACAAGAGGATTCTGAAGGCTTTCTTTACCAAACAGCACTATTTGCATTTATTTTTGAAAATACCTTACATTTTGATAATTTCGTAATGTGAAATCAATTGATGGGAGAGAATACGCTTCTCTCAACACACTATTTAATTTGGTCAAATCAACACATATTCGAACATGCCCATTTTGTTTTGTTATGACTACCATAGGGGCGCACCATTCTGTTGGTTGGTCTACTTTTGAAATTACGCCTAATTTCAACATTCGCTCAATTTCTTTCTTTGTTTTATCTAATAAGGGGAACGGTACTTTTCTTGGCACATTCAAAGCAAAGGGTTCTGGCAACTCTTTTAATTTTATATCATATCCCCCCTCAAGCTCTCCCAAGCCCTCAAACAATTTGGGATATTGATCTAATATTTGTTGCTTATATTCGCTTACTTTTGGTCGTTTAGAATTTTCCACCTCATTAATTTTCCCAATTAAATTCAATTATTGACATGCTGATTTGCCTAACAACGGTGTACTGAAATCTTTCACGACATAAATTTCCTCAAGGGTAAATTATTCTTTGAGGTTGTCCTAGCATTAAATTCCCCCAAACAATTGAGATGGTAATTGCAAGGGCCTAATAGTACTTTATCAGTTGATTGAAGCTCAACTTTTCGTTTTAGATCTCACCCGTATATTTGACTTCACTGACTACGGTATTTTTGCACGCTTTTTTCCAGTGACCAATCTTGTAACACATATGACATTTTGATTCGTTTGCTGGACAGCTTTTCTTCGGATGCATAGACCCTAAGCACCTACTGCATTTTCCCTTTCTTTTGTGTCTTTTGTCTTGCTCACCGACATTTAACTCCTTATTCTTTCTTGATTTTGCTTACGCCCACATGGTCGATTTGCTGTTTACCGTCGCCTCGAAGGAAACCTTGCTGCTTTCGGTCTCTTTCTGTCGAACAAAGTTCACAGCATTTTCTAAAGTTAAATCTGCTTTGAGCTGTAGCTTTTCCAGCCAACGCTTTATCACGAATTCCTACAACAATACGTTCGCGGATCAGTTCTTCGCGTAAAACATCGAAATTACAATGTTCTACAAGATTGAACAAGTCTGTAATAAACACGTCAACGGTCTCTCCTTCATGTTAGCTTCGCAAATTAAATTTAGCTCGCTCAAAGATTACATTCCTCTTAATAATGAAGAAATTTTCTAAATTCTTTTTTACTACATCGTATTTCTTTTGGTCGCCTTCGGCAATACCGAGCGATTGTACAATATCGTCTGCCTCGCTATTGAATAAATCAGGGTATTAACCCGGCTTTCTTCGCTTTCTCTCTCGAGACCAGGAGCCATTCTGAATCCTTCTTCAAATCTCCATTTCAACCAATCTTCAGGGTTGAAAGAGAACTTTTCTCGCGATTGCACTTGAAAAGATGCCATTCTGGCTATTTATAATGCCACCAAGGGACCTGAGTTTTGTTAGTGGCGCATCTAAGTCGTCAACCGATCGCTCTTCCACTCTTTACTTCACTTACAAGCCCTCGAACGTGATCCCACCGCTGCCGCTATGTTGAGTTACTAATTTGACTTTAATAAGAGTTCAGTACTTATATACATGATGATAAATTATGCATGCAAATATTATGCTAACACAACAATATCTTTGATCAAAATTGTGCCCACAATGAAATTACACAAGTTTAGTACATGCAATGTGTAAAAAATGTATAAAGCATTGTGAGGACTTGTGCATGAATTCTCACATTGTGTGTTCTCACACGCTCAGATCCCCATAAAGTCATTCCTACAAGTGGGCAACACATTTTTAATATTTTGCATAGGTCATCATAGTATTGCAGGCTTAAGATTATGCTTGCATCAATAGTAAAAACGTGCTTGCATCTGTAGTAAAACGGGATGTTTATTAGGGTAGGAGAGTTTTCATACTTAGTTAAAATCGTTATCTCGTTATAAAATCATTATATATAATCGTTATAAAACTGAGTTTGCTCTAAATTTGTAACACTTTCATTCTTTAGAAAGCATAGAAAAGCATTATCCAATTGAACGAAAGCTTCCGAGAGCTGCGACATGTCCCTGGTGATCAGGGTAGGATTTTTACCAAATGGGATGCTTTTTCATTTTTGGTGACTTTTTTTATCAGTAGGAAATATGGTATTATCTATATATATAAATATATATATATATATATATATATATATATATATATATATATATATAATATATATATATATATATATATATATATATATATATATATATATATATATTATCTTTATATCAGTAGCGGGACCTGACTACAAGTCCCCACAATTTGAAAATTCTCGCACAACACCTCACAATGCAAGTGCATTTTTACTAAACTTGCGTAATTGCTTTGTGGGGAATTTAAATTCTACATTAATGTGTAGTATATTGTGCACAAATTTTCAGATTGTTGGGACTTAGACTGAAGTCCCCATATACTCCTGCGAGTTGGCATCACATTTTAATGTTTTGTACTTTAAGTATTGGATATTTCATATCGTATCATATAGCATCATACTATATCATACCGTATCATACTGTATCATATAGCATCATACCATATCATACTGTATCATATTGTATCATACCGTATCATACTGTATCATATAGCATCATACTATATCATACTGTATCATATCGTATCATACAGCATCATATTATGTCATATCGTATAATATAGCAGAGCATCGTATAGTATCATACAATATCATACCGTATCATATTGTATCATACCGTATCATACTGTATCATATCGTATCATATAACATAATATTATATCATATCATATAATATAGCATCATGCTATATCATATTGTATCATACAGCATAATATTATATCATATCATATAATATAGCATCATATAGTATCATACAATATCATACCGTATCATACTGTATCATATAGCAACATACTATATCATATCGTATCATATAGCATCATATATTATCATATAATATCATACCGTATCATACTGTATCATATAGCATCATACTATTCATACTGTATCATATAGCATCATATATATCATATCGTATAATATAGCATCATATAGTATCATACAATATCATACCCTGTCATATTGTATCATACCGTATCACACCGTATCATATTGCATCATATAGTATCGTACTATATCATACCGTATCATACTCTATCATATAGCATCATACTATATCATACTGTATCATACTGTATCATATTGTATCGTGTAACATAATATTATATCATAGTCATATCATATATAGCATCATACTATATCATACTGTATCATATCGTATCGTATAACAATATTATATCATATCATATAATATAGCATCATACTATATCATACTGTATCATAATGCATGAAGTATATGGTTTTATGGGTACTACGAAAACGCGCACTACTAGCTACCGTCCTCAGTGTAACGGACGCGCCAAAATCGCACAATTCAGGCTATGCTTTCCTCCTTTGTTTCTAATTGGCGAGATGATTGGGACTTGTGACTGGATTCAGTCACGTTCAGTCACGTTCACTTACTATACTAGTAGACACACTAGGCTTGTCTCCGTATACGAGGTAGTTTTTGGGCAATTACCTAGGCTGCCAATTGAATTGAATTAGGCCGCTAACAACACCATCCAACCAGAGCGAATATTTACAGTCGGTTAGGTCAGCATTTTATGATATTACACGCATGGTTTGGCAAAGCCCAATCAAACGACAACTACTTGGCGGCCTTTCGAATCGGGCGAAACAATCATGTTGAAAAGACCGAAAGGCTGGAAGTTCGGAGATAGATGGGTGGGCCTTATAGAATCCTAAAACGGGCTGGGACTATCGTTTTGTTTCAGAGGGAAGGTGATGACCACGACCAGTTAAAGTGGGCAAACCGTTTTGCACTACAAAACGGAATTGACGGATAAACAGTAGAGACTGACGGATTTCCTCGTGCTCGAGCTGCCAGACTTAGACAAAACATTAATCCGTTATTAAGGTACGGATTTGATTGAAAGTATGTCCTCGGGACGAGAGCATAAGGAGGAGGATGGTGTAACGGATATCGGATAATGGATAAATGTGAATATAGACTAACATTAATAGAATAAGGAAAAGTAAGTTGCCGCATATTCACCATTGCAAGTGCTTTTGAGATTGATATATAAATATAGCGGTCCAGCATAAATATAGCGGTCCAGATAATTAAAGGAAGAATACACCCTCTATAGAAGGATAGTATACCGAATACCGACTGTAAAACGTAAGAGAATTGAACCTAGACCACGTTGTGTGTTACGTAAACTCGGTTGATTACAACTGCGTAAATAATGTAAATGGTCTATTTTTTCCCGAACGGGAAAACACCAAAAGAAGCCAAGGGACCGATGCAAGGGCGTTACAATGAACAAAAAGGATAATTTTCTCCAGGTTCTTTACTGTCCCTGCCCAGTATTACTTATTTCCCCCCTTTCCCCCAATAATTGTATTCTGCGAATGTTACTCAAACTGAAAAAATGGTCATAACATTGTAGCTTGACGTCAAATGCGAAAAATAAAGCCTGGTGCTCAGGCTAGACGTCCCCTTTTTGAAACCTTTGTACAAAAATTTGCATGCTTTACTTAGGTTATAGTCATTTAAAGTCGTTTATTATATATACAACATATTATTTAGTTGTGATTCAAGTAGTACCTTATTAAACGAGATTTATAATTGCATGAGTATATATATGTAAATGAGAAAACATTTAATAAAGTTTCCATTATGTGATACAGTATCATACAGTATGATAGGGTATGATATGTATGATACTATATGATGCTATATTATACGACATATAATATGATACGATATGATACAGTATGATAAAGTATAAAGCATTATGATATAGTATGATACTATATGATGCTATATTATTCGATATGATATATATATAATATACGATATGATATGCGGTATGATACGGTATGATATAGTAGGATACTATATGATGCAATATGATATGGTATGATATGGTATGATACGGTATGATACAATATGATACGGTATGATATTTGAGGATTAATGCACTCTGTGAGTGCATTATCGCGTTTTACATGCACGAGTTCACAAACAAGGAACGAGAGGTTCAATACTGCACGAGGCGAAGCCGAGTGTAGTATTGAACTTCGAGTTCCTTGTTTGGGAACGAGTGTATGTGAAACCCGATAATACACAAACAAAGAGTGCTTTAATGCTTTTAATATTCATTTTGAGTAAACTCGTAAAGACTTTATATCATTTTTAAGCTTAACTAAACAACACATGCAATTTTCCTCTTTACATTTGTATAATGCATGTGCATTTTTTTTAGTTTTTAAGAAGAAAGAAAACCATTTGATCTGGCCAATTTCAACATGATTCGGAGTTCTTCTTCAAAAATACAAGTGGTATGTTGTTAATATTAAATGCTGGCAACAAATTTTTATTGTTACGACTTTCATGGAATGGATCTGCATGTTCAATGTTTGAACCAAACCGAAAGTGAAAAAACATGAAAATGAAAATATTTGATTAGTCATAATTTTTTACAATGGATAATATTACAAATATATCGAGATGAGCCAACTAATATCACGATTTGGCTAATCTAGTTGCATGACAATTAAGAGAGAAAACGACTAGTTAAACGTGATAAACCCGTTTCGCGATTCATTTCTAATACATGCAAAGTTTTGCTACTTAGAACACAATATCAGATGGGAAGTCGAATAGACGTAGGTTCTATGTTCCAGCATTCGCTATCCTGTTGTATTGAATGACCGAAAACACTACCATTTGAAAAAATAAAGTAAAGATTGTATTATTATTATGAAGTTAAATTTTTTCGTGTGCTGAAATTTTGCTTATGAAGACTGAAATGTTATGTTAAGTTTTCAAAGTGGCACTAACATGATGTCTAAAATTCTACTAAATTTTTGTTCATGTGGGAGGAACGTAATCCTCGAGGTGAAACTTCAAGGATATAAGCATGAACTTAAGACCAACATTATAAATAAGTTTAAAGAAACGTGAGTTTTTGGAGGCAAATTATCAATAAGAGATTTGCGTTACACAATTATTTTGCGGGATCATTTTCATTCATTTCATCCGAAATATTTTATTCCTTCATTCACCTGTCACACACTTCGCGTATTTTAACGAGATATTCCAAAAAATATAAAATCGAGCCTGTGGTAATATGCTCAGACATTTATCTTAACACTGTGATAAAAACTCGTAGGGATGACTTTATGGGGACCTGAGTGTGCAGTAAGTCCCCACAATGTGAAAGTTCTTGCACAAGTCCTCACAATGCTCCGTGCATTTTTTACACAGCGTGTTTTCTAAACTTGCGTAATTGCTTTGTGGGGACTTCGGTAAATTAAATATTTACGTTTAGTAGCTATATTGTGCAAGAATTTTCACATTGTAGGCACTTAGACTCAAGTCCCCATATAGTCACTCCGACGAGTTGCCATCACATTTTAATGTTTTTTTTTTATCTTAAGTATTGGAGCCTTGAATTTCTTTCTTCCTGGTATATTGACTAAACATATAACCAGGTCCCCCCTTGATAACATATTTACAGTTTCATATCAACAGCGGGATATTTCTTAGTTTTGCTAGCGTTATAGCTTAACAGTGTCGGAAGGTATAAAGTCACATCAAATTTAAATCACAAAATAATGCAATTTTCCTCTTTACATTTGTATAATGCATGTGCATTTTTTTAGTTTTTAAGAAGAAAGAAAACCATTTGATCTGGCCAATTTCAACATGATTCGGAATTCTTCTTCAAAAATACAAGTGGTATGTTGTTAATATTAAATGCTGGCAATAAATTTTTATTGTTACGACTTTCATAAAATGGATCTGCATGTTCAATGTTTGAACCAAACCGAAAGTGAAAAAACATGAAAATGAAAATATTTAATTAATCATAATTTTTTACAATGGATAATATTACAAATATATCGAGATGAGCCAACTAATATTACGATTTGGCTAATCTAGTTGCATGACAATTAAGAGAGAAAATGACTAGTTAAACGTGATAAACCCGTTTCGCGATTCATTTCTAATACATGCAAAGTTTTGCTACTTAGAACACAATATCAGATGGTAAGTCGAATAGACGTAGGTTCTATGTTCCAGCATTCGCTATCCTGTTGTATTGAATGACCGAAAACACTACCATTTGAAAAAATAAAGTAAAGATTGTATTATTATTATGAAGTTAAATTTTTTCGTGTGCTGAAATTTTGCTTATGAAGACTGAAATGTTATGTTTAGTTTTCAAAGTGGCACTAACATGATGTCTAAAATTCTACTAAATTTTTGTTCATGTGGGAGGAACGTAATCCTCGAGGTGAAACTTCAAGGATATAAGCATGAACTTAAGACCAACATTATAAATAAGTTTAAAGAAACGTGAGTTTTTGGAGGCAAATTATCAATAAGAGATTTGCGTTACACAATTATTTTGCGGGATCATTTTCATTCATTTCATCCGAAATATTTTATTCCTTCATTCACCTGTCACACACTTCGCGTATTTTAACGAGATATTCCAAAAAATATAAAATCGAGCCTGTGGTAATATGCTCAGACATTTATCTTAACACTGTGATAAAAACTCGTAGGGATGACTTTATGGGGACCTGAGTGTGCAGTAAGTCCCCACAATGTGAAAGTTCTTGCACAAGTCCTCACAATGCTCCGTGCATTTTTTACACAGCGTGTTTTCTAAACTTGCGTAATTGCTTTGTGGGGACTTCGGTAAATTAAATATTTACGTTTAGTAGCTATATTGTGCAAGAATTTTAACATTGTGGGAACTTGGACTCAGGTCCCCATATAGTCACTCCGACGAGTTGCCATCACATTTAAATTTTTTTTTTATCTTAAGTATTGGAGCCTTGAATTTCTTTCTTCCTGGTATATTGACTAAACATATACCCAGGCCCCCCCTTGATAACATATTTACAGTTTCATATCAACAGCGGGATATTTCTTAGTTTTGCCAGCGTTATAGCTTAACAGTGTCGAAAGCTATAAAGTCACATCAAATTTAAATCACAAAATAATGCAATTTTCCTCTTTACATTTGTATAATGCATGTGCATTTTTTTAGTTTTTAAGAAGAAAGAAAACCATTTGATCTGGCCAATTTCAACATGATTCGGAGTTCTTCTTCAAAAATACAAGTGGTATGTTGTTAATATTAAATGCTGGCAACGAATTTTTATTGTTACGACTTTCATGGAATGGATCTGCATGTTCAACGTTTGAACCAAACCGAAAGTGAAAAAACATGAAAATGAAAATATTTAATTAGTCATAATTTTTTACAATGGATAATATTACAAATATATCGAGATGAGCCAACTAATATTACGATTTGGCTAATCTAGTTGCATGACAATTAAGAGAGAAAATGACTAGTTAAACGTGATAAACCCGTTTCGCGATTCATTTCTAATACATGCAAAGTTTTGCTACTTAGAGCACAATATCAGATGGGAAGTCAAATAGACGTAGGTTCTATGTTCCAGCATTCGCTATCCTGTTGTATTGAATGACCGAAAACACTACCATTTGAAAAAATAAAGTAAAGATTGTATTATTATTATGAAGTTAAATTTTTTCGTGTGCTGAAATTTTGCTTATGAAGACTGAAATGTTATGTTAAGTTTTCAAAGTGGCACTAACATGATGTCTAAAATTCTACTAAATTTTTGTTCATGTGGGAGGAACGTAATCCTCGAGGTGAAACTTCAAGGATATAAGCATGAACTTAAGACCAACATTATAAATAAGTTTAAAGAAACGTGAGTTTTTGGAGGCAAATTATCAATAAGAGATTTGCGTTACACAATTATTTTGCGGGATCATTTTCATTCATTTCATCCGAAATATTTTATTCCTTTATTTACCTGTCACACACTTCGCGTATTTTAACGAGATATTCCAAAAAATATAAAATCGAGCCTGTGGTAATATGCTTAGACATTTATCTTAACACTGTGATAAAAACTCGTAGGGATGACTTTATGGGGACCTGAGTGTGCAGTAAGTCCCCACAATGTGAAAGTTCTTGCACAAGTCCTCACAATGCTCCGTGCATTTTTTACACAGCGTGTTTTCTAAACTTGCGTAATTGCTTTGTGGGGACTTCGGTAAATTAAATATTTACGTTTAGTAGCTATATTGTGCAAGAATTTTAACATTGTGGGAACTTGGACTCAGGTCCCCATATAGTCACTCCGACGAGTTGCCATCACATTTTAATGTTTTTTTTTATCTTAAGTATTGGAGCCTTGAATTTCTTTCTTCTTGGTACATTGACTAAACATATAACCAGGTCCCCCCTTGATAACATATTTACAGTTTCATATCAACAGCGGGATATTTCTTAGTTTTTCCAGCGTTATAGCTTAACAGTGTCGGAAGCTATAAAGTCACATCAAATTTAAATCACAAAATAATGCAATTTTCCTCTTTACATTTGTATAATGCATGTGCATTTTTTTTAGTTTTTAAGAAGAAAGAAAACCATTTGATCTGGCCAATTTCAACATGATTCGGAGTTCTTCTTCAAAAATACAAGTGGTATGTTGTTAATATTAAATGCTGGCAACAAATTTTTATTGTTACGACTTTCATGGAATGGATCTGCATGTTCAATGTTTGAACCAAACCGAAAGTGAAAAAACATGAAAATGAAAATATTTATTTAGTCATAATTTTTTACAATGGATAATATTACAAATATATCGAGATGAGCCAACTAATATTACGATTTGGCTAATCTAGTTGCATGACAATTAAGAGAGAAAATGACTAGTTAAACGTGATAAACCCGTTTCGCGATTCATTTCTAATACATGCAAAGTTTTGCTACTTAGAACACAATATCAGATGGGAAGTCAAATAGACGTAGGTTCTATGTTCCAGCATTCGCTATCCTGTTGTATTGAATGACCGAAAACACTACCATTTGAAAAAATAAAGTAAAGATTGTATTATTATTATGAGGTTAAAAATTTTTCGTGTGCTGAAATTTTGCTTATGAAGACTGAAATGTTATGTTTAGTTTTCAAAGTGGCACTAACATGATGTCTAAAATTCTACTAAATTTTTGTTCATGTGGGAGGAACGTAATCCTCGAGGTGAAACTTCAAGGATATAAGCATGAACTTAAGACCAACATTATAAATAAGTTTAAAGAAACGTGAGTTTTTGGAGGCAAATTATCAATAAAAGATTTGCGTTACACAATTATTTTGCGGGATCATTTTCATTCATTTCATCCGAAATATTTTATTCCTTCATTCACCTGTCACACACTTCGCGTATTTTAACGAGATATTCCAAAAAATATAAAATCGAGCCTGTGGTAATATGCTCAGACATTTATGTTAACACTGTGATAAAAACTCGTAGGGATGACTTTATGGGGACCTGAGTGTGCAGTAAGTCCCCACAATGTGAAAGTTCTTGCACAAGTCCTCACAATGCTCCGTGCATTTTTTACACAGCGTGTTTTCTAAACTTGCGTAATTGCTTTGTGGGGACTTCGGTAAATTAAATATTTACGTTTAGTAGCTATATTGTGCAAGAATTTTAACATTGTGGGAACTTGGACTCAGGTCCCCATATAGTCACTCCGAGGAGTTGCCATCACATTTTAATGTTTTTTATATCTTAAGTATTGGAGCCTTGAATTTCTTTCTTCCTGGTATATTGACTAAACATATACCCAGGCCCCCCCTTGATAACATATTTACAGTTTCATATCAACAGCGGGATATTTCTTAGTTTTGCCAGCGTTATAGCTTAACAGTGTCGGAAGCTATAAAGTCAAATCAAATTTAAATCACAAAATAATGCAATTTTCCTCTTTACATTTGTATAATGCATGTGCATTTTTTTTAGTTTTTAAGAAGAAAGAAAACCATTTGATCTGGCCAATTTCAACATGATTCGGAGTTCTTCTTCAAAAATACAAGTGGTATGTTGTTAATATTAAATGCTGGCTACAAATTTTTATTGTTACGACTTTCATGGGATGGATCTGCATGTTCAATATTTGAACCAAACTGAAAGTGAAAAAACATAAAAATGAAAACATTTGAATAGTCATAATTTTTAACAATTGATAATATTACAATTGTATCGGGATGAGCCAACTGATATTACGATTTAACTAATCTAGTTGCGTGTCTTGTATAAAATTTAAGTTCAATCGTTGTAGATAGTTTTTATTATAATAGGGGGATGATACCTAAGCACAGAATACCTGTTAGAAAGATAAGTCATGCTTTTTTTCGTAATACGCGATTGGCAGATTGCCTCTCTTTACAGTACTTGCTTAGTGACGAATCATACTTACGGAAAAGAAGTAAAAAAAGAGTTATTCTTCTGATCAGTATTTTGTGACCTAAGCAACCAGAGGTTTGTCCCAGTTCAAACGTTTTAGAGAACTAGGTTAGCTTGGTGCATATTATACGTACGTATAAGAAAAACGGGGTGTCCCGGGGGGTAAATTGCCAAAACAAAACCCAAACCACGGAAAAGCAATGGTTAAAAATTTACGGTAACGAGTCAGACAATATTTTTCTGAATATTTTTTTGAACTTAGCAAAAGTGGTAGCAACATTTTCCTACTTAAAATACAATAACACAAGTCTAATAGACCTAGGCTTTATATTAAATTTTTTTTTATATAGGATATAAACATGAACTTAAGACCAACATTATAAATAAATTTAAAAGATGTACGTTTTTTTAGGCAAATTATTAATAAAAGATTTGCAATTTACACAATTATTTTGCGGGATCATTTTTATTCTTTTCATCGGAAGTATTTTAGCTATTTCTTCATTCAGCTGTTACATATTTTAACGAAAAATTCCTGAAAAATGAAAATCGAGACTGTGGTACTATGGCGTGACATTTTATATTTTACAGTGTGATAAAAACTCGTAGGAATGACTTTCTGGGGACCTGGGGGTAAGTCCCCACAATGTGAAAGTTCTTGCACAAGTCCTCACAATGCTCCGTGCATTTTTTACACAGCGTGTGTACTAAACTTGCGTAATTGCTTTGTGGGGACTTCGGTAAATTCTACATCAACGTTTGGTACGTTGGCTAATTTTCTTATTTTTTATTTCCAAATTAAAAATTGGAAGAAAATATATGCATTAATGTATTAGTAACATCATTGCAGAAGCTTCTTTGGTCTATTCTTTGAGAAAATAGTGGTAAAACATTGTGGGGACTTGGCTCAGGTCCCCACAATGCAGCAAGTCCCCACAACGTTTAGGTGGAACCTGCACAGGTCCCCACAACGTTGTCTGTACAAAAACATACAGTTTAACGAAGACGGGCGAATGCGTGTATATGCTAATACGCAACCAAACTCAAATATACAGTTAACATAGCAAATTATAGGAAATATAAGTTTTTATGAAGTTATAGGAGTATTGTTTACATGAACATCAACATGAAACTTTACCTTCTCTCAGTAGAGCACACGAGGTATACTGAAATGGATATATTTTTCCTTCAAGTCAAATAAAGCAAACCAATAAGAAATCAGTATTTGTCGTTCACCAGCCAATCGGAAAGCTTAAATTTGGCGAATGAGTCAGACCACCGCAAAGATGAACGAAACTCCTTCTAAAAATTCCTAGTATCAGACAAGGGTGGAGAGCACTAGTGCACTAGCTAATTTTCATGACACAAGAAAACTGCTCAAAATAGCCATTTTGTTTTGTAATGCAAATTAGCGCACTAGTGCTGGATCCACCCCTGGAATAAGAGGTCGATGAAGCAAAATTCAAGCGGACTACCGCTATAATGACTCGTTTGCTGAAGGCTCAAAAATCAGTGACTGCACTAAGCGTATGAAGCTTGATCACTTATGACTGGACTGTTGACTTATCACATGACGCCAATTTTTCCACTGGCTGAAGTTTAAATATTTCCACCTGGACTTTGTGCAATTTTTGCCTTAGTCGTGTGACTCATTTGACAATCCAAGATCCGTCCCTGCTCACACGCGCAGCATTTTGCATTTTCATATATAGCTTTTATTTTTTTTAACCTCTCAATTTATTTTAGCTCTTGTTTATATAAACAGATATCCGACAATTTAGAATCACTTTAATGAATCTAGGCCATAGGCCCTTGTCTAAGGCAAAGCATTTGACAATACAGTTGTTATGATACAGTCGAGATATGGCTTGCGATGTTGTTGTTTGCCCTGTTGATTAGGGAAAATAGTACACAATTTTGTAGGTATTCAATCACAGCTGCGCCACAAAAAACCACTGTTTCTGAAACGTATTTAGCCAAACTTTTATTTACTTCTTTCTTCTCCAACAGAGTGAGCAAGATATGAATACAAAATACAAGAGGAAAAAAAAATGCGGCGATGCATGCATGCAATAATAAAATTTCATTCAAGCAAAACAAGCATGACATATCTCTAAAAATGAAGCGTTATTAATGCAGCAGGGATATCACGCTTGAACCCCTATCAATATTTTCTGTAATATTCCTCGTGTTTAACCCCTATCAATATTATAACATATTAAAACACACAGTTTCTCAATAAATTCCGCAATATGGTATCTCACAAAAAAATAGAACATCCAATGCCAAAATATGCCTATCAATACAGTAGTAGGTAGGTATAGGTATATAGGTAGGTAGGTAGGTAGGTAGATAGGTAGGTAGGTAGGTAGGTAGGTAGGTAGGTAGGTAGGTAGGTAGGTAGGTAGGTAGGAATAGGTAGGTAGGTAGGTAGGTAGATAGGTAGGTAGGTAGGTAGGTAGGTAGGTAGGTAGGTAGGTAGGTAGGTAGGTAGGTAGGTAGGAAGGTAGGTAGGTAGGTAGGTAGGTAGGTAGGTAGGTAGGTAGGTAGGTAGGTAAGTAGGTAGGTAGGTAGGTAGGTAGGTAGGTAGGTAGGTAGGTAGGTAGGTAGGTACAGTGGCGTAGCCAGCCTGACGATTTTGTCCCGCTATGTAAATTTCGAGTTATTATAATTATTCATGTCTTTAGAAATCCATTGTTTTCACAGTCAGTGAACACGAAAATATTAGCATAGCTGGACAAATCGACAGGCTGGCTACGCTACTGGGTAGGTAGGTAGGTAAACTTTATTTAAAACCAAGAAACACGCTAGCCCCATCAACTCTAGGCTGGTTTCCATGAGGGGCGTGTTTAAATAAACAAAAACTAGTTAATATGACTACAAAACAGGACAATACTACCGACAGTTTCACACATAGATAGATTATATGAATAAGTAGGACTAATGCCTTTCAGTGTCCAACAACAATTGATTTAAACAAACGAAGCGACTCGGCTGATTTTGCTTCGTTTGGGAGCTGATTCCAAAGCATACTTAGGTTGTAAACGATAGACAAGTTAACTACATAAGATTAAGTTGACGAGCTAGTCGCAAATTCTCAGGCACAAAGCACAAAGTCGAAAATAATTTACGCTGTAAATATTTTTAAGGGTATAGCACGTTTGTTTATAGTTTAGATACTATAGCTTATTTGACCGTTGTTTGATTGTATAGTTATCTTGTAAAGCAAATACAAAATGGTTTTCCGTGTACGATAGCGCGCTATTGCACTTGGGATGTTGCAGGCATATTCAACTTGCGCAAAACGTAAGGATACACTCGACTACCCCTCGCATGTCAACATATTTAAGAAGAGACCAATAAATGTACACAAGTGTAAACGTTTTTGAACTATATTAAATTTCTAGCATGAAAAAGTAGTTATAGTGCTTAGAACGTAGCTTCATGTAGTCTGATTTCACAAAGTTTTTCAGACGAACAAACAACTGTTTGTTCAACAACAAATTTGACTAGATCATGAAACCAATCAAAGAAAAATCAACACAGATTTCATATGTAAAGGAACTCCCACGTCTAGATGCTTGACAATTCTTCAAGATCTAACATTAGCTGTAGCGCCAAACCACGCCAACCAAATCAATCTGTATTTAAATCGTTATTTGTTGCATGACAGATACGAATATTCTACCATGCTGAACATTCAGCCGTGCACCATGCATTACGCGAAAATCCCAGGAAATTCCAAGGCGCAAATATATGGAATTTAGACATTTCAGATAACAACATTTATATGGCAATAGGTTATATTTTATAATTATATCAGGCGGCCATACAGGCTCTTTATATGTTTAGCCATTTATATAGGATAATTTTCCTATCTTCATAGAGGTACTAGAGAAACCATAACATGCGGACCAATTTTAACTTACAGGAAAATGCCAATGTCTTCACGGCTACTGTTCGATCATCAATGGTTCACAAACTTGTCATTGTGAAAGTGGTTTCAATGTCAGGGGCTTGGCTTGTACAGGTGTGTATAGTGCGTGAGTTAACGTTTAGCATGGCACTATTTATTATTCCTACTTAAATACTCAAGTTGTTTAGGGTTATGTTTATGTTTACTGCAGGTGTTTATTAATATATTTTCCTTTAACCATTCCATTTAGATAACGATGAATGTTTGTCATCCCCGTGTAATCCAGCGTTTTCAATCTCGTGCAACAACACCCTAGGTTCTTACGAATGTGTTTGTAAGAAAGGTTTCTTTTACACTGGAACGGCGTGTGTTGGTACGTATTTTTCGTTGGTAATAACTATTCAAGCTTCTTCCCGATGAGCATTTGTAGTTGTCCTTGCAATTTCTTCTTTCATTTGTCTTCCTATATTTTTCAATCCAGGTGCGAAATGTCACAGAAAAAATAATCTGAATTACTTTAACCAGAATTTTATTTAATAATTTGCGAGGAATCTGCAGTATGGAGCGTGTAAAATCCTAAAAGTTGCTTCCTGTTGCTCAAAAAAGCAACAGTACTCTAGGTTGCTCAAAACCGCAACACACTCAAATTATCAAACGTTGCCGGGAAAATTCGATCATAAATTGCTATATGTCTGCCGGACTGCCTATTTTCGGAGCATTAAAGATCGTAAAAATTGACACGACCGATACCCGTAATCCTGAAGTATGTCTCTTCTATTTGGAACGTTATGAAACTGTACAAGCACAATATTTTTTATATTCAATAGTACCGTGGCACTACAGAAAATATTTTGAAATTAAAAATAAATTATACATTTATACACCGATTAACTTGCTGTTATTTCGATAGTTTCCAGTTGTTAAAATGCTATCTTCTCACATTTTAAAGTTTGCTGATCTTTGATTCGAAAACAAAGTTTCAGTTAACCAGATATATTTGGCCAAGGGAAAACAAAATGTGTTCGAATTAGCGAGGAGTATCAGTTAAGCGAGTAAATTACTATAAAAAACACTGTCAAATTCAAGGGGAATTGAATTTAGTTCAAATTAGCGAGTAGTTCAAGTTAAGCAAGTAACGGGGGACTACTGTATTTCCTGCGGAAGACGAGATATAATTTCTAAACCGACCAACGTTTGTTGTACTAATATAGTATTTAAACGAGATACAATTATTTTAGTTCATCGCATCGTATAATATGTAAAATTACTTAGAATCATGAAAATGTTCTCAAGTTTTCTTTGAAATAAATACTTTTGTTTGTTGAGGGTAAAACCGTAATAGCTATAGACGAAATGTTTTTAAAATTCTCGTGTTTTTTAATACTTCAAAGAGAAAAAAATATCCAGGATCGATTTAACAGACCTTTTAGATTATATCCTTTAATTTTTTCAAAACAGCATAAATCAAAATTATTTTGTAATGTACCTCTTGTTTTAAACGCGGGAAATCCTGGCGAGGTACACAAAAACTGGAGTTATCAACTATGTTCGGGTCCTTTGACATCTGCGAAGGTCTTGGAAACTCGATCAAATTCATGAGGTTATCACGAAAGTCAAGCCTGGTCAAAGCTTGGTCAGAGCTTGGTCAAGCTATACATGACTAGTTATTAGTTCACCTAAATTAACTTCCTTTTAGACGCTCTTGTAAATTATAACACAAAAAATGCTGAAATTATAATTTCGTGCTGAAGAAACACCAAGCTGCAAAACACTGTTTAGCTTCATTCCCCGTTACTTTTTTTTAATAGTAAATTATGTTCGTTCTTTAATAAAAATCGATGTATTTACATGCCCAGTAAACTCAGATTACGAAAGTTTGTTGGATGATGCTCAGTAAAACTTTCAAGTAATAATTGAATGACAGAGAATCCTCTCGGTCACGCAAAGGATCTCGTTCGCAACAAACTCGTTCACCTTCTAAAGGAATCTACTCACAAGCTGCCAAAGCCATAACATGCAGACGATAAAAAAGCGTATAAGACGTACACAGGCTCAAGTCCGGCATGCCCAAAGTCGTATTTCCAGGAAACTATATAGAACTTGACTTATCATCTGTTATTCAAGCCGATGCCACTCTCGCCATCGAAACCTGCCCTCCTATGCCAAGACGGTTCGTGATTGGCCCACCCCACGTATTGTTCAGGCTGTGCCCAGCCAGGTTCGGGTCATGAACACCACTAACAAACCCCAACGAGTTTTCTGATCTTCGTCGCACACATGGCCATTTTGAACAGAGAGCTACCAACATTAAAGGTATAAAAAAGTGCCTGGGCGTCGCTTCCATCGCTAAAGACGGCCTCCTAGTCGTACCCCACATGGACCCCTTATCCATAGCTACTGAAGCGTCACCGATCGTTCCACGAAATGCTCACGATGGTCTTGTTACAGCCCTCCACCTTTGACTTGATCATCCCACTCCACCTCCAACTCCACCTTTCCATGAACCGACAGTTCCATGCTCAGTGGCAGTTGTGTAAAACTCTTTTGAGGGCGTCTCCGAGTCATGCCATAAATGCACCTCCCTTCGACAACTTCCACCACCACTGCAACAACATAGCACCGGCGATCCACCGAACGTTGTTAACGTCTCCTACGCGACGTTCTTCGGGGAAGTAAGCAAAACATTCTAATACGTCGTGAAACAACGGCGTCGTTTACATTATAGTGCACGGTCAAAGAAATCAAGGAACCCTAGTTGGCGACCTGGTGTATCGGTATCTCATAATTGGCATTCGGTATCTAGTCGTATTAGTAGAATACGCATGGTGCTTCATCCAGAAGTTCACTGGGCGACACACAGCTGCGATCAGTTTCCTATAATGTTAAAGTCGACGAGTGCTTCTGCGTGATCGATGAGACCGGTCATCCTTCAAATAACCGTCCCCCGGAGGATGATAATAGCGACGGTGATCTTCTAGTTCCACCAGAATCCGTACTTCCAAGACCATCCCACGTTCCCGATGTACTGCGCCGAGTCTACCTACTACATCAGCATTAAGGACTATAATCGTTTCGTTTAGTAGTTAGGAACTTTAATTTAAGAAAATAGAAGAGAAAAGAAACCACGCCACACATTTTAGGTTGGCATTGTGCGTCATTAGCTTGCAGTCTCTTTGCACCGAGTTGCGTTGTTGTTGTTACGTGGTGTTTACGTTGTCTTTTGGAACTGTAGGGCTTTTGCACGATATTTGAATATATAATTGAACCTTACTTGCGCTGATCAAAATTCGCCGTTATACTTGCATAATTTGCTGTTAAATCAACGTTACGAATTAATAATCTGTTCAATTTCACAGTGTGAATTTCATCAATATGAATCCCTGTCCGTGTTTTAGCGTATAATAAGCAAACAGATTATCAGAGCAAATAATTTTATATTTTCCTTCCCAAGCTCGGCAGAGGCTGAAAATTTTGTCGCAAATAATTGTGGAGCTACTTATTTTACTAAACTGATTCAAAACCGACGCTTTTCCAACTTGAAAAAAATGCTGACGTTGATCTCTAGTTATGCTTGTAGCAGGCAACCTTGTTCACAGGGCTTTTTACCTTGATTTTGGCCTTGGGATCGACCAGCCCTTCTGACTTCGTATTGGTTAAATGATTTTTCCTCATTTAAGTGTTAATAACGGAATTTTTTGTAATTATTCCGAACCAAGCAAATGAATAGTTGTGCGATCGAAGGGTGCCGTAAATGGCAGAAAACAAGACTCCAACAACCTCGTTCCCAGGGCATTTCACCTTGATTCTTTTAATTATACTTATTCAAAATACCCACGAGATGTGGGTATTTTCAACGGCCGATCCTAGGGCTTTTTCTCTTTTCTCCTTCCCACAACCCCAACCCCCCTTTCCAAAAATTCCCAAAAGGCCCTGGGAACGCATGGAAAGTAACAAAATGTTCGAATTTGGTTGGATTTATTGTTAACAAGACGCCTATTCTGGCGTTAACTCCGGCGTGCCGCGCAAGTGCCTGTCTTCAATATAAAGCTTCTGAACATAAACAATACAGTTCATATTCATTTAGATGCCTTGCGAACCTAAATGTTGTTCCATCGCGAAATACAGAAGCACATCGTGCTTTAGAAAGTATAGAAGTTCAATTGTTCTAAAATGTAAATAAACCGCATGATACGTTCACCTTGTCTTACACTTTGCCTTCGGAATTCGTGCTTATATAGTTATATTAAATTTTCAATCCTGTGCAAACTGCGACGTGTCAACGCGCCCATACACGACCACATCATCTTGTTAAACGGCGAAATAGCAGCGATATTATTGAAATAGGAACAGAATCTACATGTATTGAATATATTCTTACCCCAATTCAATCTAAACTTAATCGAACAGCATGCTGAACGATGTATTTGTTCCTCTTGGAGGAATTGCCGTATCATGCGAGCGAAATGGAATCGCACATCGGAAAATTAGCCAAAGCTGTGCACCACAACTCTTGGGAGACAAGACTGGGACGTCGATAAATCCGGTCACATACACATTTTTCAAATGCTGGTATATTTCTTGCCATTACCCACTTGCGAGGACGAAAAAAAAACAACAAAAAAACACAAAACAAAACCGAGGCGAATTTTCATCTCTGTCGCTGACGCCGGATAATTTATTGCTTTTACAGTGAATAACCCAAATGAAGTAATGGTAACAATAAGATTACTATAATACTAGCGTTATTACTTACCAACCAATTCCGATGGAAAGCTTTTGCAAAAAATATCAGACGGGTGACGTGTGTTCAATTCTAACAAAATGTATCGTTCTTACCTAACCAAAAATGTTTTGTGAGCAATGGGAGCGTAAGACCCTTGTGAGGATACTAACCATGAAGAACAACTAGTAGTCCGGAGCCGTTGTATCAAGTTGTAGAAAGCAAGTTTATCGTTTTTATATAACAAGCGAACTAAATATTTTTGACTTTCTTACAAAGATACTGTTTACAACTACACATTTAGTGCATAGAATTCAAGGTGACTCATTCAAGAGAGTTGTAAGGGTGTCAGTTATTTAATTTTGACTTATCCACCGTTTAAGCTAAACGGGCTTGATACAACCGGCCCCAGAAGTGTACTTATTTATTTACTGTTGTATATATTTACGCGAGAGAAAAGACGTACGAACTAGGACAGATAATCAAGTGAAAGTTGTCTTTCCTTACATGTGTAATTGTCTATGTTATAGCCAACTCTGAACTGAAAATCAGATTGAATGGTTCAAGTAACAATATGAATGGATCTGGAAGATTGGAAATCTATCATCCAAAAATGGGCTGGGGCACAATGTGTTATGATGCATTGTGGATCAGCGCAGATAATTTTGGAATTACTGAAGGTGATGTCACCTGTCGTCAGTTGGGTTTCTCCGGAGCAAAGAAGATCAGATCTTTGGCTTACTATGTCGAAAGAAGTGGTCCGGTGTTGCTTTCTCATGTTCAATGCTCTGGTGAAGAATCATTTATCTGGGATTGCAGTCATAATGGATGGAATAATCCTCCTGCGTACTGCGACCATACTAACGATGTCGGTGTTGATTGCTACTAAGATCAAAATCGTTCAAGGACTCTGGATTAGATAATAGACTAGATGATATTCTTTTTCTTGATGCTTACATAGTTAATAATATATGGTCTGTAATTTGACGAGAATACAACGGCGACGATTATCGTGCAAAAACATTGAAAAGAACCAAAGCAGAAAAAATTAGTGTTTAATAGAGGGAACGAAAGCGAAATGTTCCCGCCCAGGAGTGAACTGGGGACCTTGCGCGCGTAAAACGCATGTGATAACCACTACACTACGGAAACTTTCGCGTGGCTGAAAAATAATGTTTTGTTTCGAAATTTTCATTGGCAAATAATATAAAACCTCGAAATTTTAATTTAATAACTTGTGCATGCATGTGATTACCGCTGCACTACACGAATTGCATAGCATCTTTGAAGAGTTTAAAGGAAGGAGCTGGTGTGATCCGGTATATTTATTAATTGTTTATTTAAGGAAAACTATTTTCATTAGCTATCTTTAAGTCTGAAATCTGCTGTGCGATAACATTTTACCACAAACGATTATCCATTGTTTAAAATAGGAAAAGTAGAAGTAGTTAATTTCCACTCAGGTTTGAACTGGGGACCTTGCGCGTGTTAGGCGCACGTGATAACCGCTACACAACGGAAACTGCCTCGTCCCCAGTTGCTACAATCATGTAAAATTGATATATATATATATATATATATATATATATATATATATATATATATATATATATATATATATATATATATATATATATATATATATATATATGAATAAGAAAAAACTTAAGAAGAGCATGCGGACGAGGCAGCTACGTAAACACGCAAAGAACATTCAGCAGAACAAGAATGGCAAAATTGTGTCTTTAAAAGAATGGAAGAAAGCGAAATGTTTCCGCCCAGGATTGAACTGGGGACCTTGGACGTGTAAAGCGCACGTGAAAACAACTATACTACGAAAACTTTCCCGTGATTAATAAAGAATATTCCCCTCTTAATTTCAATTGGCAAAATATCGAATGCTGGAAATTTTAGTAAAATAGCTTTAAAATTCTTTACGTTTCAGAAATTTCCACGAGTCATAACGGTTACAGGTGTAAATAAAATATATCGAAAGAAACACAGCGCACATAGTTGTTTCTGTACATGGTCAAACTGTTTACCTTGCGCCTCTAAAGAGCACTTTGTAACCGCTAGACTAGAGAAATCGTATCGCACCTTAAAAGTGTTGAAAGCAAAGCACTGGTGGAATCCGGTATATTTGTTATCGGCTTATTTTTAGGAAGTAATTTCATTAGCCATCTTCAAGTCTGAAATCTGTTGCATTTATGGCAACTTGTGTTCCACAAACGAATATCGTGCAAAAAACATTCAAAAGAACAAAAGTAGCAAATTTAGTGTTTAATAGAGTGAAAGAAAGCGAATTGTTTCCGCCCAGGATTGATCTGGGGACCTTGCGCGTGTTAGGCGCACGTGATAACCGCTACACTACGGAAACTGCCGCGTCCCCAGTTGCTACAATCATGTAAAATTGATATATATATATATGAATAAGCAAAAACTTAAGAAAAGCCTGCGTACGAGGCAGCTACGTAAACACGCAAAGAACATTCAGCAGAACAAGAATGGCAAAATTGTGTCTTTAAAAGAGGGAAAGAAAGCGAAATGTTTCCGCCCAGGATTGAATTGGGGACCTTGCACGTGTAAAGCGCACGTGAAAACCACTACACTACGAAAACTTTCTCGTGCCTGGAAAAGAATATTTCCCCTGTTAAGAGGAGACTTTTTAGATAGTCGCGTATTTTGCCCAAAATCGTTCAAAACTTAGCAACTAGGCCTTCGCTAGAATATGCTTCGCAGCCATTTTGAATTTACAAGTTTGGTAAAGTTTTCGTGTCGAGAGACAGCTGTTTTACTAACTTTTGGAGAATTTCAAAAAGCGAAAAGCTCCTTGAAATAAAGAAAAACATCAGGTGAGTATTCGTTCAATTTTTTTAGTATTTGAATGATATAATTTTCCATGCGTACATTTTTATTAGTGCGAAGGAGTGACACACAGTCACACACTAAAGTATAAACATATTGAAATATACTGATTAAGTTTGACTTTTGTGATTTAGAATTACCTTGTGATAGAATAAAATTCTCAAATGTCAACGTATTTATTTCTATCCCCAACACATATTGGAAAATATGAACAAATCAGAACAATAGTTTCAGATGACAGATACCAGTAAACTACTAAACTCGCATAGTGGATGGTTATGTCACTTATGTGTAGTAGCTTGAAGTTAAGATACAATAATAAAAAAGACCCTAAATAATCTATTTCAAGAAACAACACAAGAAAGAAAGAGAAAGTCAAACTATTTTCATCTATTTCAAGAACAACTGCCCTCTCTATTTTAACAATGAATTCCTTGTGTGGTGGGTACATAATATGGGACATGTAGGACAATTGGTGGAACAATCATGGGACAATTTATTCCAAAATTATGCAGCTGTCCATATAGTGGGATATATGTGTACATATAGCTGTAAATTATAATGTGACTTTGTTGTTAAAATATTATATCAATAATTGCAATAAATAGTGTAGTTCACTTATACTGTAATAATTAGGAGGGAGTCTAAATACTTACGAATACTTTCAAATTATAATACTTATCTTGGTGAATACAGAGAAAATTTGTTAGGAAACATTTTCATTGTTTTTTTTTTATGGTTAAACACAAGGAAATGTAATTTAATACATAATCATAGCACATTTCTTTCAAGTAAAAAAAATGTAACAAAGCCGCCTTAACTACAATGGCAAACTACCAAAGTTATTGTGCCACTATTTTATTATTTTCACAGCAACCCCTTATAAATATAATTGCCTAGGTATTTCAATTACATCAATAATATTGTTAATACAAGTGCCACTTCATTTGGTATACTAATGCCTAAAGTAAATATACAACATATGGTTGATTTTGAAAATGTCAAAAAACGACCACGGACCTACCACCCAAATTTGAACAAAATTGTAATTTTTGCACACAACAAATAACTGGGGCTTATAATGAAATATAAATTAGTTTGATCGGAAACAATTCTGCACTGAATTTTAATGGCTAAACTTAAGGTTCACATAAAGTCCCTTTTCGACAAAAATGACCTAAATAAAAACCCATTGATTTTTTAGATAAAAATTGCTTATTCAGTAAATTAATTGCTACGAATTTTGTAATATAAACTAAGGAAGGTGTCTATATGGTTCAAAGTATCTCTATTCAAATTCTACTCAAGAAGTAGATAGCTATTCTGAGATGTCAGGTAAATATGTGCTGTGATAATTGGAAAATTGCTTGATTTTGAAAATGTCAAAAAAACGACCATGGACCTACAACCCAAATTTAAATCAAATTATACTTTTTGTAAACTACTATACCCAGGGTGTATTGCAAAATATGAATTAGTTTGATCGGAAACAGTTTTGGGGTAATTTAACAGTGTTGAACATAGGTTTTAGCAATAGACTAATGTTTTAAGTTCATGTCAAATCAAGCAAAACCTCAGCAATTATTTTAGGTACATCTAATTTTTGGATTTTAAAACTAATGCAGGCTTTTACATAAAATACATCTATAGCAAAAGAAAATCACGTACAACACAGCATTTCCGCCTAATATTTAAGATATACGGTCAAAAGTGCTGATTGTAATACATTTTTCCAATGGCAATTCCAATATTGAATTGTTTGTAAAATAAGATGGTATACTAATAAGATTATAGGCACTAAAAGTTCTACGAAACTGCAATTTTTTAACACTGATATGTCAAAGGATTACATTATATCTTATTCACTGTGATCACAGGCAGTTACCTAGCTAAAAAACAGTAAAATGATCATCATACATGCAATCCTAACTTCTATAAACTGCAATCATAGCGAACTCTTGTATAACATTCCACCGTCCTTAATTATTTGGCAAACAGTGAATCCATTTTGTCTAGGAGTTTCATATTTTTAGATGATCACATGCTTTTTATTTTCTGTCAATTTGCATAACTTTCCGGGAGTTATGGTTGTGAAAACGGCACAGAAACACTCATACTATTTGAAATCCGGCCGCCATGTTTACATGGAATTGCTTCGATCAACTTCCAGACTCCACTCCCCAGCAATCTGATTGGTTTTGAGCGTTCAATACGCGAGTTTGAAAAAATCTCCTCTTAATTTTAATTGCAATCTTCAAGTTTGAAATCTGCTGTCCGATAACATTTAACCAAAACGATTATCCAGTGTGTTTCCGCCCAGGATTGAACTGAAAGGAAAAGTAGAAGCAATATGTTTCCGCCCAAGATAGAACTGGGGACCTTGCGCGTGTTAGGCGCACGTGATAACTACTACACTACAGAAAAACGCAAAGAACACTCACAAAGAAAATAGCAAATTGTGTGTTTAAAACAGGGAAAGAAAGCGATATGTTTACGCCCAGAATTGAACTGGGGACCTTGCGCGTGTAAAGCGCACGTGATAACCACTACACTACGAAAAAGAATGTTTCCTTTCTAAATTTGAATTGGCAAAATATGAAAACCTCGTAATTTTGATTCAATAACTTGTGCACGTCATAACCGCTTCGCTACATGAATTGCGTGGCATCTTTAAAGTGTTTAAAGGAAGGAGTTGGTGTAATCCTGTATAAATATTAATTGTTTATATAAGGAAAACTGTTCTCATTAACACCAACATGATTGGAAAATCAAGAATGTTAATTTCCTATGAATGACAAAACACACTTTTAAAAGCGTAAACTGTAGTGTCAACGGAGTTATAGTACAATCAATTGAGTAAATACACAACATTAGTTAGGCAAAAAGAGAACTCAACTCAACCGGTTGTCAATTACACGTTAACGACATACAATAAATAACCCGATATGACATCTCCATTCACGCGTCATGCCTGAGACAAATGAAATCTCATGACAATTGATCTCAAATCTTATAAAAGGCACCAAAACGACCGATATTTTAGTACAACTCTACTGATTTGGAATGGCTGCTGTTCCGCGAAGACAACGAATAATTCAAGAGAACCGGGAGCGGTTAGTTAATTAGGGCATTCAATGACCCTGAGCAAGATTATCTAAATATAGCAGACACACTGGGAATTCATCCAACAACAGCAAGAGGAATCATCAGACGTTTTTGGAGCACGACCGTATAGAAGAGCTCCTGATGGTGGGCGCAATAACACGAAGGTTGATCCCGACATGACACTTTGTATGTATTAAAGAAATTGTCAACGAAAATCCAATGTCGACGTTAGAAGCAGTAAACGAACAGCTACGAGAACGACTACCACAAAAACCACGTATTCATTCATAACATTTGGTAAAGTATTGTATGGGATGCTCTAAACCCGAAAGCTTGCACGAATATGTACAGCGGAGAGAAATTGACCAGATGTTATACAGGGTGTATAAAAAAAATCGAATCTAAATTTTGCGTGTAATAATGCAAAATATATTTGCTAAATTTCGTTCATTTTTAAACTATCGTTAAGTTCATTTTTTTCTCTTTCAAATGACAGATTGCGCGTGTCAGTTAGTTGAAAAATGAAGGAGTACTGGTTCGACAAAAAGTTCATAAAAATTTTCTGCCGATGGGAATTTGACGTTTGTTTTATTGAAAATTAGTCCCAAAGGGCTTTAAAATCTAATTATTACTGAAAACTAAAATGCAAATTTATTGGAAAATTCTGCTTATTCAATTTTCAACGATAGCTTTGAAAAACAGAATGCCTCAAATGTTCGACGAGCAGTTCAAGGCATCCTTCGACGCTGTCAAACTTGCATAGATAGAAACGGAGGACATGTTGAAGGATTAGGAACCTAAATTCGTAATTAAATAAACAGGATTTATGTAAATTTTTCTACATAACAGTTTGTCGATTTAATTAAATTTGCATTTTCTTTTGTGTGGAGGTCTCACTTCGAATTCCCATCAGCGGAAAATTTGATTTCGAGCAACAATTTTTAAAAGACGATAACTCGGCCAGTTTCGGTGGTGTCGATATAAGAATGGTATAATCGAAAACTAAATAAACTAATCTTTGTTGCCATACAAAAATTATATCGTTTACTTTAGTATTTTATACACAGCAGCGGGCAGCCTGTCAAAGTTGGACTCGAATAAAGCCTGGTGTGCAATTTTCACCTGTGCTACAGTACGGGCTATCCATTTAGAAGTCGTCGAGAGTATGTCATCCGAAGCCTTTCTCCACGCGATGAGACGACTCGCTTCCCATCATGGTTGGCCAAGCACGATAATTTCCGATTACGGTACGTCGTTTGTTGGAAAAGAGAGATTATTAAGAGAGCTATTAACAAACTTGCCACAGAAGCTCGAAGATTTTGCAACCCTACATCAACTTCGCTGGATTTTTATTACGCCCCGGAGCCCTCGTCAAGGCGGAATTTATGAAAGCTTGATAAAAGAAGTGAAACGTGTCATTCAAGTTGTGATCGAAAGCCAACGGTTATCTTGGAACGAAATGAACACAGTGTTTGCCGAAGTAAAGTCATTGATCAACGGAAAACCCTTAGGATACCCATCGAACGATCCCAATGATTTGCAACCCCTTAAATATATTCTTGTTTTTACACGTTATATTTTTATCCTCTCGAAAAATAGCTTACATTCTTTACGCCGCCATCTTGTTGTCCCTCTATCCTACTTTATCCCACAGTATCCCTCAATGCCTCTACTGTCCGTGCCTAATCCTAAGTGTCCTTATTAATCCTAATTAAAACTGTTCAACATAATATAAATACTAATAATAAAGTATATCAGTTCATCATCCCCACGTTTATATCAGTTTCATGAATAGCTTCATGATACGTATCTAAATGTATCGTGGATTGGGGTTCCGGCTTTTCCGCTCGCTACGTCTCAGTGTTGGTGCAGTTTCTCCGCGTTTTTCAATCCCGAGATCTTCCGCCGCGTCTCCTTCATCTCCTACTGGCCATTGAACATCTTCGACTTCGATATAGTTTGGTTCTATAAATGGTTTGACGTCATCTGGGTGACGGCACAACGAAAACCCGTTTTCTTGATGTTCGACAATGAGTTTGTTCCCTTCGTCATTGATGTCGATGATCGTGAATGGTTCACCGAGGAAAACGGGATCAAACTTCCTCGATTTTCGGTAATTTCTAACACGAACTTTGTCACCAATGTTGAAATTTGATTTCTTCCTGTATTTAGAAGAGTTTATTTTTTCTTCGTTGTCAGTTTTCTTCTGTTTGTCTGCTTCCCGAGCTCTTCCAAGCTCTTCCTCTCAAGAACTCTTGGGACCTACAAAAACTACGAAAAGAAGGAATGCAAATCGAAAGTGCAACTAAAGGGGTTAATGAGTTAAATACTGAGAACCCAATTAACAAAATGGGGAAATATTCTTATAAAAACTTGAAAAAGAAACAGCAAACAGGAAAACCACGAACATGCTACTACTGCGGACAAGACATTAAAGTATCTATAATAGAACATGTCAAAACCTGTAGAGCGAAAACCAGCAAATGCAATTTCTGCGATACAATTGGGCATTACGAGTCTGTTTGCAGAAAAAAGAAAGCTGTCAGAGAACTGACAACCAACAACCCAGAATCGCAGCCTCGAGATGAGGAAGACGCCGAAGAATCTGGTATATACAACATCAACATCTTCAGAGTCACCGATACTAACCCATACCAACAACACAATACCAGTCAAAGAAGGAAGGAAGATTTCAAAGTGCAAGTCATTGTCAACAATAGCCTTGCTACTGTCTTAGCGGACACTGGGGCAAGTATTAGTGTTTGCGGAAAGGCAGAAGCTAAACGATGGAATCTTCTTTCGAGAATGGTCAAGACCCAAGCTAAAATCAAACCATACAACAGCCCTCCCATACCAATTTCTGGCACCACTAAATGCGCCGTAACGTTCGGAAATTCATCCATCCCAGTAGAATGGCACATTATCGACAACCCCTGCGAACCAGTACTTGCAGGACGAATCGCAGAAGAGCTTGGTATCATAAAGTTTGACGCCAAACCAACAGTTTTTCAACCTGTACAAATGATACACTCGACTGACAATAAAGAAACACTGCAAAACATTTTGCAACAGTTCCCACAGAATTTCAAAGGCTTGGGGAAGTTGAAGAACCACCAGGTCAAGCTCCATGTAGACACCAGCATTAAGCCAGTCACCACACCTGCCAGACCAGTGCCATACCACTTGAAGGAACGTGTCACGAAAGAAATCGAAAAGATGATTAAACAAGACGTGATCGAGGAACACCCAGCCACAGAACCAGCCCCATGGATTTCCAATGCCGTGATAGCGCCGAAAGCCAACGGAGCAATACGTATGACACTTGACGCTCGTAACGTTAATAAAGCCATACAATCGTCCAACTTACCCATCCCCCGGCAAGAAGACATCAAAGCCAAACTCAGTGGAGCAAATGTGTTCTCAAAGATGGACTTTAAATCGGCTTTCTGGCAACTAGAACTGCACCCGGACTCGAGATATTTGACAGTCTTCCACGCAAATGACAAACTATATCGATATAAACGTCTCACCAGTCACCATGGGAGTAAAGCCTGCACAAGGAGAACTTAACATGGCTCTTCAACCCTTGTTTGCAAACATCCCCCAAGCCCACCTTATCCATGATGACCTAATCGTGGCAACCACAACAAACGCAGAACACAACGAAGCAATCGAAGCCGTCATGACCGCCATATCAAACGCCGGTATTACACTAAACCCGGATAAGTGCACGTTCGGAGTACCAGAAATCGAATTCTGGGGGCCTACGTATTGGATCAGATGGCGTACGACCCGATCCGGCCAAAGTTGAAGCTCTTGACCATATGACACCGCCACAATCCAAGGAAGAGTTGACAAGTTTCCTGTGCATGATGCAGTCCAACTCAGATTTCATTCCCAACTTCGCTCAATTAGCGGCTAAACTGAGAGAATTAACGAAGAAAAACGTCAGATTCGAGTGGAACACAGAACACCAAACAGCCTACGAAGTCCTGATTGCGAGATTCAAGCAAAATACGCTGCTCCAATACTTCGAGATGAGTGCACAAACGTTTCTATTTACGGATGCACACCAGACAGGGCTCGGGGCGATGTTAGCGCAAGGCGACAGCATTGAGAACGCACGACCAGTGGCGATAGCATCGCGAACGACTAACGCAGCAGAGCGAAGATATCCGCAAATTGACTTGGAGGCACTCGCAATCGATTTTGCTTTGAGAAGATTTCGACAGTATCTCGTGGGTTCCCCTACCAAGATCCAGGTGATAACGGATCACCAACCTCTCTGCACGATTTTCAATGGAAAGCGCCAAGGGTCCATTCGAACTGACAGAATTAAGCTCCGCCACCAAGACATACGTTTTACCGTGACATACCAGCGTGGGAAAATCAACCAATCCGACTACCTCTCACGACATGCCAAACCAATCGAGAAGCTGACGTGCCAGGAACGGCAAGAGGCCGACGACCTCAACAACCTACTGTATATGCTTCACACTACCCCGATCATCGACTGCATGGGTATTGGAACTATTGCACAAGCCACCCAGAACGATCCAACCCTCAAAAAGATTGCAACACTCGTCAACCAGGGGTTAACCTGGATCGAAAAAACAGAGTCGAAAGAAATCCAACGTTTCCAGAAAATACTTCCAGAGCTTACGATGACCGCAAATGGTATTATTCTGAAAGGCGAAAAGATCGTACTTCCAAGTAACCTCCAAGATACGGCCATCCGACTGGCACACAGAGGAGCTCACCCTGGCCAAAGTGGACTTGAACGACGACTCAGATATCATTTTTTCTTCCATAATATGAGTAAGAAAATAGAAGAATTCGTCAAATCATGCAACCACTGCAGTATGTTCATTGACAAAAAGACAAAAGAACCCATCAAACCACACCGGGTTCCCGAGAAATGCTGGGATACTGTATCAGTCGACCTATTTGGCCCGATGCCAACATCTAAGCACGTGGTCGTCGTACAAGACTTAGCATCACGATTCCCAGCCGCAAAACTGGTTACATCGACAAAGGCAGATAAAGTGTTACAAGCTCTCAGCAAAATTTATACAACGTATGGCAACCCCGAGGTCCAAATTTCCGATAACGGGCCTCCCTTCAATAGCGCTCAGATGCACGACTTCGCAACGAGTAAGTCCATCAAATTGCAGAAGGCTCCACCACTTCACCCATCCTCCAATCCAGTCGAAACGTTTATGCGTCCTTTGGGAAAGGCCATGAAAATTGCATATCAAACCAGGGCTCCTGAAAAAGAAACATTGGAGACGACACTAAACAACTATAGACACACACCTCACCCAGCAACGGGTATCCCATCCTCGTCGCCAAATATATTCTTGTTTTTACACGTTATATTTTTATCCTCTCGAAAAATAGCTTACATTCTTTACGCCGCCATCTTGTTGTCCCACTATCCTACTTTATCCCACAGTATCCCTCAATGCCTCTACTGTCCGTGCCTAATCCTAAGTGTCCTTATTAATCCTAATTAAAACTGTTCAACATAATATAAATACTAATAATAAAGTATATCAGTTCATCACCCTTACCCCTAAAAATTTTCTCATCGGTCGAGCATCGAACAGCGTTCCGCACGGGTCATTCGAGAGAAGTGAAATCTTAATTCGAAGGTTTCAGTTTGTCTAAAGCCTGGTTCAGCAATTTCAAAAGAGATTTATTCCAGAGTATCTCCCGACGTTGCAGAAAAAAGGAAAATAGCGATTAAAAGAACGACAGATGAAGATTGGCGACTTGGTCTTGATGGTCGATTACAAGACACCGCGCGGGAAATGGAAGTTAGCCCGAGTTGAAAAAGTTTACCCTAGAAAGGATGGTGTGGTAAGGAATCTTTTGGTCAAAACACAGCATGGTAATTACAAAAGGTCAGTGCAACGTTTATGTGTTTTAATAGAAGCTAGTAGCCCATGAACGAGCATCCACGAACTGTGGGCCCGGAGGGTTGGTTTGAATAGCCAACAACATTCCATCATAATCAAATGAATTTTAATGTAATAAATATATCTAATCATGTTAGTTATTAAGTTAATAAAAGATACTGTACGAGTGACTGCTAATCAGTTAAGCGTCAGGGGAAGAACGAGGTAGAACGAACGGTTGATTTGGAATTAGTTGTAATAGACAAAGTCCTACGGGGATCCACCCTTCAGGTACTGAAATTTATCTGTTTGCATGTATGTTTGTAGTTTGATTAGTGTTTATGTTTATGTTTATGTTTAGTTTGATTCATACCATGAACTAAGAAAATGATTGGAATGCATGTATCTTTTTACCTTTTACTTATATAGTTAAATTTAATCTTTTTTATAGAATATATATTTATCAATAAATATTTACAAAATTCCCGTTCGACTTGCGTTTAAAGTAGCAGTGCAAAATACCTGGGCGGGAACATTTCGCTTTCTTTCCCTCTATTAAACACTTTTAAAGTGCGATACGATTTCTGTAAACTAGCGGTTATCAAGTGCTCTTTAGAGGTGCAAGTAAAACAGTTTGACCATGTACAGAAACAACTATGTGCGCTGTGTTTTTTTCGATATATTTTATTTAAACCTGTAACCGTTATGACTCGTAAAAATATCTAAAACGTAAAGAATTTTAGATTTATTTTACTAAAATTTCCAGCATTCGATATTTTGCCAATTGAAATTCAAAGGGGAAATATTCTTTTTTATCCACGGGAAAGTTTTCGTAGTGTAGTGGTTATCACATGCGCGTCACACGTGCAAGGTCCCCAGTTCAAACCAGAAACATTTCGCTTTCTTTCCCTCTTTTAAAGACACAATTTTGCCATTCTTGTTCTGTTTACTGTTTTTTGCGTGTTTCCGTGGCTGCCTCGTCCACAGGCTCTTCTTAATTTTTTGCTTATTTAATGTATATATCAATTTTACATCATTGAAGCGAGTAGGGACCACGTAGTTTCCGTAGTGTAGCGGTTATCACGTGCGCCTAATGCACGCAAGGTCCCCAGTTCAATCTTTAGCGGAAAGACTTTGCTTCTACTTTTCCTATTTTGAACACTGGATAATCGTTTGAGGTCAAATGTTATCGCACAGCAGATTTCAAACTTGAAGATAGCTTATGAAAAAAGTTTTCCTTAAACAAACAATTAATAAAAAATGACGGATTACACCAGCTTCTTCCTTTGAACACTTCAAAGATGTTACGCAATTCATGTAGTGTAACGGTAATCACGTGCACCTTACACGCCAGAGAACCCAATTCAGAACTTAGCGGAAACAAACCACATGTGCGCTGTGCTTCTTTTTTCCTGCCATATAAATAAGATAAAGAATGCGAAAATTGGCGAAGCACCGGGTGTTCCAATAACATATTCAAATTTGTTTGCTTGGAAGTGCGATATTTTTTAATTAGACCTTGGAATGCGAGAGCTCTTTAGAGGCGCAAGGTAAACGGTTTGATCATGTACAGAAAAAGCTATGTGCGCTGTGTTTCTTTTATACATTATATTTAAGCCTGTAACCGTTATGGCTCGTAGAAAACAATTTTTGATTTTAATTTCCGCAACGTAAAGAGTTCTATAGTTATTTTACTAAAATTTCTAGAATTCGATATTTTGACAATTAAAAATCCGAAGGGAAATATTCTTTTTCATCCACGGGAAAGTTTACGTAGTGTAGTGGTTATCACATGCGCTTCACACGTAAAAGGTTCCCAGTTCAAACCAGGGCGGAAACATGTCGCTTTCTTCCCCTTTTTTAAAAACACAATTTCGCCATTGTTGTTCTGCTGACCGTTCTTTGCATGTTTCCGTAGCTGCCTCGTCCACAGGCTCGTCCTAAGTTTTGGCCTATTTTATGTATATACCAGTTTTAAATCATTGAAGCGAATGGGGACGAGGCAGTTTCCGTAGTTTAGCGGTTATCACGTGCGCCTAACACGCGTAAGGTCCCCAGTTCAATCCTGGGCGGAAACTCTATTTGCTTCTACTTTTCCTATTTTGAACACTCGATAATCGTTTGTGGTCAAATTTTAACTTACAGCAGATTTCAAACGTTAAGATGGCTTATGAACATAGTTTTCCTTAAATAAACAATTCATAAATATACCGGATCACACCAGCTCCGTCCTTTGAACACTTCAAAGATGCTACGCAATTCATGTAGTGTAGCGGTAATCACATGCACCTTACACGCCAGAGAGCCCAATTCAGAACTTAGCGGAAACAAACCACATGTGCGCTGTGCTTCTTTCTTCCTGCCATATAAATAAGATAAAGAATTCGAAAATTGGCGAAACATCGGGTGTTCCAATAACATATACAAATTTGTTTGCTTGGAAGTGCGATATTTCTTAATTAGACCTTGGAATGCGAGAGCTCTTTAGAGGCGCAAGGTAAACGGTTTGACCATGTACAGAAAAAGCTATGTACGCTATGTTTCTTCCATATATTCCAATTTTTTATTTTAATTTCCGCAACGTAGAGAATTCTATAGTTATTTTACTAAAATTTCCAGCATTCGATATTTTGCCAATTAAAATTCCAAGGGAAATGTTCTTTTTTAACAAAGGGAAAGTTTTCGTAGTGTAGTGGTTATCACATGCGCTTCACACGTGCAAGGTCCCCAGTTAAAACCTGGGCGGAAACATTTCGCTTTCTTTCTCTCTTTTAAAGACACAATTTTGCCATTCTTGTTCTGCTAACTGTTCTTTGCGTGTTTCCGTAGCTTCCTCGTCCACAGGCTCTTCTTAAGTTTTGGCCTATTTTATTTATATACCAGTTTTACATCATTGAAAGCAAATGGGGACGAGGCAGTTTCCGTAGTGTAGCGGTTATCACGTGCGCCTAACACGCGCAAGGTCCCCAGTTCAATCCTGGTCGGAAACACAATTTGCTTCTACTTTTCCTATTTTGAACACTGGATAATCGTTTGTGGTCAAATTTTAACGCACAGCAGATTTCAAACGTTAAGATGGCTTATGAAAATAGTTTTCCTTAAATAAAAAATTCATAAATATACCGGATCACACCAGCTCCGTGCTTTGAACACTTCAAAGATGCTCGCAATGCATGTAGTGTAGCGGTAATCACATGCACCTTACACGCCAGAGAACCCAATTCAGAACTTAGCGGAAACAAACCACATGTGCGCTGTGCTTCTTTCTTCCTGCCATATAAATAAGATAAAGAATTGGAAAATTGGCGAAAGATCGGGTGTTCCAATGACATATACAAATTTTTTTGCTTAGAAAAGCAATATTTCTTAATTAGACTTTGGAATGCGAGAGCTCTTTAGAGGCGCAAGGTAAACGGTTTGACCAAGTACAGAAACAGCTATGTGGGCTGTGTTTCTTTCATACATTTTATTTAAGCCTGTAACCGTTATGGTTCGTAGAAAACAAATTTTGATCTTAATTTCCGCAACGTAAAGAGTTCTATAGTTATTTTACTAAAATTTCTAGAGTTCGATATTTTGCCAATTAAAAATCTGAGGGGAAATATTCTTTTTCATCCACGGGAAAGTTTTCGTAGTGTAGTGGTTATCACATTCACTTCACACGTGCAAGGTTCCCAGTTCAAACCAGGGCGGAAACATTTCGCTTTCTTCCCCTCTTTTAAAAACACAATTTTGCCATTGTTGTTCTGCTGACTGTTCTTTGCATGTTCTGTGTGCCTCGTCCACAGGCTCGTCTTAAGTTTTGGCTTTTCTATGTATATACCATTTTAATCATTGAAGCGAATGGGGACGAGGCAGTTTACGTAGTGTGCGGTTATCACGTGCGCCTAATACGCGCAAGGTCCCAGTTCATCCTGGGCGGAAAACACAATTTGCTTCTACTTTTCCTATTTTTAATACTGGATAATCGTTTGTGGTCAAATTTTAACACTCAGCAGATTTCAAACGTAAAGATGGCTTATGAAAATAGTTTTTCTTAAATAAACAATTCATAAATATACCGGATCACACCAGCTCCGTGCTTTGAACACTTCAAAAATGCTACGCAATTCATGTAGTGTAGCGGTAATCACATGCACCTTACACGCCAGAGAACCCAATTCAGAACTTAGCGGAAACAAACCACATGTGCGCTGTGCTTCTTTCTTCCTGCCATATAAATAAGAAAGAATTCGAAATTGGCGAAACATCGGGTGTTCCAATGACATATACAATTTTTTTTGCTTAGAAGTGCGATATTTCTTAATTAGACCTTGGAATGCGAGAGCTCTTTAGAGGCGCAAGGTAAACGGTTTGACCATGTACAGAAAAAGCTATGTGCGCTGTGTTTCTTTTATACATTATATTTAAGCCTGTAACCGTTATGGCTCGTAGAAAACAATTTTTGATTTTAATTTCCGCAACGTAAAGAGTTCTATAGTTATTTTACTAAAATTTCTAGAATTCGATATTTTGATAATTAAAAATCCGAGGGGAAATATTCTTTTTCATCCACGGGAAAGTTTACGTAGTGTAGTGGTTATCACATGCGCTTCACACGTAAAAGGTTCCCAGTTCAAACCAGGGCGGAAACATGTCGCTTTCTTCCCCTTTTTTAAAAACACAATTTCGCCATTGTTGTTCTGCTGACCGTTCTTTGCATGTTTCCGTAGCTGCCTCGTCCACAGGCTCGTCCTAAGTTTTGGCCTATTTTATGTATATACCAGTTTTAAATCATTGAAGCGAATGGGGACGAGGCAGTTTCCGTAGTTTAGTGGTTATCACGTGCGCCTAACACGCGTAAGGTCCCCAGTTCAATCCTGGGCGGAAACTCTATTTCCTTCTACTTTTCCTATTTTGAACACTCGATAATCGTTTGTGGTCAAATTTTAACTTACAGCAGATTTCAAACGTTAAGATGGCTTATGAAAATAGTTTTCCTTAAATAAACAATTCATAAATATACCGGATCACACCAGCTCCGTCCTTTGAACACTTCAAAGATGCTACGCAATTCATGTAGTGTAGCGGTAATCACATGCACCTTACACGCCAGAGAGCCCAATTCAGAACTTAGCGGAAACCACATGTGCGCTGTGCTTCTTTCTTCCTGCCATATAAATAAGATAAAGAATTCGAAAATTGGCGAAACATCGGGTGTTCCAATAACATATACAAATTTGTTTGCTTGGAAGTGCGATATTTCTTAATTAGACCTTGGAATGCGAGAGCTCTTTAGAGGCGCAAGGTAAACGGTTTGACCATGTACAGAAAAAGCTATGTACGCTATGTTTCTTCCATATATTCCAATTTTTGATTTTAATTTCCGCAACGTAGAGAATTCTATAGTTATTTTACTAAAATTTCCAGCATTCGATATTTTGCCAATTAAAATTCCAAGGGAAATGTTCTTTTTTAACAAAGGGAAAGTTTTCGTAGTGTAGTGGTTATCACATGCGCTTCACACGTGCAAGGTCCCCAGTTAAAACCTGGGCGGAAACATTTCGCTTTCTTCCTCTCTTTTAAAGACACAATTTTGCCATTCTTGTTCTGCTAACTGTTCTTTGCGTGTTTCCGTAGCTTCCTCGTCCACAGGCTCTTCTTAAGTTTTGGCCTATTTTATTTATATACCAGTTTTACATCATTGAAGCAAATGGGGACGAGGCAGTTTACGTAGTGTAGCGGTTATCACGTGCGCCTAACACGCGCAAGGTCCCCAGTTCAATCCTGGGCGGAAACACTTTGCTTCTACTTTTCCTATTTTGAACACTGGATAATCGTTTGTGGTCAAATGTTATCGCACAGCAGATTTCAAACGTGAAGATGGCTAATGAAAATAGTTTTCCTTAAATAAATAATTCATAGATATACCAGATCACACCAGCTCCGTCCTTTGAACACTTCAAAGATGCTACGCAATTCATGTAGTGTAGCGGTAATCACATTGCCTTTACACGCCAGAGAAACCAATTTAGAACTTAACGGAAAATAACCACATGTGCGCTGTGCTTCTTTCTTCCTGCCATATAAATAAGATAAAGAATTCGAAAATTGGCGAAACATCGGGTGTTCCAATGACATATACAATTTTTTTTGCTTAGAAGTGCGATATTTCTTAATTAGACCTTGGAATGCGAGAGCTCTTTAGAGGCGCAAGGTAAACGGTTCGACAATGTACAGAAACAGCTATGTGGGCTGTGTTTCTTTCATACATTTTATTTAAGCCTGTAACCGTTATGGTTCGTAGAAAACAATTTTTGATCTTAATTTCCGCAACGTAAAGAGTTCTATAGTTATTTTACTAAAATTTCTAGAGTTCGATATTTTGCCAATTAAAAATCTGAGGGGAAATATTCTTTTTCATCCACGGGAAAGTTTTCGTAGTGTAGTGGTTATCACATGCACTTCACACGTGCAAGGTTCCCAGTTCAAACCAGGGCGGAAACATTTCGCTTTCTTTCCCTCTTTTAAAAACACAATTTTGCCATTGTTGTTCTGCTGACTGTTCTTTGCATGTTTCCGTAGCTGCCTCGTCCACAGGCTCGTCTTAAGTTTTGGCCTATTTTATGTATATACCAGTTTTAAATCATTGAAGCGAATGGGGACGAGGCAGTTTCCGTAGTTTAGCGGTTATCACGTTCGCCTAACACGCGCAAGGTCCCCAGTTCAATCCTGGGCGGAAACACAATTTGCTTCTACTTTTCCTATTTTTAATACTGGATAATCGTTTGTGGTCAAATTTTAACACTCAGCAGATTTCAAACGTGAAGATGGCTTATGAAAATAGTTTTCCTTAAATAAACAATTCATAGATATACCAGATCACACCAGCTCCGTCCTTTGAACACTTCAAAGATGCTACGCAATTCATGTAGTGTAGCGGTAATCACATTGTCTTTACACGCCAGAGAACAAATTTAGAACTTAACGGAAAATAACCACATGTGCGCTGTGCTTCTTTCTTCCTGCCATATAAATAAGATAAAGATTCGAAAATTGGTGAAACATCGGGAGTTCCAATGACATATACAAATTTTTTTGCTTAGAAGTAAGATATTTCTTAATTAGACCTTGGAATGCGAGAGCTCTTTAGAGGCGCAAGGTAAACGGTTTGACCATGTACAGAAACAGCTATGTGCGCTGTGTTTCTTTCATACATTTTATCTAAGCCTGTAACCGTTCTGGCTCGTACAAAACAATTTTTGATCTTAATTTCCGCAACGTAAAGAGTTCTATAGTTGTATTACTAAAATTTCTAGAATTCGATATTTTGCAATTAAAATCAGAGGGGAAATATTCTTTTTCAACCACGGGAAAGTTTTCGTAGTGTAGTGGTTATCACATGCGCTTCACACGTGGAAGGTTCCCAATTCAAACCCGGGCGGAAACATTTCGCTTTCTTCCCCTCTTTTAAAAATCGGGTGTTCCAATAACATATACAAATTTGTTTGCTTGGAAGTGCGATATTTCTTAATTAGACCTTGGAATGCGAGAGCTCTTTAGAGGCGCAAGGTAAACGGTTTGCCATGTACAGAAAAAGCTATGTACGCTATGTTTCTTCCATATATTTTTTTTAAACCTGTAACCGTTATAGCTTGTGAAAAACAATTTTTGATCTTAATTTCCGCAACGTAGAGAATTCTATAGCTATTTTACTAAAATTTCCAGCATTCGATATTTTGCCACTTAAAATTCCAAGGGAAATGTTCTTTTTTAACAAAGGGAAAGTTTTCGTAGTGTAGTGGTTATCACATGCGCTTCACACGTGCAAGGTCCCCAGTTCAAACCTTGTCGGAAACATTTCGCTTCCTTCCTCTCTTTTAAAGACACAATTTTGCCATTCTTTTTCTGAGGCCTGGTCTTTGCGTGTTTCCGTAGCTGCCTCGTCCACAGGCTCTTCTTAAGTTTTGTTCTAATTTTTTATATACCAATTTTACATCATTGAAGCAAATGGGGACGAGGCAGTTTCCGTAGTGTAGCGGTTATCACGTGCGCCTAACACGCGCAAGGTCCCCAGTTCAATCCTTGGCGGAAACACAATTTGCTTCTACTTTTCCTATTTTGAATACTGGATAATCGTTTGTAGTCAAATTTTATCGCACAGCAGATTTCAAACGTTAAGATGGCTTATGAAAATATTTTTCCTTAAATAAACAATTCATAAATATATCGGATCACACCAGCTCCGTCCTTTGAACACTTCAAAGATGCTCGCAATTCATGTAGTGTAGCGGTAATCACATGCACCTTACACGCCAGAGAACCCAATTCAGAACTTAGCGGAAACAAACCACATGTGCGCTGTGCTTCTTTCTTCCTGCCATATAAAAAAGATAAAGAATTCGAAAATGGGCGAAAGATCGGGTGTTCCAATGACATATACAATTTTTTTTGCTTAGAAGTGCGATATTTCTTAATTAGACCTTGGAATGCGAGAGCTCTTTAGAGGCGCAAGGTAAACGGTTTGACAATGTACAGAAACAGCTATGTGGGCTGTGTTTCTTTCATACATTTTATTTAAGCCTGTAACCGTTATGGTTCGTAGAAAACAATTTTTGATCTTAATTTCCGTAACGTAAAGAGTTCTATAGTTATTTTACTAAAATTTCTAGAGTTCGATATTTTGCCAATTAAAAATCAGAAGGGAAATATTCTTTTTCATCCACGGGAAAGTTTTCGTAGTGTAGTGGTTATCACATGCTCTTCACACGTGCAAGGTTCCCAGTTCAAACCAGGGCGGAAACATTTCGCTTTCTTCCCCTCTTTTAAAAACACAATTTTGCCATTGTTGTTCTGCTGACTGTTCTTTGCATGTTTCCGTAGCTGCCTCGTCCACAGGCTCGTCTTAAGTTTTGGCCTATTTTAAGTATATACCATGCAGTTTTAAATCATTGAAGCGAATGGGGACGAGGCAGTTTCCGTAGTTTAACGGTTATCACGTTCGCCTAACACGCGCAAGGTCCCCAGTTCAATCCTGGGCGGAAACACAATTTGCTTCTACTTTTCCTATTTTAAACACTGGATAATCGTTTGTGGTCAAATTTTAACACTCAGCAGATTTCAAACGTGAAGATGGCTTATGAAAATAGTTTTCCTTAAATAAACAATTCATAGATTTACCAGATCACACCAGCTCCGTCCTTTGAACACTTCAAAGATGCTACCTAATTCATGTAGTGTAGCGGTAATCACATGCACCTTACACGCCAGAGCCCAATTCAGAACTTAACGGAAACAAACCATGTGCGCTGTGCTTCTTTCTTCCTGCCATATAATAAGATAAAGAATTCGAAATTGGCGAAACATCGGGTGTTCCAATGACATATACAATTTTTTTTCTTAGAAGTGCGATATTTCTTAATTAGACCTTGGAATGCGAGAGCTCTTTAGAGGCGCAAGGTAAACTGTTTGACCATGTACAGAAACAGCTATGTGCGCTGTGTTTCTTTCATACATTTTATTTAAACCTTTAACCGTTATGGCTTGTAGAAACAATTTTTGATCTTAATTTCTGCAACGTAGAGAGTTCTATAGTTATTTTACTAAAATTTCCAGAATTCGATATTTTGCCAATTAAAATTCAGAAGAGAAATAATCTCTTCCAACCACGGGAAAGTTTTCGTAGTGTAGTGGTTATCACATGCGCTTCACACGTGCAAGGTCCCCAGTTCAAACCAGGGCGGAAACATTTCGCTTTCTTCCCCTCTTTTAAAAATCGGGTGTTCCAATAACATATACAAATTTGTTTGCTTGGAAGTGCGATAATTCTTAATTAATTAGACTTTGGAATGCGAGAGCTCTTTAGAGGCGCAAGGTAAACGGTTTGACCATGTACAGAAAAAGCTATGTACGCTATGTTTCTTCCATATCTTCCAATTTTTGATCTTAATTTCCGCAACGTACAGAATTCTATAGTTATTTTACTAAAATTTCTAGAATTCGATATTTTGCCAATTAAAAATCAGAGGGGAAATATTCTTTTTCAACCGCGGGAAAGTTTTCGTAGTGTAGTGGTTATCACATGCGCTTCACACGTGCAAGGTCCCCAGATCAAACCTGGGCGGAAACATTTCGCCTTCTTTCCCTCTTTTAAAGACGCATTTTGCCATTCTTGTTCTGCTGACTGTTCTTTGCGTGTTTCCATAGCTGCCTCGTCCACAGGCTGTTCTTAAGTTTTGGCTTTTTTATGTATACCAGTTTTACATCATTGAAGCGAATGGGGACGAGGCAGTTTCCGTAGTAGAGCGGTTATCACGTGCGCCTAACACGCGCAAGGTCCCCAGTTCAATCCTGGGCGGAAACACAATTTGCTTCTACTTTTCCTATTTTAATACTGGATAATCGTTTGTGGTCAAATTTTAACACTCAGCAGATTTCAAACGTGAAGATGGCTTATGAAAATAGTTTTCCTTAAATAAATAATTCATAGATATACCAGATCACACCAGCTCCGTCCTTTGAACACTTCAAAGATGCTACGCAATTCATGTAGTGTAGCGGTAATCACATTGTCTTTACACGCCAGAGAAACCAATTTAGAACTTAACGGAAAATAACCACATGTGCGCTGTGCTTCTTTCTTCCTGCCATATAAATAAGATAAAGAATTCGAAAATTGGCGAAACATCGGGTGTTCCAATGACATATACAATTTTTTTTGCTTAGAAGTGCGATATTTCTTAATTAGACCTTGGAATGCGAGAGCTCTTTAGAGGCGCAAGGTAAACGGTTTGACCATGTACAGAAACAGCTATGTGCGCTGTGTTTCTTTAATACATTTTATTTAAACCTTTAACCGTTATGGCTTGTAGAAAACAATTTTTGATCTTAATTTCTGCAACGTAGAGAGTTCTATAGTTATTTTACTAAAATTTCCAGAATTCGATATTTTGCCAATTAAAATTCAGAAGAGAAATAATCTCTTTCAACCACGGGAAAGTTTTCGTAGTGTAGTGGTTATCACATGCGCTTCACACGTGCAAGGTCCCCAGTTCAAACCTGGGCGGAAACATTTCGCCTTCTTTCCCTCTTTTAAAGACACAATTTTGCCATTCTTGATCTGCTGACTGTTCTTTGCGTGTTTCCGTAGCTGCCTCGTCCACAGGCTCTTCTTAAGTATTGGCTTATTTTATGTATATACCAGTTTTACATCATTGAAGCAAATGGGGACGGGGCAGTTTCCGTAGTGTAGCGGTTATCACGTGCGCCTAACACGCGCAAGGTCCCCAGTTCAATCCTGGGCGGAAAAACTTTGCTTCTACTTTTCCTATTTTTAAAACTGGATAATCGTTTGTGGTCAAATGTTATTGCACAGCAGATTTCAAACTTGAAGATGGCTTATGAAAATAGTTTTCCTTAAATAAAACATTCATAAATATACCGGATTACACCAGTTCCTTCCTTTGAACACTTCAAACATGCTACGCAATACATGTAGTGTAGCGGTGATCACGTGCATCTTACACGCCAAAGAACCCAATTCGGAACTTAGCGGAAACAAACCACATGTGTACTGTGCTTTTTTATTCCTGCCATATAAAAAGATAAAGAATTTAAAAATTAGCGAAACATCGGGTGTTCCAATAACATATACAAATTTGTTTGCTTGGAAGTGCGATATTTCTTAATTAGACCTTGGAATGCGAGAGCTTTTTGGAGGCGCAAGGTAAACGGTTTGACAATGTACAGAAACAGCTATGTGCCCTGTGTTTCTTTCATATTTAATTTAAACCTGTAACCGTTATGGCTCGTAAAAAACAATTTTTGATCTTAATTTCCGCAACGTAGAGAGTTCTATAGTTATTTTACTAAAATTTCCATAATACGATATTTTGCCAATTAAAAATCTGAGGGGAAATATTCTTTTTCATCCACGGGAAAGTTTTCGTAGTGTAGTGGTTATCACATTCACTTCACACGTGCAAGGTTCCCAGTTCAAACCAGGGCGGAAACATTTCGCTTTCTTCCCCTCTTTTAAAAACACAATTTTGCCATTGTTGTTCTGCTGACTGTTCTTTGCATGTTTCTGTAGCTGCCTCGTCCACAGGCTCGTCTTAAGTTTTGGCTTTTTCTATGTATATACCAGTTTTAAATCATTGAAGCGAATGGGGACGAGGCAGTTTACGTAGTGTAGCGGTTATCACGTGCGCCTAATACGCGCAAGGTCCCCAGTTCAATCCTGGGCGGAAACACAATTTGCTTCTACTTTTCCTTTTTAATACTGGATAATCGTTTGTGGTCAAATTTTAACACTCAGCAGATTTCAAACGTAAAGATGGCTTATGAAAATAGTTTTCCTTAAATAAATCATAGATATACCAGATCACACCAGCTCCGTCCTTTGAACACTTCAAAGATGCTACCTAATTCATGTAGTGTAGCGGTAATCACATGCACCTTACACGCCAGAGAACCCAATTCAGAACTTAGCGGAAACAAACCACATGTGCGCTGTGCTTCTTTCTTCCTGCCATATAATAAGATAAAGAATTCGAAAATTGGCGAAACATCGGGTGTTCCAATGACATATACAATTTTTTTTCTTAGAAGTGCGATATTTCTTAATTAGACCTTGGAATGCGAGAGCTCTTTAGAGGCGCAAGGTAAACTGTTTGACCATGTACAGAAACAGCTATGTGCGCTGTGTTTCTTTCATACATTTTATTTAAACCTTTAACCGTTATGGCTTGTAGAAAACAATTTTTGATCTTAATTTCTGCAACGTAGAGAGTTCTATAGTTATTTTACTAAAATTTCCAGAATTCGATATTTTGCCAATTAAAATTCAGAAGAGAAATAATCTCTTCCAACCACGGGAAAGTTTTCGTAGTGTAGTGGTTATCACATGCGCTTCACACGTGCAAGGTCCCCAGTTCAAACCTGGGCGGAAACATTTCGCTTCTTTCCCTCTTTTAAAAATCGGGTGTTCCAATAACATATACAAATTTGTTTGCTTGGAAGTGCGATAATTCTTAATTAATTAGACTTTGGAATGCGAGAGCTCTTTAGAGGCGCAAGGTAAACGGTTTGACCATGTACAGAAAAAGCTATGTACGCTATGTTTCTTCCATATCTTCCAATTTTTGATCTTAATTTCCGCAACGTACAGAATTCTATAGTTATTTTACTAAAATTTCTAGAATTCGATATTTTGCCAATTAAAAATCAGAGGGGAAATATTCTTTTTCAACCGCGGGAAAGTTTTCGTAGTGTAGTGGTTATCACATGCGCTTCACACGTGCAAGGTCCCCAGATCAAACCTGGGCGGAAACATTTCGCCTTCTTTCCCTCTTTTAAAGACGCAATTTTGCCATTCTTGTTCTGCTGACTGTTCTTTGCGTGTTTCCATAGCTGCCTCGTCCACAGGCTGTTCTTAAGTTTTGGCTTTTTTATGTATATACCAGTTTTACATCATTGAAGCGAATGGGGACGAGGCAGTTTCCGTAGTAGAGCGGTTATCACGTGCGCCTAACACGCGCAAGGTCCCCAGTTCAATCCTGGGCGGAAACACAATTTGCTTCTACTTTTCCTTTTTAATACTGGATAATCGTTTGTGGTCAAATTTTAACACTCAGCAGATTTCAAACGTGAAGATGGCTTATGAAAATAGTTTTCCTTAAATAAATAATTCATAGATATACCAGATCACACCAGCTCCGTCCTTTGAACACTTCAAAGATGCTACGCAATTCATGTAGTGTAGCGGTAATCACATTGTCTTTACACGCCAGAGAAACCAATTTAGAACTTAACGGAAAATAACCACATGTGCGCTGTGCTTCTTTCTTCCTGCCATATAAATAAGATAAAGAATTCGAAAATTGGCGAAACATCGGGTGTTCCAATGACATATACAATTTTTTTTGCTTAGAAGTGCGATATTTCTTAATTAGACCTTGGAATGCGAGAGCTCTTTAGAGGCGCAAGGTAAACGGTTTGACCATGTACAGAAACAGCTATGTGCGCTGTGTTTCTTTAATACATTTTATTTAAACCTTTAACCGTTATGGCTTGTAGAAAACAATTTTTGATCTTAATTTCTGCAACGTAGAGAGTTCTATAGTTATTTTACTAAAATTTCCAGAATTCGATATTTTGCCAATTAAAATTCAGAAGAGAAATAATCTCTTTCAACCACGGGAAAGTTTTCGTAGTGTAGTGGTTATCACATGCGCTTCACACGTGCAAGGTCCCCAGTTCAAACCTGGGCGGAAACATTTCGCCTTCTTTCCCTCTTTTAAAGACACAATTTTGCCATTCTTGATCTGCTGACTGTTCTTTGCGTGTTTCCGTAGCTGCCTCGTCCACAGGCTCTTCTTAAGTATTGGCTTATTTTATGTATATACCAGTTTTACATCATTGAAGCAAATGGGGACGGGGCAGTTTCCGTAGTGTAGCGGTTATCACGTGCGCCTAACACGCGCAAGGTCCCCAGTTCAATCCTGGGCGGAAAAACTTTGCTTCTACTTTTCCTTTTTAAAACTGGATAATCGTTTGTGGTCAAATGTTATTGCACAGCAGATTTCAAACTTGAAGATGGCTTATGAAAATAGTTTTCCTTAAATAAACATTCATAAATATACCGGATTACACCAGTTCCTTCCTTTGAACACTTCAAACATGCTACGCAATACATGTAGTGTAGCGGTGATCACGTGCATCTTACACGCCAAAGAACCCAATTCGGAACTTAGCGGAAACAAACCACATGTGTACTGTGCTTTTTTATTCCTGCCATAAAAAAGATAAAGAATTTAAAAATTAGCGAAACATCGGGTGTTCCAAAACATATACAAATTTGTTTGCTTGGAAGTGCGATATTTCTTAATTAGACCTTGGAATGCGAGAGCTTTTTGGAGGCGCAAGGTAAACGGTTTGACAATGTACAGAAACAGCTATGTGCCCTGTGTTTCTTTCATATATTTAATTTAAACCTGTAACCGTTATGGCTCGTAAAAAACAATTTTTGATCTTAATTTCCGCAACGTAGAGAGTTCTATAGTTATTTTACTAAAATTTCCAATACGATATTTTGCCAATTAAAAATCTGAGGGGAAATATTCTTTTTCATCCACGGGAAAGTTTTCGTAGTGTAGTGGTTATCACATGCACTTCACACGTGCAAGGTTCCCAGTTCAAACCAGGGCGGAAACATTTCGCTTTCTTTCCCTCTTTTAAAAACACAATTTTGCCATTGTTGTTCTGCTGACTGTTCTTTGCATGTTTCCGTAGCTGCCTCGTCCACAGGCTCGTCTTAAGTTTTGGCTTATTTTATGTATATACCAGTTTTAAATCATTGAAGGAATGGGGACGAGGCACTTTCCGTAGTTTAGCGGTTATCACGTTCGCGCTAACACGCGCAAGGTCCCCAGTTCAAATCCTGGGCGGAAACACAATTTGCTTCTACTTTTCCTATTTTTAATACTGGATAATCGTTTGTGGTCAAATTTTAACACTCAGCAGATTTCAAACGTGAAGATGGCTTATGAAAATAGTTTTCCTTAAATAAATAATTCATAGATATACCAGATCACACCAGCTCCGTCCTTTGAACACTTCAAAGATGCTACGCAATTCATGTAGTGTAGCGGTAATCACATTGTCTTTACACGCCAGAGAAACCAATTTAGAACTTAACGGAAAATAACCACATGTGCGCTGTGCTTCTTTCTTCCTGCCATATAAATAAGATAAAGAATTCGAAAATTGGCGAAACATCGGGTGTTCCAATGACATATACAATTTTTTTTGCTTAGAAGTGCGATATTTCTTAATTAGACCTTGGAATGCGAGAGCTCTTTAGAGGCGCAAGGTAAACGTTTGACCATGTACAGAAACAGCTATGTGCGCTGTGTTTCTTTAATACATTTTATTTAAACCTTTAACCGTTATGGCTTGTAGAAAACAATTTTTGATCTTAATTTCTGCAACGTAGAGAGTTCTATAGTTATTTTACTAAAAATTTCCAGAATTCGATATTTTGCCAATTAAAATTCAGAAGAGAAATAATCTCTTTCAACCACGGGAAAAGTTTTCGTAGTGTAGTGGTTATCACATGCGCTTCACACGTGCAAGGTCCCCAGTTCAACCTGGGCAGAAACATTTCGCCTTCTTTCCCTCTTTTAAAGACACAATTTTGCCATTCTTGTTCTGCTGACTGTTCTTTGCGTGTTTCCGTAGCTGCCTCGTCCACAGGCTCTTCTTAAGTATTGGCTTATTTTATGTATACCAGTTTTACATCATTGAAGCAAATGGGGACGGGGCAGTTTCCGTAGTGTAGCGGTTATCACGTGCGCCTAACACGCGCAAGGTCCCCAGTTCAATCTGGGCGGAAAAACTTTGCTTCTACTTTTCCTATTTTTAAACTGGATAATCGTTTGTGGTCAAATGTTATTGCACAGCAGATTTCAAACTTGAAGATGGCTTATGAAAATAGTTTTCCTTAAATAAAACATTCATAATATACCGGATTACACCAGTTCCTTCCTTTGAACACTTCAAACATGCTACGCAATACATGTAGTGTAGCGGTGATCACGTGCATCTTACACGCCAAAGAACCCAATTCGGAACTTAGCGGAAACAAACCACATGTGTACTGTGCTTTTTTATTCCTGCCATATAAAAAAGATAAAGAATTTAAAAATTAGCGAAACATCGGGTGTTCCAATAACATATACAAATTTGTTTGCTTGGAAGTGCGATATTTCTTAATTAGACCTTGGAATGCGAGAGCTTTTTGGAGGCGCAAGGTAAACGGTTTGACAATGTACAGAAACAGCTATGTGCCCTGTGTTTCTTTCATATATTTAATTTAAACCTGTAACCGTTATGGCTCGTAAAAAAATTTTTTTGATCTTAATTTCCGCAACGTAGAGAGTTCTATAGTTATTTTACTAAAATTTCCATATACGATATTTTGCCAATTAAAAATCTGAGGGGAAATATTCTTTTTCATCCACGGGAAAGTTTTCGTAGTGTAGTGGTTATCACATGCACTTCACACGTGCAAGGTTCCCAGTTCAAACCAGGGCGGAAACATTTCGCTTTCTTTCCCTCTTTTAAAAACACAATTTTGCCATTGTTGTTCTGCTGACTGTTCTTTGCATGTTTCCGTAGCTGCCTCGTCCACAGGCTCGTCTTAAGTTTTGGCTTATTTTATGTATATACCAGTTTTAAATCATTGAAGCGAATGGGGACGAGGCACTTTCCGTAGTTTAGCGGTTATCACGTTCGCCTAACACGCGCAAGGTCCCCAGTTCAATCCTGGGCGGAAACACAATTTGCTTCTACTTTTCCTATTTTTAATACTGGATAATCGTTTGTGGTCAAATTTTAACACTCAGCAGATTTCAAACGTGAAGATGGCTTATGAAAATAGTTTTCCTTAAATAAATAATTCATAGATATACCAGATCACACCAGCTCCGTCCTTTGAACACTTCAAAGATGCTACCTAATTCATGTAGTGTAGCGGTAATCACATGCACCTTACACGCCAGAGAACCCAATTCAGAACTTAACGGAAACAAACCACATGTGCGCTGTGCTTCTTTCTTCCTGCCATATAAATAAGATAAAGAATTCGAAAATTGGCGAAACATCGGGTGTTCCAATGACATATACAATTTTTTTTTCTTAGAAGTGCGATATTTCTTAATTAGACCTTGGAATGCGAGAGCTCTTTAGAGGCGCAAGGTAAACTGTTTGACCATGTACAGAAACAGCTATGTGCGCTGTGTTTCTTTCATACATTTTATTTAAACCTTTAACCGTTATGGCTTGTAGAAAACAATTTTTGATCTTAATTTCTGCAACGTAGAGAGTTCTATAGTTATTTTACTAAAATTTCCAGAATTCGATATTTTGCCAATTAAAATTCAGAAGAGAAATAATCTCTTCCAACCACGGGAAAGTTTTCGTAGTGTAGTGGTTATCACATGCGCTTCACACGTGCAAGGTCCCCAGTTCAAACCTGGGCAGAAACATTTCGCCTTCTTTCCCTCTTTTAAAAATCGGGTGTTCCAATAACATATACAAATTTGTTTGCTTGGAAGTGCGATAATTCTTAATTAATTAGACTTTGGAATGCGAGAGCTCTTTAGAGGCGCAAGGTAAACGGTTTGACCATGTACAGAAAAAGCTATGTACGCTATGTTTCTTCCATATCTTCCAATTTTTGATCTTAATTTCCGCAACGTACAGAATTCTATAGTTATTTTACTAAAATTTCTAGAATTCGATATTTTGCCAATTAAAAATCAGAGGGGAAATATTCTTTTTCAACCGCGGGAAAGTTTTCGTAGTGTAGTGGTTATCACATGCGCTTCACACGTGCAAGGTCCCCAGATCAAACCTGGGCGGAAACATTTCGCCTTCTTTCCCTCTTTTAAAGACGCAATTTTGCCATTCTTGTTCTGCTGACTGTTCTTTGCGTGTTTCCATAGCTGCCTCGTCCACAGGCTGTTCTTAAGTTTTGGCTTTTTTATGTATATACCAGTTTTACATCATTGAAGCGAATGGGGACGAGGCAGTTTCCGTAGTAGAGCGGTTATCACGTGCGCCTAACACGCGCAAGGTCCCCAGTTCAATCCTGGGCGGAAACACAATTTGCTTCTACTTTTTCCTATTTTTAATACTGGATAATCGTTTGTGGTCAAATTTTAACACTCAGCAGATTTCAAACGTGAAGATGGCTTATGAAAATAGTTTTCCTTAAATAAATAATTCATAGATATACCAGATCACACCAGCTCCGTCCTTTGAACACTTCAAAGATGCTACGCAATTCATGTAGTGTAGCGGTAATCACATTGTCTTTACACGCCAGAGAAACCAATTTAGAACTTAACGGAAAATAACCACATGTGCGCTGTGCTTCTTTCTTCCTGCCATATAAATAAGATAAAGAATTCGAAAATTGGCGAAACATCGGGTGTTCCAATGACATATACAATTTTTTTTGCTTAGAAGTGCGATATTTCTTAATTAGACCTTGGAATGCGAGAGCTCTTTAGAGGCGCAAGGTAAACGGTTTGACCATGTACAGAAACAGCTATGTGCGCTGTGTTTCTTTAATACATTTTATTTAAACCTTTAACCGTTATGGCTTGTAGAAAACAATTTTTGATCTTAATTTCTGCAACGTAGAGAGTTCTATAGTTATTTTACTAAAATTTCCAGAATTCGATATTTTGCCAATTAAAATTCAGAAGAGAAATAATCTCTTTCAACCACGGGAAAGTTTTCGTAGTGTAGTGGTTATCACATGCGCTTCACACGTGCAAGGTCCCCAGTTCAAACCTGGGCGGAAACATTTCGCCTTCTTTCCCTCTTTTAAAGACACAATTTTGCCATTCTTGATCTGCTGACTGTTCTTTGCGTGTTTCCGTAGCTGCCTCGTCCACAGGCTCTTCTTAAGTATTGGCTTATTTTATGTATATACCAGTTTTACATCATTGAAGCAAATGGGGACGGGGCAGTTTCCGTAGTGTAGCGGTTATTCACGTGCGCCTAACACGCGCAAGGTCCCCAGTTCAATCCTGGGCGGAAAAACTTTGCTTCTACTTTTCCTATTTTTAAAACTGGATAATCGTTTGTGGTCAAATGTTATTGCACAGCAGATTTCAAACTTGAAGATGGCTTATGAAAATAGTTTTCCTTAAATAAAACATTCATAAATATACCGGATTACACCAGTTCCTTCCTTTGAACACTTCAAACATGCTACGCAATACATGTAGTGTAGCGGTGATCACGTGCATCTTACACGCCACAAGAACCCAATTCGGAACTTAGCGGAAACAAACCACATGTGTACTGTGCTTTTTTATTCCTGCCATATAAAAAAGATAAAGAATTTAAAAATTAGCGAAACATCGGGTGTTCCAATAACATATACAAATTTGTTTGCTTGGAAGTGCGATATTTCTTAATTAGACCTTGGAATGCGAGAGCTTTTTGGAGGCGCAAGGTAAACGGTTTGACAATGTACAGAAACAGCTATGTGCCCTGTGTTTCTTTCATATATTTAATTTAAACCTGTAACCGTTATGGCTCGTAAAAAACAATTTTTGATCTTAATTTCCGCAACGTAGAGAGTTCTATAGTTATTTTACTAAAATTTCCATAATACGATATTTTGCCAATTAAAAATCTGAGGGGAAATATTCTTTTTCATCCACGGGAAAGTTTTCGTAGTGTAGTGGTTATCACATGCACTTCACACGTGCAAGGTTCCCAGTTCAAACCAGGGCGGAAACATTTCGCTTTCTTTCCCTCTTTTAAAAACACAATTTTGCCATTGTTGTTCTGCTGACTGTTCTTTGCATGTTTCCGTAGCTGCCTCGTCCACAGGCTCGTCTTAAGTTTTGGCTTATTTTATGTATATACCAGTTTTAAATCATTGAAGCGAATGGGGACGAGGCACTTTCCGTAGTTTAGCGGTTATCACGTTCGCCTAACACGCGCAAGGTCCCCAGTTCAATCCTGGGCGGAAACACAATTTGCTTCTACTTTTCCTATTTTTAATACTGGATAATCGTTTGTGGTCAAATTTTAACACTCAGCAGATTTCAAACGTGAAGATGGCTTATGAAAATAGTTTTCCTTAAATAAATAATTCATAGATATACCAGATCACACCAGCTCCGTCCTTTGAACACTTCAAAGATGCTACGCAATTCATGTAGTGTAGCGGTAATCACATTGTCTTTACACGCCAGAGAAACCAATTTAGAACTTAACGGAAAATAACCACATGTGCGCTGTGCTTCTTTCTTCCTGCCATATAAATAAGATAAAGAATTCGAAAATTGGCGAAACATCGGGTGTTCCAATGACATATACAATTTTTTTGCTTAGAAGTGCGATATTTCTTAATTAGACCTTGGAATGCGAGAGCTCTTTAGAGGCGCAAGGTAAACGGTTTGACCATGTACAGAAACAGCTATGTGCGCTGTGTTTCTTTAATACATTTTATTTAAACCTTTAACCGTTATGGCTTGTAGAAAACAATTTTTGATCTTAATTTCTGCAACGTAGAGAGTTCTATAGTTATTTTACTAAAATTTCCAGAATTCGATATTTTGCCAATTAAAATTCAGAAGAGAAATAATCTCTTTCAACCACGGGAAAGTTTTCGTAGTGTAGTGGTTATCACATGCGCTTCACACGTGCAAGGTCCCCAGTTCAAACCTGGGCAGAAACATTTCGCCTTCTTTCCCTCTTTTAAAGACACAATTTTGCCATTCTTGTTCTGCTGACTGTTCTTTGCGTGTTTCCGTAGCTGCCTCGTCCACAGGCTCTTCTTAAGTATTGGCTTATTTTATGTATATACCAGTTTTACATCATTGAAGCAAATGGGGACGGGGCAGTTTCCGTAGTGTAGCGGTTATCACGTGCGCCTAACACGCGCAAGGTCCCCAGTTCAATCTTGGGCGGAAAAACTTTGCTTCTACTTTTCCTATTTTAAAACTGGATAATCGTTTGTGGTCAAATGTTATTGCACAGCAGATTTCAAACTTGAAGATGGCTTATGAAAATAGTTTTCCTTAAATAAAACATTCATAAATATACCGGATTACACCAGTTCCTTCCTTTGAACACTTCAAACATGCTACGCAATACATGTAGTGTAGCGGTGATCACGTGCATCTTACACGCCAAAGAACCCAATTCGGAACTTAGCGGAAACAAACCACATGTGTACTGTGCTTTTTTATTCCTGCCATAAAAAAGATAAAGAATTTAAAAATTAGCGAAACATCGGGTGTTCCAATAACATATACAAATTTGTTTGCTTGGAAGTGCGATATTTCTTAATTAGACCTTGGAATGCGAGAGCTTTTTGGAGGCGCAAGGTAAACGGTTTGACAATGTACAGAAACAGCTATGTGCCCTGTGTTTCTTTCATATATTTAATTTAAACCTGTAACCGTTATGGCTCGTAAAAAACAATTTTTGATCTTAATTTCCGCAACGTAGAGAGTTCTATAGTTATTTTACTAAAATTTCCATAATACGATATTTTGCCAATTAAAAATCTGAGGGGAAATATTCTTTTTCATCCACGGGAAAGTTTTCGTAGTGTAGTGGTTATCACATGCACTTCACACGTGCAAGGTTCCCAGTTCAAACCAGGGCGGAAACATTTCGCTTTCTTTCCCTCTTTTAAAAACACAATTTTGCCATTGTTGTTCTGCTGACTGTTCTTTGCATGTTTCCGTAGCTGCCTCGTCCACAGGCTCGTCTTAAGTTTTGGCCTATTTTATGTTATACCAGTTTTAAATCATTGAAGCGAATGGGGACGAGGCACTTTCCGTAGTTTAGCGGTTATCACGTTCGCCTAACACGCGCAAGGTCCCCAGTTCAATCCTGGGCGGAAACACAATTTGCTTCTACTTTTCCTATTTTTAATACTGGATAATCGTTTGTGGTCAAATTTTAACACTCAGCAGATTTCAAACGTGAAGATGGCTTATGAAAATAGTTTTCCTTAAATAAACAATTCATAGATATACCAGATCACACCAGCTCCGTCCTTTGAACACTTCAAAGATGCTACGCAATTCATGTAGTGTAGCGGTAATCACATTGTCTTTACACGACAGAGAAACCAATTTAGAACTTAACGGAAAATAACCACATGTGCGCTGTGCTTCTTCTTCCTGCCATATAAATAAGATAAAGAATTCGAAAATTGGTGAAACATCGGGAGTTCCAATGACATATACAAATTTTTTTGCTTAGAAGTGCGATATTTCTTAATAAGACCTTGGAATGCGAGAGCTCTTTAGAGGCGCAAGGTAAACGGTTTGACCATGTACAGAAACAGCTATGTGCGCTGTGTTTCTTTCATACATTTTATCTAAGCCTGTAACCGTTCTGGCTCGTACAAAACAATTTTTGATCTTAATTTCCGCAACGTAAAGAGTTCTATAGTTGTTTTACTAAAATTTCTAGAATTCGATATTTTGCAATTTAAAAATCAGGGAGAAATATTCTTTTTCAACCACGGGAAAGTTTTCGTAGTGTAGTGGTTATCACATGCGCTTCACACGTGGAAGGTTCCCAATTCAAACCCGGGCGGAAACATTTCGCTTTCTTCCCCTCTTTTAAAAATCGGGTGTTCCAATAACATATACAAATTTGTTTGCTTGGAAGTGCGATATTTCTTAATTAGACCTTGGAATGCGAGAGCTCTTTAGAGGCGCAAGGTAAACGGTTTGACCATGTACAGAAAAAGCTATGTACGCTATGTTTCTTCCATATTTTTTTTTAAACCTGTAACCGTTATAGCTTGTGAAAAACAATTTTTGATCTTAATTTCCGCAACGTAGAGAATTCTATAGCTATTTTACTAAAATTTCCAGCATTCGATATTTTGCCACTTAAAATTCCAAGGGAAATGTTCTTTTTTAACAAAGGGAAAGTTTTCGTAGTGTAGTGGTTATCACATGCGCTTCACACGTGCAAGGTCCCCAGTTCAAACCTTGGCGGAAACATTTCGCTTCCTTCCTCTCTTTTAAAGACACAATTTTGCCATTCTTTTTCTGAGGCCTGTTCTTTGCGTGTTTCCGTAGCTGCCTCGTCCACAGGCTCTTCTTAAGTTTTGTTCTAATTTTTTAAATACCAATTTTACATCATTGAAGCAAATGGGGACGAGGCAGTTTCCGTAGTGTAGCGGTTATCACGTGCGCCTAACACGCGCAAGGTCCCCAGTTCAATCCTAGGCGGAAACACAATTTGCTTCTACTTTTCCTATTTTGAATACTGGATAATCGTTTGTAGTCAAATTTTATCGCACAGCAGATTTCAAACGTTAAGATGGCTTATGAAAATTTTTCCTTAAATAAACAATTCATAAATATACCGGATCACACCAGCTCCGTCCTTTGAACACTTCAAAGATGCACGCAATTCATGTAGTGTAGCGGTAATCACATGCACCTTACACGCCAGAGAACCCAATTCAGAACTTAGCGGAAACAAACCACATGTGCGCTGTGCTTCTTTCTTCCTGCCATATAAATAAGATAAAGAATTCGAAAATGGGCGAAAGATCGGGTGTTCCAATGACATATACAAATTTTTTTGCTAAGAAGTGCGATATTTCTTAATTAGACCTTGGAATGCGAGAGCTCTTTAGAGGCGCAAGGTAAACGGTTTGACAATGTACAGAAACAGCTATGTGGGCTGTGTTTCTTTCATACATTTTATTTAAGCCTGTAACCGTTATGGTTCGTAGAAAACAATTTTTGATCTTAATTTCCGTAACGTAAAGAGTTCTATAGTTATTTTACTAAAATTTCTAGAGTTCGATATTTTGCCAATTAAAAATCAGAGGGGAAATATTCTTTTTCATCCACGGGAAAGTTTTCGTAGTGTAGTGGTTATCACATGCCCTTCACACGTGCAAGGTTCCCAGTTCAAACCAGGGCGGAAACATTTCGCTTTCTTCCCCTCTTTTAAAAACACAATTTTGCCATTGTTGTTCTGCTGACTGTTCTTTGCATGTTTCCGTAGCTGCCTCGTCCACAGGCTCGTCTTAAGTTTTGGCCTATTTTAAGTATATACCAGTTTTAAATCATTGAAGTGGATGGGGACGAGGCAGTTTCCGTAGTTTAGCGGTTATCACGTTCGCCTAACACGCGCAAGGTCCCCAGTTCAATCCTGGGCGGAAACACAATTTGCTTCTACTTTTCCTATTTTAAACACTGGATAATCGTTTGTGGTCAAATTTTAACACTCAGCAGATTTCAAACGTGAAGATGGCTTATGAAAATAGTTTTCCTTAAATAAACAATTCATAGATATACCAGATCACACCAGCTCCGTCCTTTGAACACTTCAAAGATGCTACCTAATTCATGTAGTGTAGCGGTAATCACATGCACCTTACACGCCAGAGAACCCAATTCAGAACTTAACGGAAACAAACCACATGTGCGCTGTGCTTCTTTCTTCCTGCCATATAAATAAGATAAAGAATTCGAAAATTGGCGAAACATCGGGTGTTCCAATGACATATACAATTTTTTTTTCTTAGAAGTGCGATATTTCTTAATTAGACCTTGGAATGCGAGAGCTCTTTAGAGGCGCAAGGTAAACTGTTTGACCATGTACAGAAACAGCTATGTGCGCTGTGTTTCTTTCATACATTTTATTTAAACCTTTAACCGTTATGGCTTGTAGAAAACAATTTTTGATCTTAATTTCTGCAACGTAGAGAGTTCTATAGTTATTTTACTAAAATTTCCAGAATTCGATATTTTGCCAATTAAAATTCAGAAGAGAAATAAGCTCTTCCAACCACGGGAAAGTTTTCGTAGTGTAGTGGTTATCACATGCGCTTCACACGTGCAAGGTCCCCAGTTCAAACCAGGGCGGAAACATTTCGCTTTCATCCCCTCTTTTAAAAATCGGGTGTTCCAATAACATATACAAATTTGTTTGCTTGGAAGTGCGATAATTCTTAATTAGACTTTGGAATGCGAGAGCTCTTTAGAGGCGCAAGGTAAACGGTTTGACCATGTACAGAAAAAGCTATGTACGCTATGTTTCTTCCATATCTTCCAATTTTTGATCTTAATTTCCGCAACGTACAGAATTCTATAGTTATTTTACTAAAATTTCTAGAATTCGATATTTTGCCAATTAAAAATCAGAGGGGAAATATTCTTTTTCAACCGCGGGAAAGTTTTCGTAGTGTAGTGGTTATCACATGCGCTTCACACGTGCAAGGTCCCCAGATCAAACCTAAGCGGAAACATTTCGCCTTCTTTCCCTCTTTTAAAGACGCAATTTTGCCATTCTTGTTCTGCTGACTGTTCTTTGCGTGTTTCCATAGCTGCCTCGTCCACAGGCTGTTCTTAAGTTTTGGCTTTTTTATGTATATACCAGTTTTACATCATTGAAGCGAATGGGGACGAGGCAGTTTCCGTAGTGTAGCGGTTATAACGTGCGCCTAACACGCGCAAGGTCCCCAGTTCAATCCTGGGCGGAAACACTTTGCTTCTACTTTTCCTATTTTGAACACTGGATAATCGTTTGTGGTCAAATGTTATCGCACAGCAGATTTCAAACTTGAAGATGGCTTATGAAAATTGTTTTCCTTAAATAAACAATTCATAAATATACCGGATCACACCAGCTCCGTCCTTTGAACACTTCAAAGATGCTATGCAAATCATGTAGTGTAGCGGTAATCACATTGTCTTTACACGACAGAGAAACCAATTTAGAACTTAACGGAAAATAACCACATGTGCGCTGTGCTTCTTTCTTCCTGCCATATAAATAAGATAAAGAATTCGAAAATTGGTGAAACATCGGGAGTTCCAATGACATATACAAATTTTTTTGCTTAGAAGTGCGATATTTCTTAATAAGACCTTGGAATGCGAGAGCTCTTTAGAGGCGCAAGGTAAACGGTTTGACCATGTACAGAAACAGCTATGTGCGCTGTGTTTCTTTCATACATTTTATCTAAGCCTGTAACCGTTCTGGCTCGTACAAAACAATTTTTGATCTTAATTTCCGCAACGTAAAGAGTTCTATAGTTGTTTTACTAAAATTTCTAGAATTCGATATTTTGCAATTTAAAAATCAGAGGGGAAATATTCTTTTTCAACCACGGGAAAGTTTTCGTAGTGTGTGGTTATCACATGCGCTTCACACGTGGAAGGTTCCCAATTCAAACCCGGGCGGAAAAATTTAGCTTTCTTCCCCTCTTTAAAAATCGGGTGTTCCAATAACATATACAAATTTGTTTGCTTGGAAGTGCGATATTTCTTAATTAGACCTTGGAATGCGAGAGCTCTTTAGAGGCGCAAGGTAAACGGTTTGACCATGTACAGAAAAAGCTATGTACGCTATGTTTGTTCCATATATTTTTTTTAAACCTGTAACCGTTATGCTTGTGAAAAACAATTTTTGATCTTAATTTCCGCAACGTAGAGAATTCTATAGCTATTTTACTAAAATTTCCAGCATTCGATATTTTGCCACTTAAAATTCCAAGGGAAATGTTCTTTTTTAACAAAGGGAAAGTTTTCGTAGTGTAGTGGTTATCACATGCGCTTCACACGTGCAAGGTCCCCAGTTCAAACCTTGGCGGAAACATTTCGCTTCCTTCCTCTCTTTTAAAGACACAATTTTGCCATTCTTTTCTTTTTCTGAGGCCTGTTCTTTGCGTGTTTCCGTAGCTGCCTCGTCCACAGGCTCTTCTTAAGTTTTGTTCTAATTTTTTAATACCAATTTTACATCATTGAAGCAAATGGGGACGAGGCAGTTTCCGTAGTGTAGCGGTTATCACGTGCGCCTAACACGCGCAAGGTCCCCAGTTCAATCCTGCGGAAACACAATTTGCTTCTACTTTTCCTATTTTGAATACTGGATAATCGTTTGTAGTCAAATTTTATCGCACAGCAGATTTCAAACGTTAAGATGGCTTATGAAAATATTTTTCCTTAAATAAACAATTCATAAATATACCGGATCACACCAGCTCCGTCCTTTGAACACTTCAAAGATGCACGCAATTCATGTAGTGTAGCGGTAATCACATGCACCTTACACGCCAGAGAACCCAATTCAGAACTTAGCGGAAACAAACCACATGTGCGCTGTGCTTCTTTCTTCCTGCCATATAAATAAGATAAAGAATTCGAAAATGGGCGAAAGATCGGGTGTTCCAATGACATATACAAATTTTTTTGCTTAGAAGTAAGATATTTCTTAATTAGACCTTGGAATGCGAGAGCTCTTTAGAGGCGCAAGGTAAACGGTTTGACAATGTACAGAAACAGCTATGTGGGCTGTGTTTCTTTCATACATTTTATTTAAGCCTGTAACCGTTATGGTTCGTAGAAAACAATTTTTGATCTTAATTTCCGTAACGTAAAGAGTTCTATAGTTATTTTACTAAAATTTCTAGAGTTCGATATTTTGCCAATTAAAAATCAGAGGGGAAATATTCTTTTTCATCCACGGGAAAGTTTTCGTAGTGTAGTGGTTATCACATGCCCTTCACACGTGCAAGGTTCCCAGTTCAAACCAGGGCGGAAACATTTCGCTTTCTTCCCCTCTTTTAAAAACACAATTTTGCCATTGTTGTTCTGCTGACTGTTCTTTGCATGTTTCCGTAGCTGCCTCGTCCACAGGCTCGTCTTAAGTTTTGGCCTATTTTAATATACCAGTTTTAAATCATTGAAGCGAATGGGGACGAGGCAGTTTCCGTAGTTTAGCGGTTATCACGTTCGCCTAACACGCGCAAGGTCCCCAGTTCAATCCCGGGCGGAAACACAATTTGCTTCTACTTTTCCTATTTTAAACACTGGATAATCGTTTGTGGTCAAATTTTAACACTCAGCAGATTTCAAACGTGAAGATGGCTTATGAAAATAGTTTTCCTTAAATAAACAATTCATAGATATACCAGATCACACCAGCTCCGTCCTTTGAACACTTCAAAGATGCTACCTAATTCATGTAGTGTAGCGGTAATCACATGCACCTTACACGCCAGAGAACCCAATTCAGAACTTAACGGAAACAAACCACATGTGCGCTGTGCTTCTTTCTTCCTGCCATATAAATAAGATAAAGAATTCGAAAATTGGCGAAACATCGGGTGTTCCAATGACATATACAATTTTTTTTCTTAGAAGTGCGATATTTCTTAATTAGACCTTGGAATGCGAGAGCTCTTTAGAGGCGCAAGGTAAACTGTTTGACCATGTACAGAAACAGCTATGTGCGCTGTGTTTCTTTCATACATTTTATTTAAACCTTTAACCGTTATGGCTTGTAGAAAACAATTTTTGATCTTAATTTCTGCAACGTAGAGAGTTCTATAGTTATTTTACTAAAATTTCCAGAATTCGATATTTTGCCAATTAAAATTCAGAAGAGAAATAATCTCTTCCAACCACGGGAAAGTTTTCGTAGTGTAGTGGTTATCACATGCACTTCACACGTGCAAGGTCCCCAGTTCAAACCAGGGCGGAAACATTTCGCTTTCTTCCCCTCTTTTAAAAATCGGGTGTTCCAATAACATATACAAATTTGTTTGCTTGGAAGTGCGATAATTCTTAATTAGACTTTGGAATGCGAGAGCTCTTTAGAGGCGCAAGGTAAACGGTTTGACCATGTACAGAAAAAGCTATGTACGCTATGTTTCTTCCATATCTTCCAATTTTTGATCTTAATTTCCGCAACGTACAGAATTCTATAGTTATTTTACTAAAATTTCTAGAATTCGATATTTTGCCAATTAAAAATCAGAGGGGAAATATTCTTTTTCAACCGCGGGAAAGTTTTCGTAGTGTAGTGGTTATCACATGCGCTTCACACGTGCAAGGTCCCCAGATCAAACCTGGCGGAAACATTTCGCCTTCTTTCCCTCTTTTAAAGACGCAATTTTGCCATTCTTGTTCTGCTGACTGTTCTTTGCGTGTTTCCATAGCTGCCTCGTCCACAGGCTGTTCTTAAGTTTTGGCTTTTTTTGTATATACCAGTTTTACATCATTGAAGCGAATGGGGACGAGGCAGTTTCCGTAGTGTAGCGGTTATCACGTGCGCCTAACACGCGCAAGGTCCCCAGTTCAATCCTGGGCGGAAACACTTTGCTTCTACTTTTCCTATTTTGAACACTGGATAATCGTTTGTGGTCAAATGTTATCGCACAGCAGATTTCAAACTTGAAGATGGCTTATGAAAATTGTTTTCCTTAAATAAACTTCAAATATACCGGATCACACCAGCTCCGTCCTTTGAACACTTCAAAGATGCTACGCAATCATGTAGTGTAGCGGTCACATGCACCTTACACGCCAGAGAAACCAATTTAGAACTTACGGAAACAAACCACATGTGCGCTGTGCTTCTTTCTTCCTGCCATATAAATAAGATAAAGAATTCGAAAATTGGCGAAACATCGGGTGTTCCAATGACATATACAATTTTTTTTGCTTAGAAGTGCGATATTTCTTAATTAGACCTTGGAATGCGAGAGCTCTTTAGAGGCGCAAGGTAAACGGTTTGACCATGTACAGAAACAGCTATGTGCGCTGTGTTTCTTTCATACATTTTATTTAAACCTTTAACCGTTATGGCTTGTAGAAAACAATTTTTGATCTTAATTTCTGCAACGTAGAGAGTTCTATAGTTATTTTACTAAAATTTCCAGAATTCGATATTTTGCCAATTAAAATTCAGAAGAGAATAATCTCTTTCAACCACGGGAAAGTTTTCGTAGTGTAGTGGTTATCACATGCGCTTCACACGTGCAAGGTCCCCAGTTCAAACCTGGGCGGAAACATTTCGCCTTCTTTCCCTCTTTTAAAGACACAATTTTGCCATTCTTGTTCTGCTGACTGTTCTTTGCGTGTTTCCGTAGCTGCCTCGTCCACAGGCTCTTCTTAAGTTTGGCTTTTTTATGTATATACCAGTTTTACATCATTGAAGCAAATGGGGACGGCAGTTTCCGTAGTGTAGCGGTTATCACGTGCGCCTAACACGCGCAAGGTCCCCAGTTCAATCCTGGGCGGAAACACTTTGCTTCTACTTTTCCTATTTTAAAACTGGATAATCGTTTGTGGTCAAATGTTATTGCACAGCAGATTTCAAACTTGAAGATGGCTTATGAAAATGTTTTCCTTAAATAAACATTCATAAATATACCGGATACACCAGTTCCTTCCTTTGAACACTTCAAACATGCTACGCAATCATGTAGTGTAGCGGTAATCACGTGCACCTTACACGCCAGAACCCAATTAGAACTTAGCGGAAACAAACCACATGTGCGCTGTGCTTCTTTCTTCCTGCCATATAAAAAGATAAAGAATTCGAAAATTAGCGAAACATCGGGTGTTCCAACATATACAATTTTTTGCTTAGAAGTGCGATATTTCTTAATTAGACCTTGGAATGCGAGAGCTCTTTGGAGGCGCAAGGTAAACGGTTTGACATGTACAGAAACAGCTATGTGCGCTGTGTTTCTTTCATACATTTTTAAACCTTAACCGTTATGGCTTGTAAAAACAATTTTTGATCTTAATTTCGCAACGTAGAGAGTTCTATAGTTATTTTACTAAAATTTCCAGAATTCGATATTTTGCCAATTAAAATCTGAGAAATATCTTTTCATCCACGGGAAAGTTTTCGTAGTGTAGTGGTTATCACATGCGCTTCACACGTGCAAGGTCCCATCAAACCTGGGCGGAAACTTTCGCTTCTTTCCCTCTTTTAAAGACGCAATTTTGCCATTTTGTTCTGCTGACTGTTCTTTGCATGTTTCCATAGCTGCCTCGTCCACAGGCTTCTTAAGTTTTGGCTTTTTTATGTATATACCAGTTTTAAATCATTGAAGCGAATGGGGACGAGGCAGTTTCCGTAGTGTAGCGGTTATCACGTGCGCCTAACACGCGCAAGGTCCCCAGTTCAATCCTGGGCGGAAACACTTTGCTTCTACTTTTCCTATTTTAACACTGGATAATCGTTTGTGGTCAAATTACGCCAGCAGATTTCAAACTTGAAGATGGCTTATGAAAATGTTTTCCTTAAATAAAACATTCATATATACCGGATCACACCAGCTCCGTGCTTTGAACACTTCAAAGATGCTACGCAATTCATGTAGTGTAGCGGTAATCACATGCACCTTACACGCCAGAGAAACCAATTTAGAACTTAGCGGAAACAAACCACATGTGCGCTGTGCTTCTTTCTTCCTGCCATATAAATAAGATAAAGAATTCGAAAATTGGCGAAACATCGGGTGTTCCAATGACATATACTTTTTTTTGCTTAGAAGTGCGATATTTCTTAATTAGACCTTGGAATGCGAGAGCTCTTTAGAGGCGCAAGGTAAACGGTTTGACCATGTACAGAAACAGCTATGTGCGCTGTGTTTCTTTCATACATTTTATTTAAACCTTTAACCGTTATGGCTTGTAGAAAACAATTTTTGATCTTAATTTCTGCAACGTAGAGAGTTCTATAGTTATTTTACTAAAATTTCCAGAATTCGATATTTTGCCAATTAAAATTCAGAATAGAAATAATCTCTTTCAACCACGGGAAAGTTTTCGTAGTGTAGTGGTTATCACATGCGCTTCACACGTGCAAGGTCCCCAGTTCAAACCTGGGCGGAAACATTTCGCCTTCTTTCCCTCTTTTAAAGACACAATTTGCCATTCTTGTTCTGCTGACTGTTCTTTGCGTGTTTCCGGAGCTGCCTCGTCCACAGGCTCTTCTTAAGTATTGGCTTATTTTATGTATATACCAGTTTTACATCATTGAAGCAAATGGGGACGGGGCAGTTTCCGCAGTGTAGCGGTTATCACGTGCGCCTAACACGCGCAAGGTCCCCAGTTCAATCCTGGGCGGAAAAACTTTGCTTCTACTTTTCCTATTTTTAAAACTGGATAATCGTTTGTGGTCAAATGTTATTGCACAGCAGATTTCAAACTTGAAGATGGCTTATGAAAATAGTTTTCCTTAAATAAAACATTCATAAATATACCGGATTACACCAGTTCCTTCCTTTGAACACTTCAAACATGCTACGCAATACATGTAGTGTAGCGGTGATCACGTGCATCTTACACGCCAAAGAACCCAATTCGGAACTTAGCGGAAACAAACCACATGTGTACTGTGCTTTTTTATTCCTGCCATATAAAAAAGATAAAGAATTTAAAAATTAGCGAAACATCGGGTGTTCCAATAACATATACAAATTTGTTTGCTTGGAAGTGCGATATTTCTTAATTAGACCTTGGAATGCGAGAGCTTTTTGGAGGCGCAAGGTAAACGGTTTGACCATGTACAGAAAAAGCTATGTACGCTATGTTTCTTCCATATCTTCCAATTTTAACCTGTAACCGTTATGGCTAGTAAAAACTTTTTGATCTTAATTTCCGCAACGTAGAGTTCTAAGTTATTTTACTAAAATTTCCAGAATTCGATATTTTGCCAATTAAAAATCTGAGGGGAAATATTCTTTTTCATCCACGGGAAAGTTTTCGTAGTGTAGTGGTTATCACATGCACTTCACACGTGCAAGGTTCCCAATTCAAACCAGGGCGGAAACCTTTCGCTTTCTTTCCCTCTTTTAAAAACACAATTTTGCCATTGTTGTTCTGCTGACTGTTCTTTGCATGTTTCCGTAGCTGCCTCGTCCACAGGCTCGTCTTAAGTTTTGGCCTATTTTATGTATACCAGTTTTAAATCATTGAAGCGAATGGGGACGAGGCAGTTTCCGTAGTTTAGCGGTTATCACGTTCGCCTAACACGCGCAAGGTCCCCAGTTCAATCCTGGGCGGAAACACAATTTGCTTCTACTTTTCCTATTTTTAATACTGGATAATCGTTTGTGGTCAAATTTTAACACTCAGCAGATTTCAAACGTGAAGATGGCTTATGAAAATAGTTTTCCTTAAATAAACAATTCATAGATATACCAGATCACACCAGCTCCGTCCTTTGAACACTTCAAAGATGCTACGCAATTCATGTAGTGTAGCGGTAATCACATTGTCTTTACACGCCAGAGAAACCAATTTAGAACTTAACGGAAAATAACCACATGTGCGCTGTGCTTCTTTCTTCCTGCCATATAAATAAGATAAAGAATTCGAAAATTGGTGAAACATCGGGAGTTCCAATGACATATACAAATTTTTTTGCTTAGAAGTAAGATATTTCTTAATAAGACCTTGGAATGCGAGAGCTCTTTAGAGGCGCAAGGTAAACGGTTTGACCATGTACAGAAACAGCTATGTGCGCTGTGTTTCTTTCATACATTTTATCTAAGCCTGTAACCGTTCTGGCTCGTACAAAACAATTTTTGATCTTAATTCCGCAACGTAAAGAGTTCTATAGTTGTTTTACTAAAATTTCTAGAATTCGATTTTGCAATTTAAAAATCAGAGGGGAAATATTCTTTTTCAACCACGGGAAAGTTTTCGTAGTGTAGTGGTTATCACATGCGCTTCACACGTGGAAGGTTCCCAATTCAACCCGGGCGGAAACATTTCGCTTTCTTCCCCTCTTTTAAAAATCGGGTGTTCCATAACATATACAAATTTGTTTGCTTGGAAGTGCGATATTTCTAATTAGACCTTGGAATGCGAGAGCTCTTTAGAGGCGCAAGGTAAACGGTTTGACCATGTACAGAAAAGCTATGTACGCTATGTTTCTTCCATATTTTTTTTAAACCTGTAACCGTTATAGCTTGTGAAAAACAATTTTTGATCTTAATTCCGCAACGTAGAGATTCTATAGCTATTTTACTAAAATTTCCAGCATTCGATATTTTGCCACTTAAAATTCCAAGGGAAATGTTCTTTTTTAACAAAGGGAAAGTTTTCGTAGTGTAGTGGTTATCACATGCGCTTCACACGTGCAAGGTCCCCAGTTCAAACCTTGGCGGAAACATTTCGCTTCCTTCCTCTCTTTTAAAGACACAATTTTTCCATTCTTTTCTGGGCCTGTTCTTTGCGTGTTTCCGTAGCTGCCTCGTCCACAGGCTCTTCTTAAGTTTTGTTCTAATTTTTATATACCAATTTTACATCATTGAAGCAAATGGGGACGAGGCAGTTTCCGTAGTGTAGCGGTTATCACGTCGCCTAACACGCGCAAGGTCCCCAGTTCAATCCTGGGCGGAAACACAATTTGCTTCTACTTTTCCTATTTTGAATACTGGATAATCGTTTGTAGTCAAATTTTATCGCACAGTAGCTTTCAAACGTTAAGATGGCTTATGAAAATATTTTTCCTTAAATAAACAATTCATAAATATACCGGATCACACCAGCTCCGTCCTTTGAACACTTCAAAGATGCTCGCAATTCATGTAGTGTAGCGGTAATCACATGCACCTTACACGCCAGAGAACCCAATTCAGAACTTAGCGGAAACAAACCACATGTGCGCTGTGCTTCTTTCTTCCTGCCATATAAATGAGATAAAGAATTCGAAAATGGGCGAAAGATCGGGTGTTCCAATGACATATACAAATTTTTTTTGCTTAGAAGTGCGATATTTCTTAATTAGACCTTGGAATGCGAGAGCTCTTTAGAGGCGCAAGGTAAACGGTTTGACAATGTACAGAAACAGCTATGTGGGCTGTGTTTCTTTCATACATTTTATTTAAGCCTGTAACCGTTATGGTTCGTAGAAAACAATTTTTGATCTTAATTTCCGTAACGTAAAGAGTTCTATAGTTACTTTACTAAAATTTCTAGAGTTCGATATTTTGCCAATTAAAAATCAGGGGAAATATTCTTTTTCATCCACGGGAAAGTTTTCGTAGTGTAGTGGTTATCACATGCCCTTCACACGTGCAAGGTTCCCAGTTTAAACCAGGGCGGAAACATTTCGCTTTCCCCTCTTTTAAAAACACAATTTTGCCATTGTTGTTCTGCTGACTGTTCTTTGCATGTTTCCGTAGCTGCCTCGTCCACAGGCTCGTCTTAAGTTTTGGCCTATTTTAAGTATATACCAGTTTTAAATCATTGAAGCGAATGGGGACGAGGCAGTTTCCGTAGTTTAGCGGTTATCACGTTCGCCTAACACGCGCAAGGTCCCCAGTTCAATCCTGGGCGGAAACACAATTTGCTTCTACTTTTCCTATTTTAAACACTGGATAATCGTTTGTGGTCAAATTTTAACACTCAGCAGATTTCAAACGTGAAGATGGCTTATGAAAATAGTTTTCCTTAAATAAACAATTCATAGATATACCAGATCACACCAGCTCCGTCCTTTGAACACTTCAAAGATGCTACCTAATTCATGTAGTGTAGCGGTAATCACATGCACCTTACACGCCAGAGAACCCAATTCAGAACTTAACGGAAACAAACCACATGTGCGCTGTGCTTCTTTCTTCCTGCCATATAAATAAGATAAAGAATTCGAAAATTGGCGAAACATCGGGTGTTCCAATGACATATACAATTTTTTTTCTTAGAAGTGCGATATTTCTTAATTAGACCTTGGAATGCGAGAGCTCTTTAGAGGCGCAAGGTAAACTGTTTGACCATGTACAGAAACAGCTATGTGCGCTGTGTTTCTTTCATACATTTTATTTAAACCTTTAACCGTTATGGTTTGTAGAAAACAATTTTTGATCTTAATTTCTGCAACGTAGAGAGTTCTATAGTTATTTTACTAAAATTTCCAGAATTCGATATTTTGCCAATTAAAATTCAGAAGAGAAATAATCTCTTCCAACCACGGGAAAGTTTTCGTAGTGTAGTGGTTATCACATGCACTTCACACGTGCAAGGTCCCCAGTTCAAACCAGGGCGGAAACATTTCGCTTTTTCCCCTCTTTTAAAAATCGGGTGTTCCAATAACATATACAAATTTGTTTGCTTGGAAGTGCGATAATTCTTAATTAGACTTTGGAATGCGAGAGCTCTTTAGAGGCGCAAGGTAAACGGTTTGACCATGTACAGAAAAAGCTATGTACGCTATGTTTCTTCCATATCTTCCAATTTTTGATCTTAATTTCCGCAACGTACAGAATTCTATAGTTATTTTACTAAAATTTCTAGAATTCGATATTTTGCCAATTAAAAATCAGAGGGGAAATATTCTTTTTCAACCGCGGGAAAGTTTTCGTAGTGTAGTGGTTATCACATGCGCTTCACACGTGCAAGGTCCCCAGATCAAACCTGGGCGGAAACATTTCGCCTTCTTTCCCTCTTTTAAAGACGCAATTTTGCCATTCTTGTTCTGCTGACTGTTCTTTGCGTGTTTCCATAGCTGCCTCGTCCAAAGGCTGTTCTTAAGTTTTGGCTTTTTTATGTATATACCAGTTTTACATCATTGAAGCGAATGGGGACGAGGCAGTTTCCGTAGTGTAGTGGTTATCACGTGCGCCTAACACGCGCAAGGTCCCCAGTTCAATCCTGGTCGGAAACACTTTGCTTCTACTTTTCCTATTTTGAACACTGGATAATCGTTTGTGGTCAAATGTTATCGCACAGCAGATTTCAAACTTGAAGATGGCTTATGAAAATGTTTTCCTTAAATAAACAATTCATAAATATACCGGATCACACCAGCTCCGTCCTTTGAACACTTCAAAGATGCTACGCAAATCATGTAGTGTAGCGGTAATCACATGCACCTTACACGCCAGAGAAACCAATTTAGAACTTAGCGGAAACAAACCACATGTGCGCTGTGCTTCTTTCTTCCTGCAATATAAATAAGATAAAGAATTCGAAAATTGGCGAAACATCGGGTGTTCCAATGACATATACAATTTTTTTTGCTTAGAAGTGCGATATTTCTTAATTAGACCTTGGAATGCGAGAGCTCTTTAGAGGCGCAAGGTAAACGGTTTGACCATGTACAGAAACAGCTATGTGCGCTGTGTTTCTTTCATACATTTTATTTAAACCTTTAACCGTTATGGCTTGTAGAAAACAATTTTTGATCTTAATTTCTGCAACGTAGAGAGTTCTATAGTTATTTTACTAAAATTTCCAGAATTCGATATTTTGCCAATTAAAATTCAGAAGAGAAATAATCTCTTTCAACCACGGGAAAGTTTTCGTAGTGTAGTGGTTATCACATGCGCTTCACACGTGCAAGGTCCCCAGTTCAAACCTGGGCGGAAACATTTCGCCTTCTTTCCCTCTTTTAAAGACACAATTTTGCCATTCTTGTTCTGCTGACTGTTCTTTGCGTGTTTCCGTAGCTGCCTCGTCCACAGGCTCTTCTTAAGTATTGGCTTATTTTATGTATATACCAGTTTTACATCATTGAAGCAAATGGGGACGGGGCAGTTTCCGTAGTGTAGCGGTTATCACGTGCGCCTAACACGCGCAAGGTCCCCAGTTCAATCTTGGGCGGAAAAACTTTGCTTCTACTTTTCCTATTTTTAAAACTGGATAATCGTTTGTGGTCAAATGTTATTGCACAGCAGATTTCAAACTTGAAGATGGCTTATGAAAATAGTTTTCCTTAAATAAAACATTCATAAATATACCGGATTACACCAGTTCCTTCCTTTGAACACTTCAAACATGCTACGCAATACATGTAGTGTAGCGGTGATCACGTGCATCTTACACGCCAAAGAACCCAATTCGGAACTTAGCGGAAACAAACCACATGTGTACTGTGCTTTTTTATTCCTGCCATATAAAAAAGATAAAGAATTTAAAAATTAGCGAAACATCGGGTGTTCCAATAACATATACAAATTTGTTTGCTTGGAAGTGCGATATTTCTTAATTAGACCTTGGAATGCGAGAGCTTTTTGGAGGCGCAAGGTAAACGGTTTGACTATGTACAGAAAAAGCTATGTACGCTATGTTTCTTCCATATCTTCCAATTTTAACCTGTAACCGTTATGGCTAGTAAAAAACAATTTTTGATCTTAATTTCCGCAACGTAGAGAGTTCTAAAGTTATTTTACTAAAATTTCCAGAATTCGATATTTTGCCAATTAAAAATCTGAGGGGAAATATTCTTTTTCATCCACGGGAAAGTTTTCGTAGTGTAGTGGTTATCACATGCACTTCACACGTGCAAGGTTCCCAATTCAAACCAGGGCGGAAACCTTTCGCTTTCTTTCCCTCTTTTAAAAACACAATTTTGCCATTGTTGTTCTGCTGACTGTTCTTTGCATGTTTCCGTAGCTGCCTCGTCCACAGGCTCGTCTTAAGTTTTGGCCTATTTTATGTATATACCAGTTTTAAATCATTGAAGCGAATGGGGACGAGGCAGTTTCCGTAGTTTAGCGGTTATCACGTTCGCCTAACACGCGCAAGGTCCCCAGTTCAATCCTGGGCGGAAACACAATTTGCTTCTACTTTTCCTATTTTTAATACTGGATAATCGTTTGTGGTCAAATTTTAACACTCAGCAGATTTCAAACGTGAAGATGGCTTATGAAAATAGTTTTCCTTAAATAAACAATTCATAGATATACCAGATCACACCAGCTCCGTCCTTTGAACACTTCAAAGATGCTACGCAATTCATGTAGTGTAGCGGTAATCACATTGTCTTTACACGCCAGAGAAACCAATTTAGAACTTAACGGAAAATAACCACATGTGCGCTGTGCTTCTTTCTTCCTGCCATATAAATAAGATAAAGAATTCGAAAATTGGTGAAACATCGGGAGTTCCAATGACATATACAAATTTTTTTGCTTAGAAGTAAGATATTTCTTAATAAGACCTTGGAATGCGAGAGCTCTTTAGAGGCGCAAGGTAAACGGTTTGACCATGTACAGAAACAGCTATGTGCGCTGTGTTTCTTTCATACATTTTATCTAAGCCTGTAACCGTTCTGGCTCGTACAAAACAATTTTTGATCTTAATTTCCGCAACGTAAAGAGTTCTATAGTTGTTTTACTAAAATTTCTAGAATTCGATATTTTGCAATTTAAAAATCAGAGGGGAAATATTCTTTTTCAACCACGGGAAAGTTTTCGTAGTGTAGTGGTTATCACATGCGCTTCACACGTGGAAGGTTCCCAATTCAAACCCGGGCGGAAACATTTCGCTTTCTTCCCCTCTTTTAAAAATCGGGTGTTCCAATAACATATACAAATTTGTTTGCTTGGAAGTGCGATATTTCTTAATTAGACCTTGGAATGCGAGAGCTCTTTAGAGGCGCAAGGTAAACGGTTTGACCATGTACAGAAAAAGCTATGTACGCTATGTTTCTTCCATATATTTTTTTTAAACCTGTAACCGTTATAGCTTGTGAAAAACAATTTTTGATCTTAATTTCCGCAACGTAGAGAATTCTATAGCTATTTTACTAAAATTTCCAGCATTCGATATTTTGCCACTTAAAATTCCAAGGGAAATGTTCTTTTTTAACAAAGGGAAAGTTTTCGTAGTGTAGTGGTTATCACATGCGCTTCACACGTGCAAGGTCCCCAGTTCAAACCTTGGCGGAAACATTTCGCTTCCTTCCTCTCTTTTAAAGACACAATTTTTCCATTCTTTTTCTGAGGCCTGTTCTTTGCGTGTTTCCGTAGCTGCCTCGTCCACAGGCTCTTCTTAAGTTTTGTTCTAATTTTTTATATACCAATTTTACATCATTGAAGCAAATGGGGACGAGGCAGTTTCCGTAGTGTAGCGGTTATCACGTGCGCCTAACACGCGCAAGGTCCCCAGTTCAATCCTGGGCGGAAACACAATTTGCTTCTACTTTTCCTATTTTGAATACTGGATAATCGTTTGTAGTCAAATTTTATCGCACAGTAGCTTTCAAACGTTAAGATGGCTTATGAAAATATTTTTCCTTAAATAAACAATTCATAAATATACCGGATCACACCAGCTCCGTCCTTTGAACACTTCAAAGATGCTCGCAATTCATGTAGTGTAGCGGTAATCACATGCACCTTACACGCCAGAGAACCCAATTCAGAACTTAGCGGAAACAAACCACATGTGCGCTGTGCTTCTTTCTTCCTGCCATATAAATGAGATAAAGAATTCGAAAATGGGCGAAAGATCGGGTGTTCCAATGACATATACAAATTTTTTTGCTTAGAAGTGCGATATTTCTTAATTAGACCTTGGAATGCGAGAGCTCTTTAGAGGCGCAAGGTAAACGGTTTGACAATGTACAGAAACAGCTATGTGGGCTGTGTTTCTTTCATACATTTTATTTAAGCCTGTAACCGTTATGGTTCGTAGAAAACAATTTTTGATCTTAATTTCCGTAACGTACAGAATTCTATAGTTATTTTACTAAAATTTCTAGAATTCGATATTTTGCCAATTAAAAATCAGAGGGGAAATATTCTTTTTCAACCGCGGGAAAGTTTTCGTAGTGTAGTGGTTATCACATGCGCTTCACACGTGCAAGGTCCCCAGATCAAACCTGGGCGGAAACATTTCGCCTTCTTTCCCTCTTTTAAAGACGCAATTTTGCCATTCTTGTTCTGCTGACTGTTCTTTGCGTGTTTCCATAGCTGCCTCGTCCACAGGCTGTTCTTAAGTTTTGGCTTTTTTATGTATATACCAGTTTTACATCATTGAAGCGAATGGGGACGAGGCAGTTTCCGTAGCGTAGCGGTTATCACGTGCGCCTAACACGCGCAAGGTCCCCAGTTCAATCCTGGTCGGAAACACTTTGCTTCTACTTTTCCTATTTTGAACACTGGATAATCGTTTGTGGTCAAATGTTATCGCACAGCAGATTTCAAACTTGAAGATGGCTTATGAAAATTGTTTTCCTTAAATAAACAATTCATAAATATACCGGATCACACCAGCTCCGTCCTTTGAACACTTCAAAGATGCTACGCAAATCATGTAGTGTAGCGGTAATCACATGCACCTTACACGCCAGAGAAACCAATTTAGAACTTAGCGGAAAATAACCACATGTGCGCTGTGCTTCTTTCTTCCTGCCATATAAATAAGATAAAGAATTCGAAAATTGGCGAAACATCGGGTGTTCCAATGACATATACAATTTTTTTTGCTTAGAAGTGCGATATTTCTTAATTAGACCTTGGAATGCGAGAGCTCTTTAGAGGCGCAAGGTAAACGGTTTGACCATGTACAGAAACAGCTATGTGCGCTGTGTTTCTTTCATACATTTTATTTAAACCTTTAACCGTTATGGCTTGTAGAAAACAATTTTTGATCTTAATTTCTGCAACGTAGAGAGTTCTATAGTTATTTTACTAAAATTTCCAGAATTCGATATTTTGCCAATTAAAATTCAGAAGAGAAATAATCTCTTTCAACCACGGGAAAGTTTTCGTAGTGTAGTGGTTATCACATGCGCTTCACACGTGCAAGGTCCCCAGTTCAAACCTGGGCGGAAACATTTCGCCTTCTTTCCCTCTTTTAAAGACACAATTTTGCCATTCTTGTTCTGCTGACTGTTCTTTGCGTGTTTCCGTAGCTGCCTCGTCCACAGGCTCTTCTTAAGTATTGGCTTATTTTATGTATATACCAGTTTTACATCATTGAAGCAAATGGGGACGGGGCAGTTTCCGTAGTGTAGCGGTTATCACGTGCGCCTAACACGCGCAAGGTCCCCAGTTCAATCCTGGGCGGAAAAACTTTGCTTCTACTTTCCTATTTTTAAAACTGGATAATCGTTTGTGGTCAAATGTTTATTGGCACAGCAGATTTCAAACTTGAAGATGGCTTATGAAAATAGTTTTCCTTAATAAAACATTCATAATATACCGGATTACACCAGTTCCTTCCTTTGAACACTTCAAACATGCTACGCAATACATGTAGTGTAGCGGTGATCACGTGCATCTTACACGCCAAAGAACCCAATTCGGAACTTAGCGGAAACAAACCACATGTGTACTGTGCTTTTTTATTCCTGCCATATAAAAAAGATAAAGAATTTAAAAATTAGCGAAACATCGGGTGTTCCAATAACATATACAAATTTGTTTGCTTGGAAGTGCGATATTTCTTAATTAGACCTTGGAATGCGAGAGCTTTTTGGAGGCGCAAGGTAAACGGTTTGACAATGTACAGAAACAGCTATGTGCCCTGTGTTTCTTTCATATATTTAATTTAAACCTGTAACCGTTATGGCTCGTAAAAAACAATTTTTGATCTTAATTTCCGCAACGTAGAGAGTTCTATAGTTATTTTACTAAAATTTCTAGAATTCGATATTTTGCCAATTAAAAATCACAGGGGAAATATTCTTTTATAACCACGGGAAAGTTTTTTTTAGTGTAGTGGTTCTCACATGCGCTTTACACGTGCAAGGTCCCAGTTCAAACCTGGGCGGAAACATTTCGCTTTCTTCACCTCTTTTAAAGACACAATTTTGCCTTTCTTTTTCGCTGACTGTTCTTTGCGTGTTTCCGTAGCTGCCTCGTCCACAGGCTCTTTTTAAGTTTTACCTTTTTGATGTATATATCAGTTTTACGTCATTGAAGCGACTGGGGACGAGGCAGTTTCGGTAATGTAGCGGTTATCACGTGCGCCTAATATGTGCAAGGTCCCGAGTTCAATCCTGGGCGGAAACACTTTGCTTTTACTTTTCCTATTTTTAACACTGGATAATCGTTTGTGGTCAAATGTTATCGCACAGCAGATTTCAAACTTAAAGATGGCTTATGAAAATAGTTTTCCTTAAATAAACAATTCATAAATATACCGGATTACACCAGCTCCTTCCTTTGAACACTTCAAACATGCTACGCAATTCATGTAGTGTAGCGGTGATCACGTGCATCTTACACGCCAGAGAACCCAATTCGGAACTTAGCGGAAACAAACCACATGTGCGCTGTGCTTCTTTTTTCTTGCCATATAAATAAGATAAAGAATTCAAAAAATAGCGAAACATCGGGTGTTCCAAAAACATATACAAATTTGTTTGCACGTTGGTCATATTCGGCAAATTTTCTCCCGGTAAAGAGGGCTCAGTTTTTCAGCGGTCTTCGCATAAAAAATTAAAAGCTTTTCGTTTTACGCCTAACAGCTGGGAAATTTGTTGCGCATGCGCTAGTTCGGCTTGCGTGTACCCCACGAATATATTTCGCGCACTACACGGCGGGACCTTTAAATATATAAACAAAAACAATGTAGCCAAACTTTCTTTTGGTATTTTGCTTGTTTTTAGTGCCATCAAAAATAAAAAGGAATAAAAAGGGATAAATTTTGTGCCGTGTGTTGCAAATGCTGGCAAAAAAATTAAATGCTGCAAGAAGTAGTCTTCCGCAAAGCACATTTTTGGAGAGTTGTTTTGGTCTTCGCTTGACGACGATGTACAGACACAAAGATTATAAGCGAAATTACACTTATGGGGGCAATTTATAGTTAAAAACGATTATGAAATTTTTCTTTCTAAACCTCCAGGGAATTCAATAGTGCAATTAGAATTATGGAGATTTCGGCTAATTTTCTTTTAATCTGGTCGAGTAGGGACCACGCGTAAATACAGAATGGGACGGAAAAATTCAAGGACATACTTTTAGAATATTTCTTCCTCGAGAGAACGTAACGGGGCTGACTTTTCTGTACAACAATTATTAAATTGGTGCCAAGGAATATAGCAAAAGATGTTCGCAGTTATTCAAATAGTTTCATGATTTTTTAGCTGAACACGTCAACCGGTAAAAGCACACAAATACTCAATATATCAAGTACAATCCACGATTTCATTGGTAAGGGCAATTTTCACATCAACAAAATCCTGTTCATCTCAAACAACAAACAATGTGGATGCCAAATTTAGTGCAAAAAGTTTGGAGATTTCCTTGAGATTTCGAGCTATCCGGCTTGCTCAATAAATACCCGTGACTCAGGTTTACAAACTTCACAGCTGCTTAGGCATATGTTCCCGTAAAAATGCGGAATTATCCGGGGAAATATCAACGAGAAGTAAGACTAAATGTTGTAAGAAACATATTACGTACTTTTTCTCGTTTTAGAAGTCAACGTTGGGGCGAGAGACTTTGCTCAAACTCACGCGCGCCAATATTGTGTTCAAGCCATCGGTCTACTTTGCCGCATTTGAATGTACTTATCACTCGCCCATATTCAGTCCAAGCCATTTGAAAATTATATAATAGAATTTATATCATTACAATTTACATAATATGTAAATTTAGACAGCTTAAACAAGAGAGTTTCCATGCCATTCACAAATAAACACAGCAGTTTGAAAAATACAACCGCTCGTCGAAGCCAAGGAATCTTGGTCGGCAACATTTATTCAAAATCCACCGTTAAAAAGTCCATTTCTAACAGCAGAAGCAATGTCCGTGAGCTAAATAAGGAGCTTCCATACTTTAAACTTTTTGATCATTGCCGAAAAAAGTTCAGATCTCCATAAAACTTTCGCTTTGTAAATTTCGTTCAAAATTCGAATTCGAATAAACATGCGGCTATGTGCCAGCGATTTTTTGCACAGCGACAACAAATTTCCCAGCTGTTTTTACGCCTTGCTCTCAATTTTATGTAAGTTGTCCGCTGACAATATGAGCCTGCACGAGTGGGAGAAACTTAGCTAAGTTGGACCAGCGTGTTGCTTGGAAGTGCGATATTTCTTAATTAGACCTTGGAATGCGAGAGCTCTTTAGAGGCGCAAGGTAAACGGTTTGACCATGTACAGAAACAGCTATGTGCGCTATGTTTCTTCCATATATTTTTTTCAAACCTGTAACCATTATGGCTCGTAGAAAACAATTTTTGATCTTAATTTCCGCAACGTAGAGTGTCCTATAGTTACTTTTACTAAAATTTCCAGAATTCGATATTTTGCCAATTAAAATTCAGAAGGGAAATATTCTTTTTCAACCACGGGAAAGTTTTTGCAGTGTAGTGGTTATCACATGCGCTTCACACGTGCAAGGTCCCCAGTTCAAACCTGGGCTGAAAAATTTCGCTTTTTTCCTCTCTTTAAAGACACAATTTTTCCATTCTTGTTCTGCTGACTGTTCTTTGCGTGTTTCCGTAGCTGCCTGGTCCACAGGGTCTTCTTAAGTTTTGGCTTATTTTATGTGTATACCAGTTTTACATCATTGAAGCGAATGGGGACGAGGCCGTTTCCGTAGTGTAGCGGTTATCACGTGCGCCTACACGTTGGTCATATTCGGCAAATTTTCTCCCGGTAAAGAGGGCTCAGTTTTTCAGCGGTCTTCGCATAAAAAATTAAAAGCTTTTCGTTTTACGCCTTGCTCTCAATTTTATGTAAGTTGTCCGCTGACAATATGAGCCTGCACGAGTGGGAGAAACTTAGCTAAGTTGGACCAGCGTGCTAACACGCGCAAGTCCCCAGTTCAATCCTGGGCGGAAACACTTTGCTTCTAGTTTTCCTATTTTGAACACGGGATAATCGTTTGTGGTCAAATGTTATCGCACAGCAGATTTCACCGCTGTTCGGTTCTTTGTTGAAACTTTAATATCCTTTAAATTAGGGATTCTCTTTAATAATTGTTAGTTCAAAACAAAAATTTTATTGGTTTTCAAGTATTTTTACAACGGTTGAAAAATCACTATCAGCTGGATAGTTCTATTATATAATTAGCTTTCGTACAACTGGCCACAAGCCCAGGTAATGAGTTACAGCATTATAAAATGCTAGAGTAACCTGCCAACTATACTCATTGTAAAACTTTTAAACAACATAACGTGTCACGAGAGCATAATCTTGTGACCATTGACAAAACGACTATATTATATACAACACAAGGATAACACAGGCTATATTCACTTCCCATTAATTGCTCCAAGGAGAGGGTTTTTTTTGGCTTCCAAATAACTTCGGCCCACCAGTTCATCTGTCTTTGAAACATGCATGATGAAACTAACGGAGAATGCTGTGATATTGGTATCCGGTATAATCTAGTTTTCGAACTACAGTCTAAACTAATTGTTATCTAACAGCGCTTGCTGTAAAATCCTGCACAAATCTTTCCAAATATCCTGGATATTCATAGCACTGAGAAATAGAAAATACTTGACATCTTCAGTAAACGTAATGAGAACTCGGGAGATTTTCTACAAATTTGTTAGTAATAAAGATCTTTGAACAAATTATTTCAAATAGCAGTATGTACATGCACAACTCTCATGCAAGGGAGACATCCACCTTCCATGACATCCCAGAGATATTGCAAATCAGCATCTAATGGACTCCAAATCCCCACCACTTCAACAAAGGAGAACTTTGCCACTCAAGGTACGGTGTGGCGTAACTTCAACAAATAGCAAGAGGAAAAAGGAAAGTTTTGATACAGCAATTTCTGCTCTTCTAAAGACTAATTAAGACTTTATGAATGGATGTTCGACTTTCATTCCTGTTATGAAGTTAAAAGTGCTTATTAGATTTTAATTTGTGCAGTGGTACATAAAATTTACTAACTTTCTCTGTCTTTGGTGTTTGAAGAATGCATGCACAATTTTCCTTCCCTTCCGAGACTGATGTAGTAAAATTCAATGCATTTGATATTTATTCATTGCTCTTGTGGAGCCGTTTCTACAGATTTCTTTTTCCTGTTTCAATCCGAAAGATCAGAAGAAAAAACAAAATACAAGATGCTGTGAAATTTATAATGTTGTTCCAGCAATAGATATATTCAAAAACCTAACAAAAATTACAAGTGCATGACTCGTGCAGTCAACAATTCTCAAAATGGCGGATGCTCATTCGTATATACTGAATTTTTTTTTTCCCAACTATATTTTCTGCTTGAAATGCACACACCGCCATCTTTTTCGTATAATTGTTGATTTAATTACAATTTATTACCAGTGCATGTTAGATTATACAGACTATTAAGTGATAATTGAGATACAATCATACTACACTACTTCTAGGCATGCTCGTATATATATCTGACTGTAATAATTATAGTTATTGTATTTGATGCCACTGCATTGCTAATGACTAACTTATACTTATCTTTTATTAACGTTACAAACTGGTCATTCACTGATCATCTACTAATCATATAATTATTCAACTGCTTCGTAAGATTCACCAAGCCCAGAGCTGCAATAAAATATGAGGAATGCATTTTAACTTCGATATTCTGTTTCTATAACTATGAGAAAACGTATATATAAGTTTTTGAAAGTCATGGCCAGAAAATTCGGACATAATTAACATTCTACTTCCGCCTAAATTTGCATATGGTGTCAAAATAAAGCTTCGTGAGCTTATAGTAAACTGTAATGTGCACAGTACTAAACGCTATAAATACAGCTTTAGGTGGTCGATTATAATTTGCCTTAATTGCTCGTTGCAGAGAAAGTTAATCTTAATATTTTGAGACAGTATTTCAAAATGTTTTATCAGTATTCGTCCTGCATTTTCAAAACAAAGTTTTGGTCAATTATCACGTTGAATACCATATAAAACGAAAACCGTAATAGCGTACAAATAAAATAAAAAAGGCAGAGCCGACATAAACCTTTACCAGCAAAATATTACCTCAGGATCTTTAATATGACACGAATTACAAGAAACAACCAGGGCAAATTGCAAAGATGCAATGGTTTTCCTTAATTTTGCGAAATTTAAGAATGCGCAATATAATTTTTAGTTCTGCAAACGAATAATATTTGAACAGATATGCAAATTTGCTACGGCAATCTGCATATTCCATGTCCGCAATTTCTGGCCATGTTTCTAAAAGCTAAAATTAATGTAAAGCATTGAATGTATTTACGTTTACCAACTGTCAACAGTTGCGAGTTTTGGCACCTGGAGAAGTCTGGGGTTGCAGAGACAGAATTTTAGAAAAGAGCGTAGTCTTTTTACCAAAGCAATTACGCGCAGACGAAGCCTGATCGTATTGGTAGGTACACATGACTTACAGATCCACAAGACGACGTGTTTTAAATGACATCATCATTACGACAATTTTAACATTACTTCATATTTGATTGCGGGATGAAATGGTAAAAGTATGATGTAAAAGTATGAGGGCCGCGGGGCGTCCTCGCTTGTCTCTGAAAGCGCTTGACCCTCGCTATTCCTGTGGTTCCGGCGCCGCAATTGGCATATCCCACATAAGCCCGTAAATTACATAATTTTAAACAGAAACAAGACACAGACTTGGTGTTAACCTCAGGTTGTTGTAGCGCTGCAGGGCCAATTAATAAAGACAACAAATGGGGTGGTATATAAATCATTTCATGTCTGACATCTGACGTTTGTAGAATACACATTCAATTTTTTCAAAATAAATCGTAAACAAACGGTAGGATGTAATGTTACAGACGCGATGACGCACCAGTGGTAAAAAACGCAATTAAAGCCATGAAATCGTGTAGACATTTTCTGCTGAAAATACATATTTCACGCGGTCAAATATATTCTCTGGCATGTAACAACCTTTGCTTCGTTTGTCCCCTCAGGTTTAATCATAATATTTCATATGAAGTATATAAGGTTAGTACATACCTCAGTAACAACCATAAAGCTCAATTCGCATGCATATGTGCTTAGACCAAGACACTGGATGTATACGAATATAACGAGCAGTGATTGGTGGAGACAGGACATTGGTTTCTTTGTAACTATTCCCATCAAATATCTAGACAAAGTTGAAAATCATAAAACCCTACCCAAATCCGTTTAGAAAATAATAAAAGCGCTTGATCATGCAGGCTTCCTATGATAGTACTGTACATTCTGTGACAAACAAACAACAGACATACTTTTACATAAAGCTGTGCAGTATACGAAAACAACGAGGAATTTTGTTTTGAACCTAAAGCCGGTCTTTCACTAGGCGATACTTTTTGAATGAACAAATTTTTCGCTCGATTTTCTTTTCAATTGTGACCGGTCAAGAGAATCCGTCACGGTCGATTTCTCACAATTGAAAAGAAAATTGAGCGAAAAATTTCTTTCGACAGAAAAATTTCGCCATTTTTTGTTTTTTGTAAAATGTTAAGGTGGCTCGATACAGTATATTTAGCTGCGCTCTTGCGCGTGGAAACATTAATAGCCTCGCGAGAAATTGGACGCGCGTCTGTAACCCGCTCGCGGGAAATTTAAATGCCAAGCAAAACAAACATGGCAGATTTAAAAAGCCCGGAAACCCCCGAAAGCATTACAACGCCGCTCTGCGAGAAAAGTATATTTAAAAATAGGACAGGAAAATTCATCAGTGAAAATAAATTTTAAAAAAACGTAAGGGCGGTAGAAGCAATGAAAATTAAGAGGAAATTAACGTACGATAGCATCGAAAACAGGCTTAGTCGATCGGAAACTGACGATAGTAACCGTGTTTCACCAAGGAAGAAAAGAAAACGAGAACGCCAGGCACAAGTTTTGAATAGATTTCCGGTTTCGATATGTTTCCTGCAAAGTGCATTAACTTTTAATCTTCTAGCGAAATATTTAGACGCTTGATTCCTGTTTAAATGTCAGTGGATTAAAAAATTTCGAGAAACTCTATCGAGCCACCGGTACCCTTAGATTAACAGGCCCCAGACTTTATTAACAATATTTTTTATACAGCCTGTCGTGCAATAATTCCCACCTTTTCATAAAAAAAATTGGGGGTCACCGAACTCGTTTGTGATAATTTATAAACACGTATAGTGCAATAATTCTCACCTTATCATCACCCTCATTTTTGTATGATTCGAATGTTGTTCCATTCAAACTATGCTTCACAGAGTAAGTCTTCACCCAACAAGCAATAAAATCTCCTCCCTGAGTGGCAATCCCTGAGACAACTTCCTTCTTGGCAAGATCAACCTGTATCCACTGGTTTTTGTCGTCTACATCTGCTCTCCATCCCCCTTTGTTGTACAATCGTCCACGCGCTGATAAGTGACTTTTCCAAAAACTCGAAGAATTCAATTGAGAATCTTCAACTTTATTCTTATCTTCTACGCCAAGTGTCTTTTCACCAGCTTTGCAAAGAATTGCATTCACTAGAGAGTATTTTAAAAATTTAAACCTGTGCCTATTGGACGAAACAAGATAAATCTAAATTTAAAAACATGCTTATTCACCTCCTAAATATACAAGATTCACCTCCTAAATATAAAAGTCATAATTGCACAAGCGCTAGATATACATGAGTAACATGACAAGTTTCAACTTTCAAAGAAATTAATAGCTAATATAATCACTGTTTGGGCCAAATGAGCTTTGTACAACTGCTTAGTTTAGTGCTAAACATTTACAACAAAAATCTATTTCCTGCGACCTGTGGAAATAATTATAGTCCGGCCTATATACCTTCCAGTACGAGCCAAACAAGTGCAATCCATTGTCCTAACTTTATAGAATTTGATATGATATATTTTCGTAGAAATAAGAATTTTGTTGAGTTAAATTTCTTTGTATTACGTAAAGCGAGATGCACATAAGCAGAAACATCATGGGGTCCTGACATATAGACTTTTGTTTACCTTCCGTACCGTTCAAAGTTGTAACCATTTTTTTTGCAAAGCGCAACTATAATCATTTAAAAGGAAACGTTGTTCCTACTGATGTGCGCATACGGCTAAATTAATAAGTTTCTTATGATTACAGCGAGCAGCAGTTTGTAGATTTGAATGACGTCAAAAGAAGTGCCCAATAGTCTTGCAACGATAACGACCCCCACCCTGGGAAGTCATGAACTTGCTGTTCGCTTGCGATCTTATACGTAAGTAACGGTGTTGACTGCTAATTCTCGCGAGATGCTGACCGTGTCCAGGTCATGATAAAGATTCAAATGGTGCATTATCAGATCAACAAGGTACATCAGCAGATGTCCCACAATAACAGATTAGCATGCGCTCTTCAAGAACGTCTATTGCTAGTCCAGAAAACCTTGTTATTTGTCTTTTCAGTATATTTTATAAAAATAGGAACACAATGCGTAGATGTGGGTAGCCTGTAAAACATTAACTTAGAGTCCAAAATTGTTTCAAACATTTCAGCATAACAATTTTAAAGGACTCATCTATGCATCTGAACAATATTTAAAAAGATTTTTGTTCAGTTGAAATGCACTTGTGTTAAAAGTTTTGTTTTTTAAAAAATATGTTTTGTTAGTTATGTTCAAACAAAAGCTTCCTTTTAAACTCCAAAGCATTTGGTTTAATAGCTGCATGTCCACAAGCAAGAAATTGACAGTTGAAATATTTCAATAGTCAAAAGTGGATAAGCAATCTGATTAAATAACAGCTGTGCTGGATTATGCAATTACTTGATGGTTTTATACGTGTTTGGATGGCTTGATCCAAACACGCGGAAATGTTGCAAGAGTGAAGAAAAGCGCACTGAAAAAAAATCCTAACTCTTTGTACTCTTTGTTATAATCTAATGATCGGATTATTATCTCTTTAGATGCTCACCTTCTGAATAGCATTAATTTTGTATGAAGTAAGGGTTTTTTTATCCACACCGTAAGAGATCGAAAAGGTCTTCACCCATTTATTACCCGAACTTTGAGTGGCAATTGCTGTAACAAGTTCCTGGTTGCCAAAATCGACTTGGAGCCATTGGTTCTGATCATTACTTGTGGGACGCCAAAAGTGTTCGCCGTTTAATCTTCCTTTTGATGTAGAAAATTCGTGTTCTGCAGTTGATGAAGACATCTGAGAATTCTTTATTCTTCCATTCTCTACTCCAAGTTGAACCTCACTGGCGTTGCAAAAACCTTGTTGTAAGAAATGCAAGAAAAGAAGGATACGTATGTAAGACATTTTGCTTAGTAAATAATGATATCTGAGAATTCTTTATCCTTCAAATCCTATACACTAAATGGAACTTTGCTGGTGTTGCAAAAACCTTTGTCTTTGGAAATGCAGAAAATTAATTAACATACGTAAATAAAATCTAAAAGAATAAGCTGTAATTTCCCTCCGTTCTTCCAACTAATAGCATGAAGGGAAAAAAATTTCAATTCTAATTCACAGTAAAGGGAAAAACAAACTCGATTCTTAACAGAAATAATAGAATTGCTTGAAATTTTAAAGTGCTCACGCGTCATATGAAATGAAGGAAATGAGTTTTGTTGAGGATCAGGCTTTTGATTGGTTGATTTTTATGCTCAGATCAGCTGGATATTATCATGAAAGATAATAATTCACGTAACCCGATTCTTCCACAATCCAACGCTTTGTTGGAATTAATTTAGGACGTGCATGTTGAAGGTAAACGAGGGACTGGAAACAAGTCAGACATGCTCAATGTTGAGCGTTGATTACCTGTGTAGCAGCCAATAACTTCGATTCTCAAGGATATGTGTTTAAACCAAGACAATGGGTGTATGCGAATATAACGCGCATTTATTGCTGGATATAAGCGATTTGTCACGACAGAATCCCAGTCATAATTTCCAGCGAATACCTTTATAATTAATTATTAATTAATTAATTTTATTAATACCCAATTATATATGATTGATAAAATTAACTTTTTACATTATATTTATAGGATACTTTTGATTAAGACCAGTGATTAAGAGACATTCGGGGCGAAAATGGTAACAACCTCTGGAGAGTGTTTAAAGTTTTAATAATGTAATAATAATCGGATTATTATCTCTTTGGCTGCTTACCTTCTGAGCTGCATTATAATTTTGTAGGAAGTGAGGTTTTCTTTATCCACGCCGTAAGAGATCGAGTAAGTTTTCACCCAATAATTATCACCAGAACCTTGAGTGGCAATCGCTGTAACAAATTCCTTTTTGCCAAGATCGACTTGGAGCCATTCGTTCTGATTGTCATCGCCCGGACGCCAAGAAGCTGCACCGTTTAATCTTCCTTTTGATGCGGAAAATCCATTTTTTTCAATTGATGATGACATCTGAGAATCATTTAATTTTCCATCTTCCACTCCAAATGGAACTTCACTGGTGTTGCAGGAACCTTCTCGTGGGAAATGCAAAAAAACAAGGTACGTACAACATAAAATCGAACAGAATCACTTCTTGAATAATTGCATACATTGGTTACGGTTATTGTAAATTGCACTATAACTCTAACTATAAGAAAAATGGAATATAAAATATGGAGCACTTTTGCTGTGAGAACCACAAATAAAGTGGTCGACGTCTGTGTTGAAAATATCTAGCCATGCATATATAAAAGGGAAAAACCAAAAAAGAAAGATTTAAGCTGATCTTACACGAAACGATCCTCTCCGAAAATATCGAAAATATTTTCCGACTCCGAAAATATCACTGTTGTCAAATCCTTTTTTTAGGTAATTTTTAATGTAAATAGTGGTCAGAAAGATACACTTCTATCATCACTGCATGGTCAAGGATATAATGGTTAAATATTTGTTAAAAAATTAATGCCAAACTTTTATATATATTTTGAAAGATACCGTAAAATTGAATTTATTTAAATAGATTATAATATATCATTTGTAATTACGGTATAATTGTGCTTATCGATTGGTTTTTAATAAAATATATGTTAAGTAAAATTTGCACATTTTGGCTTGAAATTTTGCAATTACAATACCCGGTTCTAATTCAAAATCTCCGGGCTGAGTTAGTACCCTTGCATGGCTTTTGGCCTGACTCCGGTTTAATCTGAAATCTGCACTTTTCTCGACACAAGACCAATGCTTATTTTATTCATTTTTATCTTACTTGATGTCGCAGAATCTTTGTCTGTTGTCACTCTTGATGTGGATGGTGCTTTAAAGAAAATTATATTTCGTTCGCTTATGCGGATATATAGGAATATTACTTTCACCAAATGGTTGGGAATATATATACGTATATATGTATATATATATATATATATATATATATATATATATATATATATATATATATATAATATATCATATTATATATATATATAATATATATATATATATATATATATATATATATATACACCCATTTGCAAAAACGTTGGCCGCAGATAGATATATAGATAGATACTCGAAATCTAATTAGAGCGCATATGTTGTGTAATATGATTGAAATCCCATACAAATGTAATCATATGCAATTCTAATTAGACTTCGAGTATCTATCTATCTATCTATCTGCGGCCAACGTTTTTGCAAATGGGTGTATATATATATATATATAATATATATAAATAATATATATATATATATATATATATATATATATAATATATATATATATATATATACAGAGAGTGTATAAAAAAAAATTTCCCAAATGTAAAATTTCCGTTTTTCAGGATATTTGGCAGAATTTGGCAATTTTTTGTGTTCCTAGAGATAGTTAAGACTTATGTGGTATACCTAGGCCAAGTTTGGTTTTTCATTACCAAAATTATGTTACTGGGGGGGGGGGGGTCCTTACAACTGATATTGAGAGGACTTGCGCGCGAAAATGTGAAGCTAAAATTGAGATATTAATAATTTTAGCTGTCTAAAAGTAGGAAAGCTTTTTAATAAACTGTCAAAGTTTCAGGAAAAATAATGCAAACTGGAAGCAACGCGCGACCCCTAAAAGTGACAAATATTTCATTGCGCGCAATGGATGAAATGCATCGTTGATTTTAGCGTGACCGATCTCATGCAAGGCTGGGCAAATGAATAAATTAAAGCGAGAAACTGAACAAGAAGACGAAGTGATTTAATAACAAGATTTTTATTCTTGATGTCAATCCTGAACATTTCTACCATTTCTTTCTAAGCAAACAGCGGCTCGTCTGAGCATAGTAAACACTGAACAGCGAACCACATTTGTCTTGCCGACCTCAAATTATCCATTTCGTTCGAAATTCTTTCTTGCAAATCGCCTACGCTACCACCGGCAAATCTAGGCGAATGGACAGACAAATGGTTCGCTGTTCAGTGTTTAGTATGATCAGACAAGCCGCAGTTTGCTTATAATGAAATGATGGATATGCTGAAGATTAACATCACGAAAAAATCGCTTTGTTTTTGTGTTCAGTTTCTCGCTTTAATTTATTCATTTGCCCACCTTGTATGAGATCGGTCACGCTAAAATCAACGGTGCATTTAATCCATTGCGCGCAATGAAATATTTGTCACCTTTAGGGGTCGCGCGTTGCTCCCAGTATGCATTATTTTTCCTGAAACTTTCACAGTTTATTAAAAAGCTTTCCTACTTTTAGACAGCTAAATAATATCTCAATTCCAGCTTCACACTTTCGCGCGCGAGCCTTCTCAATATCAGTGGAAAGGAACCACCCCCCCGGTAACGTAATTTTGTTAATGAAAAACGAAACTTGGCCTAGGTATACCAGATAAGTCTTAACTATCTCTAGGAACACAAAAATTTGCCAAATTCTGCAAAATATCCTGAAAAACGAAATTTTTGATACACCCTGTATATATATACACACTTTTTATCAGTGCATGGTTATATAAATTCATGTTCCGGTATTATAGAGAATATTTTGCCACGATTTTTCTTCTGTGATATTCACTGAGCCGGAGGCAAATAATTGCTATAAACGTTTTATAATGTTCACCATCATGACATGACGATATATCGTTCTATATATTTTGAAGCCGTGTCAACGGTCCATAGTTACAGTCCCCAATGTCGTACCTGTTTCTGGGCGCTGTGTCGCCTGGGGATTTGGGCTGGTTTGAGAACGATCTTTTGGGTTCTAAAAAATTGGAAATATTTGAACGTATATATAACTAAGGGTGGTCCAAAATCATAAAATCCTCTGTGGTGGCCATCTTCATAGGTTAGAGTCGTTTTATATATGTATAATATTTCGGAATGCTACAAACGCGGATATTGATGTAATTCAATACGCAATATAGACATGCAGTTATCACACGTGTGTGCATACTATGATTTTTACAAAATTTCACCCTCCCTTCTCTGAGCAATGGGGATTTACTGAAATTAGGATTTTTTTTTAAATGTGCATGCATATCCATTTAGAAACATAAATATATACTCACTTCATCCGATATTACAAGTTTGTAATGGTCAAAGTTTGAATTCTTCATCAAGTTTCCAGGTTCTTCTGAATAGGAAGTATTGAGTAATTCACAATTTTGTTCTGCTGTAGACTTTGTGTTTTTCTTGTAGTTTACAGATCTGCAGGAATTTCTATATTCGTAACATTTAACGATGCAATCATTTTCTGAATCTTGGTGGGTATACTTGATTCTCGATGCATTATTTTCCAGGCGGTGATCTTTAAAAGTAAAAAAATACGTAGAAAAAGTTTGTAACTATAACTAAGGGCGGTTTTCTACTAGTTTTTAATTGAAAAGAATATCGAATGAAAAATGTCTTTCGATTGAAAAATTGCGCCTTGTAAAAAACCGGCTTTATAAGGCATGTTTCAGACTTCAAACTTTTCAAGTGCCGAACCGAATGTTAATGAGTTCTAATCTGTTTAAATTTATATGCATTCGATTCGGCACATGAAAGGTTCGATATCTCATAAACAGTTCGACCGTTTACACTGCAGAGGGCCTCATTTACACTACAGTCAATTTGTTGAGACGGCATGGCTAAAATTGCATGGGCTTTGGTGATCAATACAAATTAAGGGCGGAAGCCACGCCGAATAAAAAATATGAAACTAAAGCTTGAAATAGAGTGGACGCAAGCCTTTAAAGGTGGGCTTTCAAATTAATGCAAACAGCCAGGCACAAACCGAACTAAACTCATTAGGTAAGCTTGACCTAACACACTAGTCTTTAAGGCCTAGTTCACACGTCGCATTTTGGCCGCGTCGAATGCAATTCAAACAATAGATAACGAGATGACGCCGATTGTAAAGCCTAAAAATTTTTGTTGTGAAAATAACAGTTTTGACGTTATATTTAAAAACATTAAGTAATTATAAGCATTGCTCTTCCGGGCCTGGTTGCATCAAGCCCGTTTAGCGAAAACTGTGGATAAGCCAAAATGAAATAACACTCTTAGAAATCTTTTAAACAAGACGCCTGTTCTGGCGTTAACTCCGGCGTGCCGTGCACGTGCCAGTCTTCAATATAAAGCTTTGGAACATACTCGATCTGCGCGTAATGAGTCAACTTGAATATTATGCACTGAATATCAAGTTGTAAACAGTACCTTTTTATTAAGCATTTAGTTCGCTTGTTGAGTAAAACGATAGACTTGCATTCTATTTTGAACTTATCCACCGTTGTTATCTAAACGGGCTGGTTACATCCGGCCCCTGCAGCACGCACTATTACCAGTAAACACAATTACGGCGCTGTTACACTATGCAATATTGCAATGCATTATAATTTCGAGGGATGTAAATTTGCAAAGAGTGTTCGAAATGCTAAGAAAGCGTTAGTATATCGTAAGAAATGACAACTTTAGATGCCTCAGGAGTAGAAATGCACTGCAGGTAATCGCAAGAAACATTGCATAGTGAACATGTAACACCGCCTTAACAAACTGCATGCAAATTGTCACTATATTTTATTGAAACATAAGTTAGTCTAATGCTTCATTAAAATTTGCTGTTATGAATTGATTTCAGTGTAATGACTTCACGGGTTAAAAAGTTATTATGAATCAAACCAGAATACTTTTTTGAGAAACCCGCGGGGCTTAGGTCCAACAGCCCTAATTTTTAAGGATTAAGTTTTTCAATGCGTACCGGGGCCTAACACATGCAAGCATAATAAACTTGCAATTATTTTGATCAACATACAGTTTTTCATTCATAGCTTTCAATATAATTTAGCGGCTATGTAAAACGCACCTATTTTGGAACGATCAAAACAAATGCTAATCTCTTCTCCAAAGGTTTCAACATTCAAATTTGCCACAATCCATAAACCTAAAAGGATATGAATTAAACTTTGTGTCCAGACCTTGCAAGATGAAAGAAAAACTGCTCCGGCCATTTTCTTTTGAACAGCTGCAATGCGACGGGACGCTGATGTTTTTTGGCAAAAACAGTGAAAAGTCCTTTTAAATGCTTTTAGCGATGTATACAGATTAACGGTATTTCCCCAGCAGGAATATTTATATTCTGAATCGAATATATTCAATAAAATTCTTAACACTGAGAAATTTCTCTCGATTGCGTCAAACTGCTGCTTCCACAAAAGTCGCACTCTCGAGTGTCGTAAAATTAATAAAAACTTCTAAATTTAAAAGGCATCGTTTTCGTTTCTTTAAGTATTTGTTTACTTTGCCTCCTTAAATTATTTTTTTGAACAAGTGGCATCTGATAGTCTAGATGAACCTATCCCAGACGTAGGCATGCAGCAACCTTATAATTAAGAAATGTTCCTGCGGATCTCTTTCACAACTGATATTATTTATCGGTCACGAAAAGAGAGATCTAATTCGTATTGACATAAGAGCAACGTGATCAACGTGATGCGGCAGTCGGTTTGTCTCTAACTAGAGCATTTTCAGTGATATTTAATTAAGGAAAGTTGTATTGCAGAATGTAAATTAGGGTATATTGAGTAGATATACACTTAACTTCAAACGTCTGGATGCGATGCTTTACATACACAAAGTCAACAAATGTGAAAGTGAGGCCAAGTTAGTTGGTCAAAGTCCAAAAGTCATGAAACACCTGCATGCAAAAAGTATGGAAAGCCGGTTGACTAATCAGAAAGCATATCCGAAAGTAAGGTCATGACATTGGCCATGAAATGGCCAGAAAGGCCAGAAATATCCTTGTTGTAGTTCACCCTATTTTTTCATACTATATTTATAAACAGTTGTATCTGCAGACGTTTTTGTTAATTCTAGCCATTAGAATGCCAATGAATAATATTATCATTCACTTTATCGTATTCTCAATTTTGATTAGTTAATTTACCTGCAGTTTACTGCGTGCAAATAATACTCTGAACATGCGCATTTGTTGAAAACGTTGCTCAGCTGCAAATAATAACATGAGCATGCGCATTGCTTTCAATTTTGTAAACAATGATGGCGACCCGCTTTGCTGAACTTTCGGAAATTAATATACACATTTCAAATTCAAGCCAGGAACAGTTGATGGCAAAATTAGTCAACTATAGGTCCTACGGCAGGAATCAAACCTGCGCTTTTGCGATACCGGTGCAATGCTCTTGCGAAAAATCATTTCGGAAAATGACTTGTTTGCTTACTCGATGAAAAAAAACGCAGAAAACACACAAAAATAACAAGATAAGTGATTGATAAAACAGGCATCTGCAAATAATTGGATCTGCTCGGCACCGACATTTCGCTCAACCTCGTCCAATAATTAATCACTATTTAAAATAATAAAACTTAGTCCAGTTTCTCTGTGAGTTCAGTGACGTCGGTAATCGCGAAGCATAAGATGGAAACTCTTGTATTAATATACACATACATACGAATTTCACTTGCAAAATTTTATATGAAAACAGCGAGGATCCTTCAAAAAAATTACAACAAATAAATTTTAAATAATCGAACAACATTATTACTCCGGCGTCAGCGACGGAGTTGAAAATTCGCCCTGGTTTTGTTTTGTTGTTTTTTTTTTTATTTTTTTTTATTTTTCGTCGTCGCAAGTCTGAATGGCGCGAAACATTGCAGTATTTAAAATGTGTATCTAACCGTATTTATCTACGTCCCAGTCTTATCTGCTAAGAGTTGTGGTGCACAGCTTTGGCTAATTTTCCGATGCGCGATTCGATTTCGCTCGCATGATACAGCAATTCCTCCAAGAGCAACAAATAAACCGTTCTTTTCACGCTTTTCGACTAAGTTTAGATTGAATTGGGGTAAGAATATATTTAATACATGTAGATTTTGGTCCTATTTTAATAATATCGCTGCTATTTCGCCGTTTGACAAGATGATGTGGTCGTGTATGGGTGCGTTGAACGTCGTAGTTTGCACAGGATTGAACATTAATTTTAATATAACTATATAAGCGCGAATTCCAAAGGCAAAGTGTAAAACAAAGCGAATATATCATGCACTTTATTTACATTTTTGAACAATTGAACTTCTATACTTTTTAAAGTACAATGTCCTTTTGAATTTCGCGATCGAACATTTAGGTTCGCAAGGCATCTAAATGCGAATATGAACTGTATTGTTTATGTTCAGAAGCTCTATATTGAAGACTGGCACGTGCGCCGGAGTTAACGCCAGAACAGGCGTCTTGTTCCATAAAAAATGTTTTAAAAAACAAATAAAAATGTACGAAAAATTAACAAAACCGGTTTGCTTTTCTGCCAAAAAATATCGTGGGATGTCGCGGGGAAAAAATGCGGTTTTGGGAACGAATCTGATTGGTCGAAAAGAAAACAAATGGGTGTGCTTGTCGAGAATCGAATTGACGTTTCCCTGAAATGTGTTTTATTGAAATTAATTATTTGTATTTAAATTTGAAATTATTCATTTGTATTTTCAGTCGATTTAAAATTTCAGCATTTCTATTTTTTCAAAAAAAAATTATAGCTGGAAACTTTGACTTGTTCGTGCTTAATGCTTTAAACTTCACCCCCATTCACAGCGCAACTCGACTAAGTTTTATTATTTATTGGGATTCCTATCTTTCAGCGCAGCTTTTATAATATAGCCGAATTCATATTAGGGAGGGAAACTCTCTCGTCCGAATTGACCCGTCTAACTTTCCCATCATCAGATCTTCAGATCAGTGATTATGACGCTGAGACGATACATTACGGCTGTATATGAGTTCACTAATTACTCGGGTCTTCGCAACGAATCGAAATTGTCCCAAAATCGTTTCTCTCGCGGTTGTTACGACCACACACGACAACATCAGATTACGTCATACAACTGTAATTTTCACACCAAAAATTAGAAGTTACAAGCTCAAACCCTAGGCAGCCCAGAAATCTGCTTACTTATAATCTGTTGAAATCTGTTTTTTATATTGATATATAATACAGTAATTAGTACAGACAGCAGAAGCTGATCGCGCGCGTAACAATGTAGTCCATGACTGAGTATAAACAGATTTTTGGGCTGCCTATGCTGAAACGAGATAACCGTGTAGCCGTAGCCGGTAGCCCGATTGAACGCCTGAGCAGGCGTATTGTTATGATGTAAGCAGGAGAACACAGTTAAAAAATATAACTGCATTGCAAGTTGCAAGAAAAATTGTAATGTGTAACATGGCCTTAATACTGAGCCGACTACATTTAAAGCAGTCAGCATCGCGGGACAAAAACTATTTCTAAAATTCATTTTTATTGCAATATTGGTAAAATAATGCATCAAATATCTATCGCTTCTAATTACAGTTGCCATTTCTTACGAGTTCCTCCTGGATTTTTCTCGTCTCTGATGGACCTCTCACAGTACGTCCTAAATTTCTAAATACATGAAAAATCATAATAACTGGAACTTTGCATAGCGGGACAAAATCGTCAGGCAGGCTACGCCATCACTGAAAATTATCCGTTGCTTGGTGTAACATCATCGTAACCTTAGCATTCTTTAAATTAGGGATTCTCTTTAATAATTGTAAAACATTTAAACAACATGACGTGTCAAGAGAGCATAATCTTGTGAACAACGATAACAAAGGCTATATTAACTTCACCTCAATCGCTCCAAGGAGTGGGCTTTTTTTGCCTTCCAAATAACTTCGGTCCACCAGTTTCTCTGTCTTGAAGCATGATGAAACTAAACTAGAATGCTGTGATATTCGTATCCAGTATAATCCAGTTTTTGCGGCATCATTGCGTATTGAACATTATAAAACTGAAATTTATAATAAAATTGAAATTTGACCTCGTGAGGAAGCCATCTTGAAATCGTACGATTTCGCAGGAGACGACGTCACCAAAACGTCACACATTTACCTGAGTACTTCATGTTGTATCGACAAAATGGCGATAACGGAAAGATCACGGGATAAGCATGCGCTCCTGAGTTAGGACGTTCTTAAACCTGCTGTTAGAAAATGCGGTTATTAGTATGAGGTAGGTTAATTAATTCCAGCCTATGGTTCCAGGGAGTATCCAATTTTTATTCTAGTATATATAGGTCAGTGGATCAAACAACACTGTCTTTGAGAATAGTCCTCAAAACATGGGATTTAACGGCTGAGATGAAAAGTTAAGGGATGGGATGCCAATGGACGAAAAGTTAAAGTTGCGAAACGCATTCGCGTAATTTGGGCGGTATAAATTTGCAATAACGAGCATGGCCTTAAAAAACAAAAGACAAAACTTCTCTATCTTGAACTGCCGTAAGAAAAGTGATAAATGAAAACTTATAAATAATGTGCTGTAATTATTCATTTTTGGGAATTCTTCTTATTAATTTTTATATTTGTTTTCAAATCAAATACTGATTCGAAACAAGAAGCACTGTGCTCATCAGTAGATGAATGCATGACTAGATTGACATCTTCAGTAATGCATAAACCAAACGACAACTCGGGAGATTTTCCACAAATTTGTTAGTAATAAAGATCTTTGAACAAATTCTTTGACATCTGCCTTCCATGACCTCCAGAAGATATGTGGGAAAACGACATTTAAAGGGCACCAAATCCCACGCCGCCTCATTAAAGGAGATTTTTGCCATCCAAATTACTTTTTGGCGTAACTTCAACAAATGGCAAAGTTTCGATTCCGCAATTTCTGCTCTTCTAAAGACTTTCATTCTCTTGCTATGAAGTTGTGTACAATTTACTAACTTTCTTTTTCTTTGGTGTTTGACGAATGCATGCAAAACTTTGCTTCCCTCCCGAAAGTGATGTAGTAAAATTGAATGCGTTTGATATTTATTCATTGCTCTTGTAAATCCGTTTCTACCGATTTCTTCATCATGTTTCGATCCGAAAGATCAGAAGGAAAAACAAAAATCAAGATGCTGTGAAATTTATAATGTTGTTGCAGCAATAGATACCCATTCAAAAACTTAACAAAATTTATAAACATGTGCATGACTCGTGCTATCAACAATTCTCAAAATGGCAGATGCTTATTCGTGTATACTGAACTTTGAAACGTCATCTTCGAAAGACAGACATAAAACATGGGATTGTTTTCTTTATCGTGTTAAATTTATTAAATACGTCATTACTAACACAAGGTACTCAATTTGTCTTTTTCCCAGCTATATTTTCAGCTTGAAATGCACATACCGCCATCTTTTTTGTATAATTGTTGATTTAATTATAATTTATTACCAGTGCATGTTGGATTACAGATTATTAAGTGATTATTCAGATACAATAATACTACACTACTTCTACGCATGCTCGTATATCTGACTGTAATATAGTTATTGTATTTGATGCCACTACATTGCTAATGACTAACTATATATATACATATATACTTATCTCTTATTAACTTCACAAACTGTTCATTCAGTGATCATCTACTAAGCATATAATTATTCAACTGCTTCGTAAGATTCACCAAGTCCAGGGCTACAATAAAATATTAAGAATGCATGTTGATTTCGATATTCTATTTCTATATAAAACTATGAGAAACGTATGTAGCCAATAAGGTTTTGCAAGTTTAATTGACTAATTTGTTATTAAACTATTCTGAAAGCCAAATGTAAAGCAATGAATGTATTTATACGTTTACTAACTGTCAAAAGTTTCAAGTTTTGGCCTCTGAAGAAGTCTGGGGCTGCAGGGACAGAATTACAGAAAAGTGCGCAGTCTTTTTACCAAAGCAATTACACGAGGAGGAAGCCTGATCGTATTGGTAGGTACAAACGATTTGCAGATACACAAGAGGACGTGTTTTTAATATTATCATTGCGACTTTTTTAACATTACTTCACACTTGATTATGGGATGAAATTGTAAAAGTATAATGCTCTATTGCAAAAAAAAGTTCTTCAATGAATGAAGTCGTCCTCGCTTGTCTCTGTAAGCCCTTGACCCTCGCTGTTCCCGTGGTTCTGGCCACACAGTTGGCATATCCCGTACATAAGGCATAAATTACATAATTTTAAACGAAAGCAAGACACAGACTTGGTGTTAACCTCGGGTCGTTGTAACGCCGCACGGCCAATAAAGACAAACGGCCAATAAAGATGTCTGAGATCTGACGTTTGTAGAATACACATTCAAATGTTGGAAATAAATCGTAAACAAACGGTAGGATTTAATGTTACAGACGCGATGATGCACCAGTGGTAAAAAACGCAATAAATGCCATGCAAAGGTGAAAATATTTTGTTTAGGAATATCGCAGTTCCACGCAGTCAAATATACTATCTGCCATATAACCTTGGCTTCGTTTGTCCCCTCAGGTTTCATCCCAATATTTTATAATAAACTGACAATTATATGAAGTATATAAAGTAAATAAGGTTAGTACATACCTCAGTAACAACCATAAAGCTCAATTCGCATACCTATATAACTACGCCAAGACACTGGATGTATACGAATATAACGAGCAGTGATTGGTAGATGCAGGACATTCTTCACAATGGTATCCCAGTCACTATTCCCATCAAATATCTAGACAAAGTTGCAAATTAACACTGATGTATTTTCTTGAAAATCATAAAATCCTATCCAAATCCGTTTAGAAATCCGCTTCCTATGATAGTACTGTACATTCAGTGACAAACAAACAACAGACATACTTTTACATAAACGTGTGCAGTATACGAAAACAACGAGGAATTTCGTTTTGAACTGAAGCCGGTCTTCCACTAGGCGATACTTTTCGATCGAAGGAATTTTTTGCTCGATTTTCTTTTCAATTGTGACCGATCAAAGGCATCCACCGCGGTCGATTTCTCACAATTGAAAAGAAAATCGAGCGGAAAACTTTTTTTGATCGGAAAATTCCGCCTACTGGAAAACCGGCTTAATTAATGAATCGGCAAATTTGTATACTTTTTTTAAATACTTCATGTAAAATGGTAAATAATGTGCTTTTTCACCGAAAATTGTCAATATTTATGCATTGTGATTGGTCTAAAACAAAATTCCTCCTTGTTGTATCAGAATGCTTCATGCATGCCGGGCTCGTCCGGAATATTCTCGTTAGTTTATTGCTTCGGGAGTGCTAACTGGCTGCTAATAGTGTTTAGAAGATTAAGAACAGCTGCAGCTAAAGACAAAAGATCCACCATTACAAAGCGTTCTGTAAATATTTCTTCCATACTTAAATTTTCCCGCGTTACCAAAGCGATGACCCGGGTAAATGTCCCGGTGTTATGAGCCAATTTTATGAGCGATTACCTAGCTGATACTGAAGAGAGTAAATAATTGATTTATTTGTATGAGAAACTTTATGACAGTTTTTGGCATGTGGCATGTCCACCGCTTAAGGTGGCTCGATACAGTTTCTCGAGTTTTTTAGATGCACATTTTAAACAGGGATATCAAGCATTTATTTATCAAATATTTCGCCACACTCAGGTCAAAAAGTTAATTACTTTTGAAGGAAACATATCTAGAGCAGAAATCTATTCAGAAATTGTGCCTGCATGGCGCCCGTTACCATGGCAACAGAGACGTTTCAAAATGCCCCCAAACAGGGTTTAATTGTATTTACATCGGAAACGAGTTCGGTGACCCTCAATTATTAGTATTAAAAGTTTACGCTATAGATGCTTTATCTATAAAAAAGTCTTAAATTTTTTTTAATATGTTAAAATAACGTTTTTGTTAACAGAAAAAAAAATTCCTCATGACAGAATTTTTTGAATACTTTTTAATAGATAAAGCAACAATAGCGTAAACGTTTAATACAAAGGAATTGAGGGTCACCGAACTGGTTTGCGATATAAACACGATTAAACCCTGTTTGGCGGCCATTTTGAAACGTCTCTCTTGCCATGGTAACGAGTGACACGCACAAGTTTTGAATAGATTTCCGCTCAAGATATGTTTCCTGCAAAGTATATTAACTTTTAGCGTTCTAGCGAAGTATTTAGATCATCGATATCCCGGTTTAAAAAGTGCACCAAAAATGTCGAGAAACTGTATCGAGCCACCGCCACCCTTGGAATAACCTACCCCAGACTTTATTAACTGTATTTCTTTATACGGCCTGTAGTGCAATAATTCTAACCTTATCATCACCCTCATCTTTGTAAGTCTCGAATGTTGTTCCATTCAAACTATACTTCACGAAATAAGTCTTCACCCAACGATCGATATAAGAATTTTGATAATAAAAATATCCTCCCTGAGTGGCAATCCCTGAGACAACTTCCTTCTTTCCAAGATCAACCTGTATCCACGGGTTCTTGTCGTTTACTCCTGCTCTCCATCCAGCTCTCCATCCTGCTCTCTTAACTGCTCTCCTTCCTGCTCTCCATTCTCCCCATTCTCCAATGTTGTACAATCGCCCATGCGCTGCTGAGGCCCATTTTTCCAGATAACTCGAAGAAGAAGTCAATTGAAAATCTTTAACTTTCTTCTTATCTTCCACGCCAAGTGTCTTTTCACCAGCTTTGCAAGGAATAGCATTAACTAGAGAGAATTTTAAAAATTTAAACCTGTGCCGTTTGGACGAAACTAGATGAGTCTAAATGTAATTACATGCTTATTCACCTCCTATAAATATACAGAATAAAAGACATAAGACTAGTTGCATATCACACAAGCGCTAGATATACATGACTAGTTTCAAAGAGATTAATAACTATCGTTAAAGAACTAATATAACCACTGTTTGGGCCAAATGAGCCTTGTACAACCACTTGGTTTAGCACTAAACATTTAAAACAAAACACTATTTCTTGCGAAAACAATTAGAATCCAGTACGGGCCAAACAAGTGCAATCCATTGCTCTACCTTTTTTTAGAATATGATATAAAATACAATACAATAAACTATATTTAGACATGGTAAAATCTTCAGTTACAGGGAGTTATAGTATATAAATATAAATCTAGAAGTTACTGCTTTACAAGGTTGCCGTGTGGGAGTCCGGTTTCAGGCTTGAAATACCTATTTATTGCTTTTTTAAAGTGATAGAAAGATTGAAGCTTTCGTACGTTTTCAGGGAGACTATTGCACAATATTACTCCGCTGTAGCAAAAGCTTCGTTTCAGATAATTTGTTCACGGCTTGGGCAAGTTTAATTTCATTTCAGAGTTTCGTACATTATAGTCCAAGCTGCGAAGAGAAAAGAGATCTTGTAGATAAGTGGGCATATTTCAAATTAGTACCTTGAAAACTAAGTTAGCTTTTTGTCTTTTACGTCGTAATGAAAGGTTATCAAAACATAAAGTGTCCAGAAGTATCCCAGCACTGGCATGATAATTAGTCCTCAACTGACCCTTGCAGCCCAGTTCTGGAGTTTTTGTGGTTTACAGTTTAGTTTTTCACCAAGACTGTCCCATGCAGACCGAGGAACAGTAGTCAAAATGAGGTTAAATTAATGCTCGATAAATTTGAATAGCTGTGTCAGTTGTTATAAATGGTCTTACGCGTTTTAAATCACCAATGGCTGACGCAACCTTTTTAGACATTTTATCAATATGCATGGCCCAGCTGAGAGGTTGGTCAATATGTGTTCCTATGGCCTTATAATTAACAGAGGTAACCCTTCTGATCTCATAGTCATTTATTTTAATCGCTAGTTCATCATTTATGGTGGCCATTTTTGCCGAGATCCGATTGTCATCTCAACCCTATCTCGTGATTAAGTTTTGGTGTAAAATCAACGTTTATAGAGAGGTTAAGATCGACTTCCACTACGAGTACCGATACCAATAATCAATCACGCGCTTGCGCAAACGTAACAATCGTCCAAAATGTGACAACACTGGGAGTAGGGAGTACCGTTTTGGGGCTGAGATTGGAAGTGGATAGGTAGGCGAAGTACCGAATTATCCCCGAGCTGGTGCGGAGCACCGTGCGAGGGTACTAATTCCGTCCGGAGATTAGGAATTACACCCGGGACCCGGGAAAACATAGTGGAATCCAAAGTCGCCTAAATTTGGACCATGGACGTTCAATGGTCATGGTACTTGTGCGCACGCGCAAAATTTGAACGAGTGACGACTGGTAATTAGCAACTTGCTGATTGGCTAAGACGAAACGTTCGTGTTTCAGTGAAAAACGTCAGCAATTTAACTGTCATTTTGCAAACCATTTTTTTAAAAAAATGTTTCGAGAACACAATATTAAATGTGCAATCAAATAACAGATAAAACACTGGGAAGAGTTTAAGGTATTATCAGAACTGGAAGAATTAGCGGTGAAAAGGAACAACTGATTTATAATCCTTGAAATGGTAGGAGTCTATTTTATTTCGAGGTTTCTTTCGTGTTTGCTGTACGAATACATTTTATGACCTTGGTACAGTATGTCGTTTATCTCGGTTTTGCGAAGACGTGACCGACTATTTAAGGCTTTACATCATCGTTTTAACTTCAAAAAGAGTTCTTAAAAGTGTACTTTGGAGTTTTAATATAGCAAATATCACTCTAAAGATTTATAGAGTCGACTGCAATCACTGCATGAATTTAATAATCGAAAAACAACATTCGACGTTCACTGCTTGGTTATTTATATTATTTGTGCTGTTTTGATGTTTTGAAGGTTTAGCTATAATGGAGTATTAACTCCCACTTAAGCTGTGAAAGTCCATAACTTAATGAACGGAAAGCAACAGGAAAATGGGTGATTTCACTTCACCTTTACGACTGCGTTTGTTCCCGAAAAATTTGAAACATCAGCTATCGGCTTTACAATTAGGACATTTCATAATATTGAAGGTTAGGTCTGGCTAGCTCAGGAAATATTTTGCTTCGTTTGAAATGGCGAGGGTTTGCTGCATTCATGTATTTCTAGTATTTACTGTATTATTGTCATTTTCTGCAGTAGTTTTTTAATAATATTATTTAGTTTTTAGTTGTGTATTGTTTCTGCTTTGTTTCGTGAGACTTAGGGATTGTGATTAGAGTTTTTGATGTGAATACAGCTGCTATACTCCACCATGTTTATTTACTTCTTACGGAAGTCACAATCTTAACGCTTTAAAATTTCCGCCCTGCCAAACTGTAATACGTTATGTATTTTCGTATCGGTACTGGTAGTGGAAGTAGATCTTAACCTCTCTTATATCACCCAGTTGGCAGTAATCTAAGTTTTCAGCATCCATCGAGCCAATATTTTTTTTAAATTCTAAGAAGAGACTTATACAGGAGAGTCAGAAAGTCTATGATATATTTTCGTAGAAATAAGAATTTTGTCGAGTTAAATTTCTTTGTATTACGTAAAACGAGATGCACATCAGCACAAACATCATGGGGTCCTGACATATAGACTTTTGTTACCCTGCTGTACCGTTCAAAGTTGTAACCGATTTTTTGCAAAACGCAACTATATAATGTAAAAGGAAACGTTGTCCCTACTGATGTGCGCATACCGCTAAATTAATAAGTCTCGTATGATTATACAGCGAGCAGCAGTTGTAGATTTGAATAGCGTGAAAAGACGTGCCCAATAGTCTTGCAACGATAACGCCTCCCACCCACCCGGGGAAGGCAGTCACGAGGTTGCTGTTCGCTTGCGATCCTATACATAAGTAACAGTGTTGACTGCTAATTCGCGCGAGATCTTGACCGTGTCCAGGTCAAGATTCAATTGGTGCATTATCAAATCAACAAGCTACATCAGCAGATGTCCCATAATAGCAGATTACCATGCGCTCTTCATCTCCCTATCGTCTATTCGTCTCACGAACGTCTATTGCTAGTCCAGACACCTCGTTATTAGTCGAAAATTTTCACATTTTTATTTCAGTACATTTTATGAAAACGCAATTAAGAAGAAAATTTTCAAAGTTACAATTACTATTTGCAAACTTCGGCCTGCACTGCTTTTAATCCTACCTCTTTCACAACTATAAAGTTCCACTCTCAATGAAATGGCATTGTTCCATGTCTTTGGGTGTATGCGGATATAACGAGCTGTTACAGCTGGTGATAAGACATTTGTCACAACAGAATCTCTGTCCGTATTTCCATCGAACACCTGAAAGGAAATGTTGAATGGTCGCTGTAATTTCACTATTTCATATTTTACTTGGGTCTCTTCATATTAAATTTTAAAATATTGTAAAATAGCAAAGCCCAGTTGCCTCCGCATGCCTTAGTAAGCAGCGAACAAATGTGGAAGTCCCCCTCTCTGCCCCATGGCTCAGGCATACCTGCCTAAAAGTCTGTATTTTTGACTGAATGACAATATAGAATATTAATTTTTTCGAACGGGATTGACTGTCGCGTTCTTTGTTCACTAATTGGAATCAAATAATTCTAAAATCAACATACCGACCGCGCGGGAACCAACAACTAATGTCACACTTTGTAACACAACTAATGTATAACCAGAGATTCCACCATAAACCTCACCCATCTTGACGCTTCGTGACATTATGTATATAACTTCAGACCAAAATCATTTAAGTATTATGCAGCAATTAGCCATAACTCCGGCAAATCATCACAGCTTTAGTAATTAATTAATGTCACAAATCGTCATACTTATATAGGGAATGATGAAAAAAGATGCAAATTTTTTAGCGAAGACTACAGAGTGTATGAAAAAGAAGACATTTAGAAATTAGCATCAAATGTGGTATAACAACTGCCTTAATAGACAAAACACTTCTCGACGTTTCGACCTGAGGGCCTTCGTATCGAGAGTTAGTATGAAAGGAAGTGTTTTTAAATTTCCTTATAAGGAAATGTTAAAAAAAGAGACAAAACGTTTTTAGCGAAGACTACAGAGTGTATAAAAAAGAAAACCTTTAGAAATTAATTAATTGTTTACTTTAAAGGCTTATCACTATGCTATGCCTTTGGATGTGTAAAATATTGTCAGCTTTGTGCATATATTACATATCTTTGTTAGAAGCCCAAAAGCCTTCCTGCTTCTGGAAATTTGACATAATTTCTAAAAGCAAAATTCTGCACAATAATGCATGACCAAAAAAGAGTTTTTATCGCCCAGACTTATATCAAGATGTAAAGTACAGTTGTGGTACAAAACACGTTTTGAGAAAAGTTTTTAATCGAAATTCACCGGCGAAAAACACAAACTTGAATACTGATGCTGGTGTGAAATTAATGAGCAGGAATAATTCCTGCCATGCATTAGATTTTATTCGATTGTGCATGTTTGCCCCCCCGTTGGTTTGGAAAAATTTTCCAGGCATTTAGATTATAACAATAGTTTAATATCTAACGGTCTTCTTTTTTTATACACCCTGCGTAGAAAAAAGCGCTTGCTGTTTCATTATCTCAGGAAATTAAATTTCGTCAGATTGTGGAAGCACAATGAGTGTTACAATTAGGTCATAGAATGACGACGTGGTTGAGACTGGATCACATTTTATGATCAGAAAAAATATTCATTTCCCCCTGGAAACTGTCTGCTAAAAGATAGTTAAAAGTGGATAGCAATCTGATTGAACAACAGCTTAAGAAATTTCTTAATGGTTTCTGTGTTTGGATAGCCTGATCCAAACACGCGGGAATGTTCCGAGAGTTCAGAAAAGTGCATTGAAACAAAATCCCGACTCTTTGTGCAATAATGCAATAATAGGATTATTATCTATTTTGCTTCCCACCTTCTGAGTTAACGTTGCATTAATTTTGTATGAAGTGAGGTTTTCTTTATCCACACCGTAAGATATCGAATACGTCTTCACCCAAAAACTACCACCAGAACCTTGAGTGGCAATTGCTGTAACAATTTCCTGGTTGCCAAGATCGACTTGGAGCCATTGGTTCTGATCACTCTTTGTGGAATACCAAGAGTCTACACCGTTTAATCTCCCTTTTGATACAGAAAATCCATTTTCATCAGTTGATGATGACATCTGATAATTCTTTATTCTTCCATCCTCTACTCCAAGTGGAACCTCACTGGTGTTGCAAAAACCTTGTTGTAAGAAATGCAAAAAAAGAAAGATAAGTACGTAACATAATACATTTTATTCAGTATAAATGATCACAACTTAAAGTTTTATATCCCTCCATCCTCTACCCCAAATGAAACTTCGGTGGTGTTGGAAGAACCTTCGCCGTAGGAAATGCAAAAAGATAATTAAGATACGTAAATAAAATCTGTAATGTCCTGAGTAACTTGTAATTTCTCTCCGTACGTCCAACTAATAGTATGAAGGGAGAAAAATTTAAATTCTTATTTAAAGTAAAGTCAAAAACAAACGTGTTTCCCAACAGAAATAATAGAATTGCTTCAAATTTTCAAGTGCTGACGTCATATGAAATGAAGGAAATGAGTTTTGTCGAGGATCTGGTTTTTGATTCGTTGATTTTTATGCTCAGATCAGCTGGATATTATCATGAAAGATAAGAATTTCACGCCACCGGACACCGGAGTTAATTTGACATGTCCGTGTTGAAGGTAAACGAGTAACTGGAAACAAATCAGACATGCTTAATGTTGAGTATTATTTACCTGTGTAGCAACCAATAACTTCGATCCTCAAGGATATGTGATTAAACCAAGACACTGGGTGTATGCGAATATAACGCGCATTTATTGCTGGATAGAATAGATTTGTTACGACAGAATTCTTGTCATAATTTGCAGCGAATACCTTTATAAGTTATAAATGATTCATAAAATTGACTTTTTATATTATATTTATGGGCTACTTTTTATTAAGACCAGTGATTAAGACACATGACATTCCGGACAAAAATGGTAACAACCTCGGAGAGTGTTTAAAACTTTAATAATTTAATAATTATGCATGGGATTATTATCTCTTTAGCTGCTCACCTTCTGAGTTGCATTAATTTTGTACGAAGTGAGGTTTTCTTTATCCACACCGTAAGAGATCGAATAAGTCTTCACCCAATAACGATTAGAACCAGAACCTTGAGTGGCAATCGCTGTAAAAAGTTCCTTCTTGCCTATATCGACTTGGAGCCATTGGTTCTGATTGTCATCGTCCGGACGCCAAAAGTCTTCACCGTTTAATCTCCCTTTTGATGCGGAAAATCCATTTTTTTCAGTTGATGATGACATCTGAGAATCCTTTATCCTCCCATCCTTTACTCTAAATGGAACTTCACTGGTGTTGCAGGAACCTTGTCGTGGGAAATGCAAAAAAGCAAGGTACGTACAACATAAAATCTAACAGAATTACTTCTTCAACAATAGCCTTCTGAAGTGCTTACGTCACACAGTTTTCTATCTATACAATTTTGTCCCACTTGTTTCCCAGATTGCATTGCGATTAATTGTTCGAGACCGACAAGACGTAAGCACCTCAAAGGTCTATTGCGTACATTCGTTACGGAGCACTTTTGCTGTGAGAACCGCAAATAAAGTGGTCGATGTCTGTGTTGAAAAGATATGTAATGCGAGGGCCGGTTGTATCAAGCCAATTTAGCTTAAATGGAGGTTAAGTTCAAAATAGAACTGAGCAAGTCTATTAGCTTCTATTGTTTTATTTAACAAGTAAATTAAATGTTTTTAACCTTCATACATAGATAATACAACTAGCTACATATTCTGTGCATGTTATTCAAGTTGACTCATTCCAGAGACTTGTAAAAGTGATATAAGCTAAACGGGCTTGATACAACCGGCCCAATGGTTTTATTCACACTTTGGTATTCATTTTAAACTTACGTGATGTGGACGAGACCATTATTGTTGTCGTTTTCGGTGTTGATGGTTCTGTAAAGAAGATATTCATCTGCATATATATGACATGTATAACTTTTAATTGCACTACATATGACTCCAATATTTCTTCATTATTCATGCCGTACAGTTTTAAGAAGAAACCTTCTTCAAATCCAAGCCTGATACTATATTAGCGTGTTTTTTAACTATGTTTACAATCATGACATCATGTACGATACACCATCTATACTATGTTCTAAATGTTCTGTAGCAGCGTGTCATGTTAAAAATTTTTTATATTGTGTTGACTCAAAGTTGCAGCCGGTATACACGTCGTACCTGTTGCCTGGCGCAGAGTAGCCTGGGACTTTGGGCTGGTTTCAACGCGATCTGTTGGCTTCTAAAAAAGGGGGAAAATATGAATTTAGCGCCTTCCAGGTTATATACCATATAGCAATAAGCCATAATGCAATGGATGTCAAAACCAATAATCAAGAAAAAACTCAACCAGAAGATAAGTTTATTTGCGATAACGAATTAATATCCAAGGATACCTCCCATCCCAATAATGCAAGCACTCCTAATAAAAGTTACAACTGAAATTTAGTGAAGGCTACCGCATTTGGAATACAGCTACGTCAATACCAGTCCAAACAGAAGGGGAAATATATATCTCATAGCAATCAAATCAACCCCGTGACCCGTTTTTGGTGGGGGGGATTGATTACCCTTCCTCCTGACCGTCTACAACCTGGAGATGTCGTCATATCCCAAGCGAAATCCCTTTACTTGGAAATGAGTAATCATCTACGTTTTGTGAGGCGAATGATGTCAAAAAAGTAACAACTTGGTGAAGCCAATTTCGACTTGTTTGGATAGGTGTTTAAGTACCCCTGTCCTAAAGAAGATCCCGATCCGACATACAAACTTTCAAAGAAATCAAAACGTAAAGAAAAGAGAAGGTACTTATCATAATTTAGTTAAATTACCCAAAACTCTAAGTAACCCAGTCCCAACGAGAGTCATACAACTGCAAAATTTTACCCTATATCTAATGTGCGTGCTATAAGGAATAAAGTTGCGTTATAACGAAAAACGCCAGAATTCTCGTGGAAAGCTCCTATATCTGAGCAGAACTTTGCGGTAATGGCGTGGTTTTGGGTCATTAGGTTTTTGACGAAAATGTGGATGGCCTCGCGTATCTTAAAACGTTCAATGAATTTGCTTTTCTTCAACTTGCCATTGATTTTAACAATCAGCATTAGAGGGAATATTTCCAGGGCACACTAACTAAAGCTAACAACTGAGCTGCAACAAGATTGATGAGTGCGCTCAGTTTGCAAATACATAAAGCAAAGCTGGAATTTAATCAACCACCTTATCGGTAAAAATATTAAATCAAACACCATATCCCAACTTAAAATGGACAATTCTGTCATTTCAGACGACAAATTGAAATCTGAGGCGTTTAATGATTTTTTTGTCAATATCGGGGTAAAACTTGAAGATAATTCTTTCAACACAATTTTTTTCGCTCGCGGAGACCCTAGCACTACTGCTGAACCCCATCTTCTTTTCAAATCTTCCGAAATTAATGAGGAGAAAATAGTAGTACTCAAAATCCACAGGACTTGATATTCCTGCCAAAACTTCAGAAATGTCCACGGTCATTGTTGGCCCGTCATTAACCTGGATATTTCATCTTTCGATCAAAAAAGGCCAATATGTTGATGAATAGAAAAAAGCCTTATAAATACCTATGATCTAGGTTAAAATAAGCCTCTGATAAGTTAAAATGCGAAAACTATCACCGTATATCAATGCTACCTATCATTAGTAAAATACTCGAGAGATGTGTCGTTAATCGAACTTGCAAATTTCTTGATGACAATTAACTCTTCTCAAAACATCAACATGGTTTTCTGACCAAACACTCAACTCTTATAACCACCCTGACTCAGATGTGCGATGCTCTAAAAAAGTGTAATAATTTTCACCGCTTTCATAAAAGCGCAATAATTTCACCGCTTTTACAAAAGCGTAATAAATTTTCACCGCTTCAACAAAAGCGTAATAATTTTCACCGCTTTCATGAAAGCGTAATAAACTTTCACCGCTTGCCGCTTCTACAAAAGCGCAATAATTTTCACCGCTTCTACAAAAGCGTAATAAATTTTCACCGCTCTCATGAAAACGTAATAATAACAGCTTTCAATTGCCTCAACAAAGAGTAATTCAACGTCAGATGCCGCTATAGCATGCATAACTTGAAAGCGTCATGCATAACTTAATTCATTGGCATTGCAAATTTTTCAAACACGTTAAAATGTTTCAAACCGCTGCAGAACTGAAGGTCGTAGACTAGTCAAACCGTGACTTGGGAAATCTTAACTGAACCAGAAACTCCCATTTGCTTTGAATATTAGTAAATGTTCGCTATATAGCCTCACTTAAGGCGGATTTCCACTTACAGCGAAATCGTTCGCTGGCGAAATATTTGCATATTTTCTTTTGAATTGAGAACACTCAAGTCGCACTAATTTATTTATGCTGTTTAAATTCAAAAGAAAATATGCTAATATTTCGCTAGGGAACGATTTTGCAGTAAGTGGAAATACGCCTTTAAAAGCGGCAAAGCAGGTAGTATAGCCATTCTATAAGCCGGTTTTCCATGCACTAGCGATATTTTTTGCGCGAATTGACATTTTACTTTTGTTTTAGAGCTCTCAACTGCAACCATCTTGAACAAATTGCTCAAATAACAAAGGAATAAAGTCGCTTCGCGCGAAAAATAGCGCTAGTGGAAAACCGGCTATACTGTTGTCTACAGCCGTATACAAAGGTTAAAATGCTGCGATAGAGCTATTAAATCTGGCAGTATACTTCCTGAGCTAGAGAATAGATATATTTTGGGTAGGAATTAATGCACAGAGATCCACTCGGACAGCACGACTTGTATTCCGCCGGCCTTTAACACGAGGTTCCCGTCGTAGAATATAAGGTTTTCCGCGCAACACGGGAAGGAAAGCCAAGCGTGCATCTCCAGTAAATCGGTATATAGGTAGCGTGGCGCGGGCGATAGAAAAACGATTTGATAAAAGCTTAGAATGCCTTTTAACTCCGAAAGGAAACAAACGTTATGTTTTAGGTTAATTAATGGGGTACACTTATTTGATATGCTTCGTATCCACATGAGATATTTTAGGCAACTTCTGTCACATTACAGGCTCTATACGGCTAATTTGAATTTCAAAGGTGTCAGGTTTTTTTTACTCATCCTGTATATGGGAATATGCAATACAAATGCACGTAAAAATCTCACTTCTTGTCAACAGGTTTTAATCGCAACAAGTTTGTCAACAAGTTGTAGCAATGCAGCTGTTTTGTCAATTAAGTTGTAGCAAGTTTGTTGGAACAATTCGCAACAGACTTCATGACTCGCAAACATGGCTTCGAAGTCATCAATCTTGACGAAAGTCTGCTGCAGATTTGTAGCAACTTGACAACAAGATACATTGCATGTGCACCAATGTATTTGTTTGCGTTGTGTTTACTTGGTCTTCAACCCTTGGCAAAAATTAAAACGTGTGTACATTTCATACAGTTTAGAACAGAGTGTTTCAGAATAACTGCAAACGCCAAACGTATATTGTAATTTCATCACCTTTGTGATTTAAGCAAAGTGCGTGAACACAATAGAAAGGAATTTCATACAGAAATTAATCAGTAGCATTAAATTTAACTTGACTTCGTGTTGTTATTTTTAAATGCCAGAAGCATAATAAGTTCCACATGCAGCCACAGGAATTGAAGTGCAAATCAGCAGTAGCTGCTATAGCAACTTAATTATTTGCTGCAGTTTTGCAGAGTCACTCTGTCTGAATTCCATGTGTACACAACTTAGTTATTCGGCTTATTCCAAAGTTTCAGAAACTACCATTACAGTTCATCAATCATCTCCATCCTGTTACATGCAAGCAATATTTATAACCATATACACGATATAACAGCATAAAAATATATGACCAAAATTAATATGCATTTGTTATGGCTTAAAGTATACAAAGAAATATGATAATGAAACTTTTTTTAGCCAATAGAAACTGTTTATATGAAGGTTGTGAATCGTGGCTTCGTTCAGTTAATGAAACTACTCGTTCGCTCTTGTTCTACGGTGCAGGTTAACTATTCTGTGTAATCGACCGATGCCAAACGACACAGCACGAATATTCCTTGAACTCGATCAAAACTAAATTAGTGCGCCTTCATTTTCTGTATTCGAAAATTATATTATATTTCAAAATTTAATAATATAATTACTATTTTCTTAAAATTCTGCTCTTAAAGATAGTCCTCGTTTTAAATTAACTTCACGACTGTTTTTGCACACGATGTTTTTGCAGTGCATTACAATCTTTTGCTTTTATTTATAAACTTTCTCCGCTAAAAGCAGCTCCTTTAGCTCGAGTAAACGCTTAATTAAAGCCGTCTTTTATCATTTTAAATAGGCGAGAAGTGAATGGATGTAGATTGCTAATCCATACTGAAGTCTAGTGCAGGTGAAAAAAAGCGCTCTAAAAATCTAGTGTTGATTGAAAAATAATGCAGTGAAATTTATTAGGAAAATGATCATCTCTTGATGCCTGGGTTCCTAACACTTTATTATTAGTATATAACCTCATATGCTGTAACGATGACACAGCACACCCGTGCCATTACATGCATTTTAGTTATGTTTTCTTTGAAATATATTATTTATGTGTTGCTACAGAAAATATTAAGTAACACAGTCATCAGAACTGAAACTGCAGAATATATATTCATCAATTTGCAAAAAAAACAATTAGTTTATTTTTCTAGTCATTATCAGAACAATATTTTACGGATATAACTATGTAAAAATTAGGTCAAATTTTTAAAATTGCGTCGCCGGTATATTAGTATACAAATTACCCGCTATTCTAAAAAGGTCCTTCATCTAACAATTAACTTCTCTGATAAATCATGCATATAAGCGTATCCATGCGTTGCCTTTGAGTAGGATACTACAACAGTATGCTTATTTAGCAGCGGCAAATATAGTTTTCTTACCTTTTCAATTTTGTGAAAATGGTTGAACTCTGGGTTATATAAGCTTTCATCAGCGTAAGATATCTCTCGACGTGTCTTGCTGTTGATCTCACAGAGACCTTTCCCGAGTCCAGAGGTTTTAAAATTCACAGACGCACACGAATCATATCCGACGCAAAACATATAACATTCAAACTCTGTATCTGCATGTTTGGTATCAATGACATGATTCGTTAGACATTTTTGTGTGTGTTTTCGAAAGAAAGCCTGATGAATGATTTCACATTCGCTTGGCTGGAGTATTTTTGAGATTAAAATGAACGCACAAATGCTCATCAAACAAGCCATTTTGAAGGTGAGGTATATACGTTTTCAGGCGCATTTTTAAATTGACTAAATTACTTGTTCGTCAATTATGTATAGTTTGCGTTGGCAAAGTAAATATCTTAATTAATACAGCCGCAAAATTGACCTGCTTTTTCCCATTGTCACAACATCTGAAATTAAGTGAAATGGGTTAATTTGCCATTAGGCTCTTTGTCTTCAGTTGTAGCCATTTTAGAAAGTTTCCCGTCTAATTTATTCAGCTTATAAAAAACTATATATATTCATATAAATATCATGAACTCCCTCGCTAAGAGTGCAAGACTTCATGTAATCAAGTGCTGTAATACCTGTTTTTCTTCGGAACACATGCATGTTCGCTTGGCGAAAATTTTTAAAGAGTTGTTCCTTATAATTGACTTGCGCGGCTAAGGATAAAGCGATGACTAAAAGGGCCACTCAGCGTTGCGAAGTGCGCTCATTTCTTTACGCAAAAATATGCAAAAACTGGCGTAACACTAATAATAAAACAAGCTCCACATTTGCATTCAAAAGTCCCCGATTCAAGTGGCGTTCTAAAACCTGATGCACACTCATGCACTTTTTACCTTTTACGTTTCTAAATTGCAGGAGATATTTTGTCATTCGCGTCGTAAAATTAAGCAAAAATGTCTCAAGTTAGTACCCAGAAACAAGACATGGCCAGAAATGCAGGCCAGTATGGCCGCCAAGCAGGCGTGACCCAGCGCTAATCGTTGAACTCAATTAATGAAATTTGCTTTTTTATGTAAAGTTGGGATTGTAGATGGTAGATTTTACAATTTTACGACCAAACGCTAGCTTGGAGAAACCATATTCTAAAGTACTGAAATTACGTTCGCCGCGATATTGCCATTATTGAATTATTTTTAGTTGCTCATGCGAAGCGGTCGCAATTTCAACCGCGGTGTGTGTATATTATGTATAACACGCTGCTTCTATTTACATATTTGTAAATCGATCTTAATAAGATAAACACTGGGCAATATACTTGGTTAAAACTTACCGGTGTGTATTATATATAGTTGGTCTAGCGCTTTATATACAGTCGGTTCATAATGAAAAGACTATGTTAATATTTTGTAACACCTGCATGTTAGTCAATTTAATTAAACATCTGAATTGTTTTAAAATTTCAAAATAAGATTCACGTTCTTTTTCATCTGGATCATCTTTGTATAATAATGTTATACTGCCTATACAACGCCCATATGAATTCGGTACTGCGTCGGTGTACGAGCATCAAATATATAACATTCACTTTAAGAGGATATTTTTTAGAAAGTCGCGTATTTTTGCCCCAAATCGCTCAAACTTAGCAACCAGGCCTTCGCTAAAATATGCTTCGCAGCCATTTTGAATTTACAAGTTTGGTAACGTTTTCGTGTCGAGAGACAGCTGTTTTACTAACTTTTGGAGAATTTCAAAAGGCGAAAAGCTCCTTGAAATAAAGAAGAACATCAGGTGAGTGTTCGTTCAATTTTTTTAGTATTTTGAATAATATAATTTTCCATCCGTACATTTTTATTAGTGCGAAGGAGTGACACAAAGCATATTGAAATATGCTGATTAAGTTTGATTTTAGTGATTTAGAATTAACCTTGTGATAGAATAAAATTCTTAAATGTCAACGTATTTATTCCTAGGTCTCCAACGCATATTGGAAAATATGAACAAATCAGAACAATAGTTTCAGATACCAGTAAACTACAAAACTCGCATAGTGGATGGTTATGTCACTTATGTGTAGTGGCTTGAATATACAATAAAAAAAAGAACCTAAATAATGTATTTCAAGAAACAACACAAGAAAGAAAGAGAAAGTCAAACTATTTTCATTTATTTCAAGAAAAACTGCCCTCTCTATTTTAACAATGAATTCCTTGTGTGGTGGGTGCATAATATGGGACATGTAGGACAATTGGTGGAACAATCATGGGACAATTTATTCCAAAATTATGCAGCTGTCCATATAGTGTGATATATGTGTACATATAGCTGTAAATTATAATGTGACTTTGTTGTCAAAATATTATATCAATAATTGCAATAAATAGTGTAGTTCACTTATACTGTAATAATTAGGAGGGAGTCTAAATACTTACGAATACTTTCAAATTATAATACTCATCTTGGTGAATACAGAGAAAATTTGATTGGAAACATTTTCATTGTTTTTTTTTATGGTTAAACACAAGGAAATGTAATTTAATACATAATCCTAGCACATTTCTTTCAAGTAAAAAAATGTAACAAAGCCACCTTAACTACAATGGCAAACTACCAAAGTTATTGTGCCACTAATTATTATTTTCACAGCAAATAATATCCCTTATAAATATAATTGCCTAGGTATTTCAATTACATCAATAATATTGTTAATACAGGTGCCACTTCATTTGGTATACTAATTAGCCTAAAGTAAATATACATCATATGGTTGATTTTAAAAATGTCAAAAAACGACCTACCACCCAAATTTGAACAAAATTGTAATTTTTGCACACAACCATAACTAGGGCTTATCATGAAATATAAATTAGTTTGGTTGGAAACAATTCTGCACTGAATTTTAATGGCTAAACTTAAGGTTCGCATAAAGTCCCTTCTCGACAAAAAGGACCTAAAAAAAAACATGGATTTTTTAGATGAAAATTGCTTATTCAGTAAATTAATTGCTACATATTTTGTAATATAAACTAAGGAAGGTGTCTATATGGTTCAAAGTATCTCTATTCAAATTCTACTCAAGAAGTAGACAGCTATTCTGAGATGTCAGGTAAATATGTGCTGTGATAATTGGAAAATTGTTTGATTTTGAAAATGTCAAAAAAACGACCATGGACCTACCACCCAAATTTAAATCAAAATATACTTTTTGTAAACTACAATACCCAGGGTGTATTGCAAAATATGAATTAGTTTGATCGGAAACAGTTTTGGGGTAATTTACCAGTGTTGAACATAGGTTTTAGCAATAGACTAATGTTTTAAGTTCATGTCAAATCAAGCAAAACCTCAGCAATTATTTTAGGTACATCTAATGTTTGGATTTTAAAACTAATGCATGCTTTTACATAAAATACATCTATAGCAAAAGAAAATCACGTACAATACAGCATTTCCGTCTAATATTTAAGATATACCGTCAAAAGTGCTGATTGTAATACATTTTTCCAATGGCAATTCCAATATTGAATTGTTTGTAAAATAAAATGGTATATTAATAAGATTATAGGCACTAAAAGTTCTACGAAACTGCAATTTTTTAACACTGATATGTCAAAGGATTACATTATATTTTATTCACTGTGATCACAGGCAGTTACCTAGCTAAAAAAACAGTAAAATGATCATCATACAATCCTAACTTCTATAAACTGCAATCACAGCGAACTCTTGTATAACATTCAACCGTCCTTAATTATTTGGCAAACAGTGAATCCATTTTGTCTAGGAGTTTCATATTTTCAGATGATCACATGCTTTTTATTTTCTGTTAATTTGCATAACTTTCCGAGAGTTATGGTTGTGAAAACAGCACTGAAACACTCATACTGTTTGAAATCCGGCCGCCATGTTTACATGGAATTGCTTCGATCAGCTTCCAGACTCCACTCCCCAGCAATCTGATTGGTTTTGAGCGCTCAATACGCGAGTTTGTAAAAAATCTCCTCTTAATTTTAATTGCAATCTTCAAGTTTGAGATCTGCTGTGCGATAACATTTGACCAAAACGATTATCCAGTGTGTTTCCGCCCAGGATTGAATTGAAAGGAAAAGTAGAAGCAATATGTTTCCGCCCAAGATAGAACTGGGGACCTTGCGCGTGTTAGGCGCACGTGATAACTACTACACTACAGAAAAATGCAAAAAACACTCACAAAAAATGGGAAAATTGTGTGTTTAAAAAAGAGAAAGAAAGCGATATGTTTACCGGCGCCCAGAATTGAACTGGAAACCTTGCGCGTGTAAAGCGCACGTGATAACCACTACACTACGAAAACTTTCAAGGGTTTGAAAAAGAATGTTTCCTTTCTAAATTTGAATTGGCAAAATATGAAAACCTCGCAATTTTAATTCAATAACTTGTGCACGTCATAACCGCTTCGCTACATGAATTGCGTGGCATCTTTGAAGTGTTTAAAGGAAGGAGTTGGTGTAATCCTGTATAAATATTAATTGTTTATTTAAGGAAAACTGTTCTCATTAACACCAACATGATTGGAAAATCAAGAATGTTAATTTCATATGAATGACAAAACACACTTTTAAAAGCGTAAACTGTAGTGTCAAGGGAGTTATAGTAAAATCAATTGAGTAAATACACAACATTATTTAGGCAAAAAGAGAATTCAACTCAACGGTTGTCAAATACAAGTTAACGACATACAATAAATAACCCGATATGACATCTCCATTCACGCGTCATGCCTGAGACAAATGAAATCTCATGACAATTGATCTCAAATCTTATAAAAGGCACCAAAACAACCGATATTTTAGTACAACTCTACTGATTTGGAATGGCTGCTGTTCGGCGAAGACAACGAATAAGTCAAGAGAACCGGGAGCGGTTATAAGTTAATTAGGGCATTAAATGACCCTGAGCAAGATTATCTAAATAAAGCAGACACACTGGAAATTCATCCATCAACAGCAAGAGGAATCATCAGACGTTTTTGGAGCACGACCGTATAGAAGAGCTTCTGATGGTGGACGCAATAACACGAAGGTTGATCCCAACATGACACTATGTATGTATTAAAGAAATTGTCAACGAAAATCCAATGTCGACGTTAGAAGCAGTAAACGAACAGCTACGAGAACGACTACCACAAAAACCACGTATTCATTCATAACATTTGGTAAAGTGTTGTATGGGATGCTCTAAACCCGAAAGCTTGCACGAAGATGTACAGCGGAGAGAGATTGACCAGATGTTATACAGGGTGTATAAAAAAAATCGAATCTAAATTTTGCGTGTAATAATGCAAAATATATTTGCTAAATTTCGTTCATTTTTACACCATCGCTAAGTTCATTTTTTCTCTTTCAAATGACAGGTTGCGCGTGTCAGTTAGTTGAAAAATGAAGGAGTACTGGTTCGACAAAAAGTTCATAAAGATTTTCTGCCGATGGGAATTGGACGTTTGTTTTATTGAAAATTAGTCCCAAAGGGCTTTAAAATCTAATTATTACTGAAAACTAAAATGCAAATTTATCGGAAAAATTCTGCTTATTCAATTTTCAACGATAGCTTTGAAGAACACAATGCCTCAAATGTTCGACGAGCAGTTCAAGGCATCCTTCGACGCTGTCAAACTTGCATAGATAGAAACGGAGGACATGTTGAGGCATAGGACCCTAAATTCGTAATTAAATGAACAGGTTTTATGTAAATTTTTCTACATAACAGTTTGTCGATTTAATTAAATTTGCATTTTCTTTTGTCTGGAGGTCTCACTTCGAATTCCCTTCGGCGGAAAATTTTGATTTCGAGCAACAATTTTTAAAAGACGATAACTCGGCCAGTTTTGGTCGTGTCGATATAAGAATGGTATAATCGAAAACTAAATAAGCTAATCTTTGTTGCCATATAAAAATTATATCGTTTACTTCAGTATTTTATACACAGCAGCGGGCAGCCTGTCAAAGTTGGATTCGAATTTTTTTTATACACACTGTAGAACGTCGGCGTGAATATGCGGCGGTTTCTACTCATTGTTGATGAATGCGGGTTCAATATTTGGACCTCGAAAAGTCATGGAAGGACAAGGAGAGGAAACAAAGCATACCGAGAGGTTTTCGGACAGAAAGGCCCTAATATCACGATAACGTTGGCTGTATCGCCCATCTATGGTCTGCTTCACCACTCCATAGCCGTTGGGGGCATGAATCACAAAAGATTTGCCTAGTTCCTGCAGGGCTGTGCGGACAATTTAAATGAAGAGGAGACTCATATTATTTATGACGGGGCACCTGTCCATCTTAATGCCGAATCACCAGCACACCATATTCATCTGCCCTTGCTGCCGCCATATTCTCCCTTTCTTAACATAGTTGAGCAGGCGATAAGTTCACTCAAAGTAGCCATAGAAATTATATTCTAGACCTCAAATCCAGCAAGAGATGCAAAATAGAGAAGAACTGTTTAATATGTCGTAAGTTTCGCCAGCGACCCAACTCCACCTTGATGGCAGACCTTCCTCGAGAGCAAGTGAAACCATTTTTCCCACCATTTACAGTAACTGGCGTGGATCTGTTCGGTCCATTCAGTCTTAAGGTTTCAAGAAACAAGAGTGTTAAAGCCTGGGGTGCAATTTTCACTTGTGCTACAGTACGGGCTATCCATTTAGAAGTCGTCGAGAGTATGTCATCCAAAGCCTTTCTCCACGCGATGAGACGATTCGCTCCCATCATGGTTGGCCAAGCACGATAATTTCCGATTACGGTACGCCGTTTGTTGGAAAAGAGAGATTATTAAGAGAGCTATTAGCAAACTTGCCACAGAAGCTCGAAGATTTCGCAACCATACATCAACTTCGCTGGATTTTTACCACGCCCCGGAGCCCTCGTCAAGGCGGAATTTGTGAAAGCTTGATAAAACAAGTGAAACATGCCATTCAAGTTGTGATCGGAAGCCAACGGTTATCTTGGAACGAAATAAACACAGTGTTTTCCGAAGTTAAGTCATTGATCAACGGAAAACCCTTAGGATACCCATCGAACGATCCCAATGATTTGCAACCCCTAAAAATTTTCTCATCGGTCGAGCATCGAACAGCGTTCCGCACGGGTCATTCTAGAGAAGTGAAATCTTAATTCGAAGGTTTGAGTTTGTCTAAAGCCTGGCTCAGCAATTTTGGGGGAGATTTATTCCAGAGTATCTCCCGACGTTGCAGAAAAAAGGAAAATGGCGATTAAAAGAAGGACAGATGAATTTGGCGATTTGGTCTTGATGGTTGATTACGAGACACCGCGCGGGAAATGGAAGTTAACCCGAGTTGAAAAAGTTTACCCTAGAAAGGATGGTGTGGTAAGGAATCTTTTGGTCAAAACACAGCATGGTAATTACAAAAGGTCAGTGCAACGTTTATGTGTTTTAATAGAAGCTAGTAGCCCATGAACGAGCATCCACGAACTGTGGGCCCGGAGGGTTGGTTTGAATACCCAACAACATTCCATCATAATCAAATGAATTTTAATGTAATAAATATATTTATAATATAACATTTATAGTACGTGCTTGCTGATTAGTCGAGAAGCGTGTTTCTATAACTGTATAGAAACACGGGAATTTTCCCGCCGAACTTGGCAAGCGAAGCGATGTAATGAGAATTTGTAATTGAATCGAATTATAATATTTGTACAAAATCTTTTTATCGAGTTATACTATAAAAAAAATAGAAAACGTTTTTCCTGTGTTTCTATACAGTTATAGAAACACTTGTGGGAGTTTGGGAAAACTCGAAATAACGTGGAAAAACTCGCCCTATGGGCTCGTTTTCCCACTGATTATTTCTCGTTCTCCACAACTCCCATGCGTGTTTATATAACTGTATAGAAACACGGAAAATGTTTTCTATTTCTTAACTAGTTATCTTAGTTATTAAGTTAATAAAAGATACTGTACGAGTGACTGCTAATCAGTTAAGCGTCAGGGGAAGAGCGAGGTAGAACGAACGTTTGATTTGGAATTAGTTGTAATAGACAAAGTCCTACGGGGATCCACCCTTCAGGTACTGAAATTTATCTGTTTACATGTATGTTTGTAGTTTGATTAGTGTTTATGTTTATGTTTATGTTTAGTTTGATTCATAACATAAACTAAGAAAATGATTGGAATGCATGTATCTTTTTACCTTTTACTTATATAGGTAATCTTTTTTATAGAATATATATTTATCAATAAATATTAAAAAAATTCCCGGGCGGGAACATTTCGCTTTCTTTCCCTCTATTAAACACTTTTAAGGTGCGATACGATTTCTGCAAACTAGCGGTTATCAAGTGCTCTTTAGAGGTGCAAGGTAAACAGTTTGACCATGTACAGAAACAACTATGTGCGCTGTGTTTTTTTCGATATATTTTATTTAAACCTGTAACTGTTATGACTCGTAGAAATTTCTAAAACGTAAAGAATTTTAGATTTATTTTACTAAAATTTCCAGCATTCGATATTTTGCCGATTGAAATTCAGAGGGGAAATATTCTTTTTTAACCACGGGAAAGTTTTCGTAGTGTAGTGGTTATCACAAGCGCTTCACACGTGCAAGGTCCCCAGTTCAAACCGGAAACATTTCGCTTTCTTTCCCTCTTTTAAAGACACAATTTGCCATTCTTGTTCTGTTTACTGTTTTTTGCGTGTTTCCGTTACTGCCTCGTTCACAGGCTCTTCTTAATTTTTTGCTTATTTCATGTATATATCAATTTTACATCAGCGAAGCGAGTAGGGACCACGTAGTTTTCGTAGTGTAGCGGTTATCACCTGCGCAAAACACGCGCAAGGTCCCCAGTTCAATCTTGGGCGGAAATACATTGCTTATACTTTTCCTATTTTGAACCCTGGATAATTGTTTGTGGTCAAATGTTATCGCAAAGCAGATTTCAAACTTGAAGATGGCTTATGAAAAAAATTTTCCTTAAATAAACAACTCATAAATATACCGGATTGCACCAGCTCCTTCCTTTGAACACTTCAAAGATGTTACGCAATTCATGTAGTGTAGCGGTAATCACGTGCACCTTACACGCCAGAGAACTCAATTCAGAACTTAGCGGAAACAAACCACATGTGCGCTGTGCTTCTTTTTTCCTGCCATATAAATAAGATAAAGAATGCGAAAATTGGCAAAGCACCGGGTGTTCCAATAACATATACAAATTTGTTTGCTTGGAAGTGCGTTATTTTTTAATTAGACCTTGGAATACGAGGGCCTGTAGAAAAATGTTTTTCTTTTAATTTCTGAAGCCTAAAGTCCTCTGAATTTGTTGAATTAAGATTGCGAGGTTTTCGCATTTTGGCAATTCAAATTTACAAAGAAAACATTCATTTGCTACTTTTGTTCTTTTGAATGCTTTTTGCACGATAATCGTTTGTGGAACACAAGTTGCCGCATATGCAGCACATTTCAGACTTGAAGATAGCTAATGAAATTACTTCCTGAAAAATAAACCGATAACAAATATACCAGATTGCAGCAATGCTTTGGTTTAAACACTTTTAAGGTGCGATACGATTTCTCTAGTGTATTAGTTATCAAGTGCTCTTTAGAGGGGCAAGGTAAACAGTTTGACCATATACAGAAACAACTTTTTGCGCTGTGTTTCTTTCGATATATTTTATTTAAACCTGTAACCGTTATGACTCGTAGAAATTTCTGAAACATAAAGAATTTTAAAGTTATCTGACTAAAATTTCCAGCATTCGATATTTTGATAACTCAAATTAAGAGGGGAAATATTCTTTTCCAGGCACGAAAAAATTTTCGTAGTGTAGTGGTTATCACGTGCGTTTTACACGCGCAAGGTCGCCAGTTCAATCCTGGGCAAAACAATTCGCTTTGTTTCCCGCTTTTAAAGACACAATTTTGCCATTCTTGTTCTGCTAAATGCTCTTTGCGGTTTTCCGTAAATGCCTCGTCCTCAGGCTTTTTTTAATTTTTGGCTTATTTATGCATGTATATATCGGTTTACATCATTGAAGCGATTGGGGACGAGGCAGTTTCCGTCGTGTAGCGGTTATCACGTTCGGTTATCACGTGTCTAGTTTTCGTAGTGTATTGGTTATCACGTGCGCTTTACACGCGCAAGGTCCCCAGTTATATCCTGGGTGAAAACAATTCGCTTTGTTTCCCGCTTTTAAAGACACAATTTTTCCATTCTTGTTCCGCTTAATGTTCTTTGCGGTTTTCCGAAGCTGCCTATTCTACAGGCTTTATTTAATTTTTGGCTTATTTCATGTATATATCAGTTTTACATCATTGAAGCAATCTTGGGCGGAAACATTTTGCTTTCTTTCACTCTATTAAACACTAAATTTGCTACTTTTGTTCTTTTGAATGCTTTTTGCACGATAATCGTTTGTGGAACACAAGTTGCCGCATATGCAGCAGATTTCAGACTTGAAGATATCTAATGAAATTACTTTCTGAAAAATAAACCGATAACAAATATACCGGATTCCAGCAATGTTTTGGTTTAAACACTTTTAAGGTGCAATACGATTTCTCTAGTGTAGCGGTTATCAAGTGCTTTTTAGAGGCGCAAGGTAAACAGTTTGACCATTTACAGAAACAACTATTTGCACTGTGTTTCTTTCGATATATTTTATTTAAACCTGTAACCGTTATGACTCATAAAGAATGAAACATAAAGAATTTCAAAGTTATCTTACTGAAATTTCCAGCATTCGATATCTTGCCAATTCAAATTAAGAGGGGAAATATTCTTTTCCAACTGCAAGAAAGTTTTCGTAGTGTAGTGGTTATCACGTATATGTCGCACATGTTGCGGGAGAAGATTCTGGAAATTGATTTAGACGTTGCTGAGAATCACAGAGGTAAGGATTCAAATTATAGACGCCACATAGGTGCCAACAGACATCTTATTTGATTGGCGCGAAAAGGTTTCTATATTATAGTTTTATACTCATGTCAACTTTAAATGTGATGATGTTAATTAATACTAAATAGTCAATTTAAAAGCACTATATTATATAAAGTATGATTCTGATGTTGGGTCATGGTCAAAATATGCAAGCTCTTTGATGGTTAGCATGGATTCAAGTACATAATATAAATATAAAATCTCTGCCATGAATTAAACTTTGAGTACTGATTATTAGGAATATTAGGTTATACCTTAGTTTTTAATAAGAAATTAGATTACCAATTATATATTGCCTTACAAAATTTGGTTATGCATCCTTCCTAGATGGTGAATTGTCAAATGACCATATTTTTTGAGACAAATCCTGGAATGAAACCTTACTCTGAACAAGACAGAGGGATTCAGGTAAACATTGATATTTATAGTTGCCGTGAAGATTAAAAGTGCTTAAAATTCTGGCACAATGGCACTCAATCAGTACTTTATTAGTGCCGGGTGAAGAAAGCTAGCATAATGTTCCTTTATCCATGAGTTATTATTGTCTTGATGATGACACTAATAATGCTGTTATTGCTCTGGGTATATTGCTTAATTGCCTTGTTCACTCATTATTTTTATTCTTTTAGATTAGAACAGAATTTTGCGACATTGCATCAGGAAAGACATGAGAGGATTCAACAAAAAGATGAGAGACCCATGGTAACTGAGCAAGTCTGATAATTAATGAAGTTTTAGATTAAAGAGGTAACATTATATTATAATAATGATTAGCTCAAATCTAGTTTTTCCATGAATACATACCATATTTTATGTTGTATTATTTGTAAAAGTTACATGTATTCATATCATGCTAATTATTATATGTTCTTATGTCGACCCATTTTTCTTTATGGATGACTCTGACATGGCATCAAAAATCAAAAACTGTTCATCACCTGGACTATTGGCAGCTGGATGACTTAAAGAGATAAGCTCTGTTGTTTTGATTGCATAAAAAACTGTAGTAATATAAGTTTATATATTGTAGCATTATTATTGCTTCAACGTGTTTGCTTAATTGTAACTCATGTGTGCTACGAAAATTGTTGTCCTTGCCTATAAATTTTGCTCTATGGTACAACTTATTGGTATACGTCATGCAATAAATTGTTGTAATCATTTATAGTTATTTATATGCAAATGTTTCTTTTGACTCCTTAATGTGACTGCATGCTTAACTTAATAATAAATTTTCTAACTGTTGTAAATAATACCTATAGATATTGAAATATAGTGAAATCATGTAAGCCAACATTTTTGTCATGTTTGTTTTGAAATAGGTTGCTATAACCTATTATCATCGGTTAACACCACTTTAAACCAGTTAATAATAGGTTAAAACTACTAGTTAACTATAGGTTATTTTAACCTATTTGGAATAAGTAAGAAAAACGACCTTATTTCATGTATATATCAGTTTTACATCATTGAAGCGACTGGGGACGAGGCAGTTTCCGTAGTGTAGCGGTTATCACGTGCGCCTAACACGCGCAAGGTCCCCAGTTCAATCCTGGGCGGAAACATTTCGCTTTCTTTCACTCTATTAAACACTAAATTTGCTACTTTTGTTCTTTTGAATGCTTTTTGCACGATAATCGTTTGTGGAACACAAGTTGCCGCATATGCAGCAGATTTCAGACTTGAAGATAGCTAATGAAATTACTTCCTGAAAAATAAACCGATAACAAATATACCGGATTCCAGCAATGCTTTGGTTTAAACACTTTTAAGGTTCGATACGATTTCTCTAGTGTAGCGGTTATCAAGCTAGTGCTCTTTAGAGGCGCAAGGTAAACAGTTTGACCATGTACAGCAACAACTATTTGCGCTGTGTTTCTTTCGATATATTTTATTTAAACCTGTAACCATTTTGACTTCTAGAAATTTCTGAAACATAAAGAATTTTAAAGTTCGCTTTCTTTCCCTGTTCCCATTTTTGTTCTGCTGAATGTGCTTTGCGTGTTTCCGTAGTGTAGCGGTTATCACGTGCGCCTAACGTGCGCAACGTCCCCAGTTCAACCCTGGGCGGAAACATTTCGCTTTTTTTCCCCCATTTTTAAAGACACAATTTTGCCATTCTTGTTCTGCTGAATGTTCTTTGCGGTTTTCCGTAAATTCCTCGTCCTCAGGCTTCTTTTAATTTTTGGCTTATTTCATGTATATATCAGTTTTACATCATTGAAGCGATTGGGGACGAGGCAGTTTCCGTAGTGTAGCGGTTATCACGTGCGGTTATCACGTATCTAGTTTTCGCAGTGTATTGGTTATCACGTGCGCTTTACACGCGCAAGGTCCCCAGTTATATCCTGGGTGAAAACAATTCGCTTTGTTTCCCGCTTTTAAAGACACAATTTTTCCATTCTTGTTCCGCTTAATGTTCTTTGCGGTTTTCCGAAGCTGCCTATTCTAAAGGCTTTATTTAATTTTTGGCTTATTTCATGTATATATCAGTTTTACATCATTGAAGCAATCCTGGGCGGAAACATTTCGCTTTCTTTCACTCTATTAAACACTAAATTTGCTACTTTTGTTCTTTTGAATGCTTTTTGCACGATAATCGTTTGTGGAACACAAGTTGCCGCATATGCAGCAGATTTCAGACTTGAAGATAGCTAATGAAATTACTTCCTGAAAAATAAACCGATAACTAATATACTGGATTCCAGCAAAGCCTTGCTTTAAACACTTTTAAGGTGCGATACGATTTCAATAGTGTAGCGGTTATCAAGTGCTCTTTTGAGGCGCCAGGTAAACAGTTTGACCATGTACAGAAACAACTATTTGCGCTGTGTTTCTTTCGATATATTTTATTTAAAAATTTCTGAAACATAAAGAATTTTAAAGTTATCTTACTAAAATTTCCAGCATTCGATATTTTGATAATTCAAATTAAGAGGGGAAGAAACAAGTTCTTAGCTCTTTACATTTTTTCACGTTTAACATCATATAATTTTTACTTTGGGGAGGCCCAAGAGGATATTTAATCAAGATCTGACTAGATTGTTGAGTTGCCATGTTTGGGTATGACTTCAGAAGCAGTGAGATCATCTACATATTTCCAATAATCGCAGGTTGGTAGGGCGAGATCATTGATCATAACAAGAAACAATATATAGAGCCCAATTTTGTGCCCTGTTGGACACCAGCGTTCGCCGTGAGCCATTCCGACAAAGATTTACCCAACTTAACCCGTTGTTTACGATTTGACAAGAAACTGCATATCCAGGGCAAAAGTGACCTTCGTACTCCCAAAAGGAACAACTTGGTGATCAAGATGTTAAGGTTAATGCAGTCAAAGGCCTTGCTAAAGTCTAAGAAACAAATTTGCAAATACTGACCGGGCGTGTCCAGATTTAACAGCTAATTATGAAACATGTCCAAAAGGCATAGAGTTGTAGATGTGCCCTTTGTAACGCCGAACTGTTTATGATCTATCTTGTGTACGATATATTCAAGAATCATTTCTGCTACAAATTCCTCCATCATTTTAGAGATGCAGGGTGTTAAAGAGATTGGTCGTAAGACGCTTTCCTCTTTCAGTGGTTTTTCTTTAGGGATTGGAATAATATTCGCAGATTTCCAAGTATCAGGAACGATTCCAGAAGATAAAGAAATGTTAAAAAGATCAGTAATTGGTTCAGCCAGTTCATGAGCGAATTCTTTCAAAAGATGCGGTGGAATATTGTCTGGACCCATTGCTTTATAAGGGTTGAGCTTTTGTAATTTCATACAGACTTGATAAGAGTGTATCACCGGTACTTGCTCAGCCGCTGGCAGAAATGCTGGTAACTCGTGAATATCAAGGGGAGGAATATCTGCATTCACCGCGATATAAAATTCATTTAAGGAGTTTACTAATTGATCGTCCGTCAAAGTTACTCCATTCTTTTCGAAATGAATTGGCGCTATATTATTAGATTGACCAGATATTCGCTTGACAAGCTTCCACCAAGATCTAGTATCGCTCTTCTTCAGATGTTGAACTTTATCTGCATAAAACTTCCGTTTTCTTTCTATTATCTCTAATCTTACTTTGTCTCTATAGTGGTGCCAAAGATTTGTACTTCCACTGTGAAATGCCCGTTGCCGTGCACAAATGTAACACAGATATCCAAACATCACATTATTTTCACCAAAATTCAATACTTTTAATCTTTGCTGTCATTATTCACGCATTCTAGCACTTAGCCCAGTGCTACAGGGTGCAAGGTAAGCGTTATCAGCCGAGCCGAAGGCGAGACCTTGATAACTCTGCATATCACAAAAACCGAATTCAATAATTGTTTTATTATACATTTGAAGAATAGTAAACATAGTATTAACGAATGAAAAACCTTACTTAATAGCAACATCCAAAAATACATCAATTATTAATACATAAATATATTCAAATGAATACCGCTTGTTAACCACCGCAGGCTCACTTGCAGATAACTCAGTTATATGCTACCAGATAACTGAATTTTGCGTGATTGCGCGATTTATCTGTCAACTATTAGCCAATCAAGTTGCTTTTACTACTATAATGTATAATAATTTTAATTAAAGTGCACAAAACATTCTCACAAAATATCTTGTTTCACAAAGCTGTTTTTTGCTGAAGATTTCATTAAAGTACAAACATTTTGCATGAGCCAATCAGGATGTTGTTGTTATCAGCCTTTATACTCGTTCAAACTGTTCGCAAGCGCGAAGCAGCCTTGACCATTGAACGTCCAACGTCCATAAGGCAGAATTTTCATGTCAAATGCAGGGTATTAATGTACTAGCCGAAAACAAGTACCCTCATCAGGTGCAGTTAAGCAGTATTAATATTCTTATATACCTTCGTATAGATATTTATTTTTCATTTACAATGGTGATGAAAGGTTGGTGCGGAGAAACATGGTTACAAAGAAGGTCAAGGATATATCTCGGTTTTCAAACAGGTATCGTGGAAACAGAGTAACCCTGGATCACCCCAGCAAGCGACTGTACGTACAAACGCACAATCCTTGGAATTAAAGTCATGAAATAATTGGCAAGAATTACAATGGCATGGATAGGAATATAATAATGGAGTATAACTACTTTTTCACCACTTCGCCATTCAACGTAATTGGAGATTTGCTCTATTTGAATGCAATCTATTTATCCAGTATGATAAAAGTGAATGTCTCCAGTAAAGATATTTTGGGTCATATTCCGTTACCGAAAGGCAAAACCGCGTGAGCAAGATTCTCGTGGTAGACAAAAATCGGCAAACTGAAGGTAGGTTAATGTATTTTGGAAAATAATATCGCCTTTTTTGTTTGAATTGTAATCTACTGACTCAAGATCGCTACAGTAAGCATTGGCGTCAATCTAACGGCTAATTGAGGGGGACCATATTCATACAATATATTCTCAGTATAAGCTAGGCTGGTATAACAGAATATATGAACACAGAACGCACTGAACGCAGGTTGAGAAACACGAGTTACTTAGCCGAATTTTATTTACTGCAGAACTGTTTCGTATGACAAGCGTTAAGCTTGCCACACTCATCAGGTAAATATATATATAATATAATATTATTACAACAGCACAACGACTATATACAAGAGACGCATAATTAATTAGGTCATGTTACCTGTAATTGCTTACTAGGTGTTACTTAGAAAAATCTTCTTTCGATGACAGCATGTGAAAACAAGTTCATTGCGCTTGTTCAAAGAGTAATTCCGGATGACATATATGATTAATAAAAATACAGGGTGTATAAAAAAAAGTAGACAATTGTTAAAATGTCCATAAACTGAAAATTTCGCAAAATGTCTAAAGAACGTGTGTTGATATAGGTATTTTAGGGTCTCTTGACCACTTTAACACTCGAATTAATTAGAAAAAAATTATATCGACGTGTAGGAATGATGATTTCAAACACCACCTAAAACAACCCTACATTAAATCCGCCGGGCGGCCTCTCGAACTTGAACTTTTTTGCTATTTTTGGCCTTTCCCACATACTTTTCGTTTCACGCGGTAATAATTCATGCATTATTGATATTTTACATTAATCATGCGTGAAATCATTTGTGAGCTGCAAAAAGTATGTGGGAAAGGCCAAAAATAGCAAAAAAGTCCAAGTTCGAGAGGCCGCCCGGCGGATTTAGTGTACACCAAATTGTCTGGAACTTTGATAGTTTATAAAACATTACCCAAACTTTCAACCTATGATAGTGAATTAAGATTTAAACCGTCCCTTTTTGTGCGCGAGGGTTGTTTTAGGTGGTGTTTGAAATCATCATTCCTACACGTCGATATAATTTTTTTTATTTAATTTGAGTGTTAAGTGGTCAAGAGACCCTAAAATACCTATATCAACACACGTTCTTTAGACATTTTGCGAAATTTTCAGTTTAATGGACATTTTAACAATGGTCTACTTTTTTTTATACACCCTGTAGATTTCTCAGATAGGCATAAATTACATCGTTTAGTTTTATTACAACACGGTTGTGATTTTTTAATGATCGCTTGCTAGATTATAGCTTTTGTTAAGGCTATCCATTAAGGCTTTTCCATTACCGTCGGCTTCACCCGCGCGGGTGAATGAGTTCAGGGAATGTTACTCTGTTTCGACGTTCACATGTAGTTCACATGTGATCCACACAAACTACTAATACCTATGATGCACAGAAAATGCATAAAATAAATCACTCATACACAGTATGATCAGTGGCGTAGCCGGCCCGGCATTTATTCATGCTATGCTAATATTTTGGTGTTCATTAACTGTGAAAACAATGAATTTCTAAAAAAATGAATAATGATAATGACATAAAATTTGCATAGCATGACTAAATCGGCAGGCTGGCTATGCCACTGAGTATGATTACAAGGTGAAGCAAATTTTAAAAACTTAATTATTAAACATTTTTAGGTAGCCGGATACCAAAATAAAATTGTTTTCTTTTGAGAAATATAAAAATCTTTTCATGCTATATTGCAAGCCAAGTTGCTCTGTGTGAAAAAGACTTGTAGGAATCTTCAATCACTATAGTTACCAAGACCAGACACACCTAATTGGCTAATAGTGGATAGTTTACGATTTTGTAAACAAGATAACAAACTATAGGTTTTAACTATATGGTTAAAACTATATGGTTTTATTCAGTTCTAAAAAATTTTGCCTCGGAGCTGCATGAACTAGAATAAATAAAATTTGTCCAGTATTAAACTTTTCCAGAGCTATAAATATAAAATTTCTCCGATCGATCTGAAATAGCCAGTCGCTATTTTACTTAGACTGAACGTAATAGATAACTTTCACCGTAGCACGAGAACGAACGAATAGCTTCATTAATATCATAAGAAGTTGGCTTTTGTTATGTGATCAAATCAAAGTAAGCACAGCTGTTAAAGCATGGACATCAGTATACATATCGCCAATTTATAAACACGTGCTTTTTTTCGAAAACAAGTAAAGAATCCGGCGTCATTAAACTAGCCTATTGCTAGAAGTTCTAAAACCCTGTAGCACTGGGCTAAGTGCTAGAATGCGTGAAAAATGACAGCAAAGATTAAAAGTATTGAATTTTGGTGAAAATATAACATGTGTATAATTTAGCTTTTTCTTACAAGCAACAATTTTACCCTTTTACAATGTTTGTATCTAAGAAAGGCAACCTTTTTTTTATGAACACCACTTTGTCTTTGCTTAATAACACAAATATATATATATATACACCCGTTTCACCTGTTCTAAAACGCTATCTAACGTTAATTCTAAAATTTAGAAATGCGCTTTGAAGCGTCACCAAATTATATTCTGTGCATGCTAGGCTGAATTCAAAATGGCTGATTGTAGTTAATAACATCCGGTGCGAGAGAATTGCCTGAACTGGTGCACTGTTAGGATTTATGATTGGGAAAAACATGGCACCTAAAAAGTCCGGAGGACGTATAATGCGAAAGCGTTTTAAAGCTTGCAAAATTAAAGTTGTTTCTGTGTCTACATCGGGGAATAAAAGAACTCGTAGTGTTGACCTCCATGGATCAACTTCCGAGGTAAAATTGCAAAATTCCGAAGTCGAGGAGATTGTAGATACACCGATGACTTGCCCGAGCACCACGACTGGTTTGCTAGAAAGTGATGGTGAGGACGCGAGTCAGTCGAATACAAATATGCCCTCAAAGCATCAAAAAAGAAGAACGAGAGAGTTCGAGGAATGGGAAAAGATCAGGGAAAGGCTTCTGAGTAGCCGTTATGAGGTGGATTTCTTTGTAGAGGGCATAATTTGTTGTCAGTGCGATTCACCTGCTGACGTTCGCTGTAAGGATTGTGGGCACGACGTGCACTATTGTTATAACTGTGCCAAAGCAAGTCATGGTGGACGAAATTATTTCCATGTCCTTGAAATGTTTAAGGTAGCGATATATATATATATATATATATATATATATATATATATATATATATTTATATATATATATATATATATATATATATATTATATTGATTTCGAAGTTTCCTGTTTTGTTATCAGCTGTACAGCCATGTTTTGCTTGGGATATTTATCAATTTAATTTCAATTTTTAATTAAAATATAGGCTGGTTGTTTTGTACCGTTGTTTCCTAATCATATTGTGATGAGCTCAAGCCATCAAAGAAACTGCCCGACTTCCATTGCTAGAAATATTGTGTGTATTGATGAGTATGGTTAGTTTATATGATAATGGATAATTGGAACAGCTTTCATTGATCATTAGCACAATTTAAATTGTGATATTACTAAGAATATAGGTACAATACATAATTATAATAAATATATGTAAGTGTTTGGTTGGGGTAAACCAGATAGGTTATGTATAATATGTGTATAATGGTTTTTTAATATTTGATACAGCTACAGGTATATATGCCCCAGGTTAATTGTTACCAGTGTCATTGAAGGATTTAAGCCTTGCAGATCAATCTGAGATTTTCCCCTAATCCCTCTGTAGGGTGGCGTCAATGTCTAGCACAAAAAACAATGGAACAGTCATCGTGAATCTGTAAATCAGTGTACTTTTATTAACAAACCAAAGCAAAACTATTGCATGTACACCCAATGACCCAAAAACTGGAATTGGAACGAGTTAATGCAGTCATAACCAACTGAGTAATGAAAGCCTTCGTACTGTATTTACAAAAACCCTTGATGTTTTAAGCATTCTCTGATTGTAATGTCAAAATCAGGTGGCATTGTTATTTTGGCACCATAATTGAGTTCAAGAGCTTTTCGAAGTCTCAGTGTTCCAAGATTTTCTTGATCTTTGCTGATCACGTTCAAGGCTACTATGAATGTTTTGTCCTGTTCGACAAGTAATTTGTAGCACAGTTCTTGTTCCGTCTTGTCCTTGTCAAGCCAGATAATGTATATATTCATAAGGGGCTTTCCTTTAAGTGGCGAAAATGTCAGACCGGTCAAATTTTGAATTGAAATAGAGTGTTTCCTTATGAATATAACAGTAAAACAGCAATTTGCGCGCTAGGCAGATGAACATGACGATACACTTAAACGTAACGATACACGTAAACGCAGAGTTCTTGAAATACTAGAAATATCCGCTCAGTATAGAAATTCAATAGGACCGGTCTGGCCGTAATATAAAGAAAAGCGCGTTCAAATAAGCGTAAAAGCAAGCGATATCTATTAAAAGAAATATCCTGATTCTATCTTTGCAGGTGTGAATGTGGGTTTGAAAAGTACAAACTATTGCAAACCCACATTCAAACAACAACGAACAAGATGCCGGGCCATTAACGTGAACGAAAGCAGCGCGATAATTGGGACGAATATTCATATATTCTGTTCTACTGTACCTGGCGGTTTTATTTCGAAAACAAATGAAAGTACAAAAAAATTCCGTCGGTCAGAACGAATATGTGAATATGTACCGCTCCACTAATTATTGCATCAAGTTTCAACCCATCAACGAGCATTAAAAGAGGTTTGAGATACTAAAAAATGCTTACTGTATTTTTTGTTGAAGAGTTTTGCAACATCATCAACTTTGAAATTAACTCTGTGTGGAGTGTCTAAAGAAAAGAATAACAAAAGTATTAGTACAGTTTTTGACAATTAGTTAATTGATCAGAAGTTTTATTTGCTAAAAAACACCTTATTATTCATAATTTACAACCAAATATTAATATTGAAATTGATATTAATACCGACCACTAAATATTCAAAGTAACACCTGTAGGTACATAACTTAATTTAAGATTGCATGAAGACTTACCAACATACTCCCCAAATTTCAAAGCATAAGGTTAGGTGTAAAATACATGATTACACCTAACCTCCATCAAGTTCATATTCTATGACAAGAACAGTTATTAACTGGACAATAACAATGCCAATTCAATTTCATAAACCAAATTAACAATTCTAAAATATTCATGCTTGGAGCTTTGGAAGACTAGGTCTCAACACATTGTCATCTTCACAAACAATAGTATAGGTGTATACCTGGGAGATAAGTTGTTTTCTCGCTTTTTTGATTCTCTGATTACACTCCTTTTCAGATAATTCACTAACAACAACCTTTTGTAGCTCTTTTGCTTTTTCAATCCACTTACTTCGTTCCTCAGAGGTGAGTGAGTTCCATGTACTAACAGTGAGTTTTAATTTTTCAGAGTTTGTAAGCTGTTTGCATTCATCTGCAAATTATAAAACATATAATTATACTATAGCACCATTCATATAAAATATTTGTAGCACCATATAAGATACTGCAATTTAGTCCATTGTCCTTACACACCAACACAATTGAGACATGCTCTATTCTTCATTCATGCTTTATGATACAAGGTCCCCTCTATAAATCCCCTCTCAGCACAAGCCAAAAAGGCCCTGAAATAGATGGGATTGATAAGTTCAATAAGTTTTCATAATTCCATTATAAATTTGATCAGAGAACATAGTACAATTTGGCTTATTTGAAAGGGGGCTTATTAAATGAGAGATTATTATGAACCTAACCTGAGGTAAGCATGCTCGAGCAAAAAAGGTTGTATGCTGTGGTCCCACGCTTTACAGGACACTTTCTTGTTGCCAAGCCAGAGGTCTCACCAGGTGCATCTGTCCCAATAGCAGATGAGGCTTTTCGTTTCTGCCTTTCGTTTCCAATCCATTTCTACAAACGATTACAGTAACGTTTTTCAAAAATAATTAAGGTTCTAAGGGTTTTAATTTCGAGTGGAGTCATAAACAAGAATGAATGATGAATTGGTCTTCAGAATGAATCGAAGTTATCGAACCTACGTTTTTGCGAATTGCGATGCCCGTGCAAATGTACAATGCTCATGCCACAGAGCTATAGATGTAGCTAACAATAGCAAGTGTAGTTAGTGCGTATTTACAGATATACAATATTCATAACGCGTTTATTTCAAAACTTGCGTCAATATGCAAATTAACACGCCATCTAAACTTCAAAGACAAAAATAAATACCTTCACTCGTTCTACAGTTACGTTAGCTTTATCAGAAGCCTCCACTATAGTTCTCTGCATGTTACTAGCTGTTGAATTCATGCCTTTATCGAAGAAGTCACAAAGAATCTTCCTCTGCGCTTCGCTTATCACTTCGTACGTTCTTCGACGATCAGCCATTTTGAATATATCAAACCTCAATCATCCCTAGCCCAGCATGCACAGAATATAATTTGGTGACGCTTCAAAGCGCATTTCTAAATTTTAGAATTAACGTTAGATAGCGTTTTAGAACAGGTGAAACGGGTGTATATATATAGGGAATATGGAATATATGAGGTTTTTAATCGTATCCTAACAGCACAATTGTCCACAGGGTCATTGTTATTGAATAAATAAAGTATAGGGTTCGCAAACAATAGGGGTTTTATTTATGTATATTCAGATTCTATCAACAGGATTTTTTGTGCGCTTTTTTGGGGTATTACAAACAAACAACTTTGGTAAATTACTAAAGATGGCAAATGAAATGCAAGTTCTGAATATAGCCCTAATACATTAGAATAATGTTGTTATGTGTTTAACATCAGTATATTTGCCGACTCTTCAAGCAGCAGCGCAAGAGGAATACGACGTGATTAGGAATAACGAGTCAATCCAACGAGTCAATCCAATCACTTCTTCGTTCTTTCACTAAATCTTTCTCGGTCGCTTAACGATTTACTGGCACTGGCAGCTACATGCGGGCATATACATATACCCAGACCGCGAGTGGAACATACACTGCACCCCAACTTTGTCCATTTTAATTTCCGTGGGAGAAACTTTTTCGAAGAGTTGGAAACTTGCGAGCATTTATTTTGGAGCTTGTCTGGAGAAAGCATCGAATCCTTTCGACGAATAGTTAATGATGTGACACCACATTTACAAATGTTCACCCGTCGTCTGAGACTAAGGATTCGTGACAACCCCTTTTCACTTGATATTCGAAATCGGATACTCATGTTTATCATCTGGCTTCGAATGTATCCTGAACTTGTCATGCTTAGCGGATTGTTCATGGTTAGTCCAGTGACGGTTGAAAGAGAGATAAGATTTTTACTTCCTGTTTTGTGGAGTTACTTTAAAAGTTTTGTAAAATGGCGTACGGAAGAAGAATAGTTGGCCATAGCAAATGACTGGGAAATGTTTCCAGGTGCTGTAGCAGTCATTGATGGAACTCGTCATCAAATACAATGACCACAAACTGAGCCTCAGCAGGATTTTTACAATGGACACTCTAGATACCATAACTTTTCCACTCAAATTATCATGGACAACAAAGCCAATATTGTCTTTATTCAAACGCGGTTCTTGGGTCATAACAACGACAGTGGCCAACTTAACATGATGCCTTCCATAGGAACTGGTCAAAATCTTCATTTGCCTGCTGGTGTTTACATTTTAGATGACAAAAGATATCCCGGCATTTATCCTTTTCTCACGCCCTATAGACAGGTTGGTGGTAATTTGAGGAAACAATTGTTCAACAGAGAGTTTTCAAAATGTCGAATACGCATCGAACATTGCATCAGAAGAGTTAAAGAATACGGAGCCGTACACCATATTTGGTGTCATGAGCGTTGGATGTTTCAAATTGTCAATGAACTTTGTGCTTTTTTGGCCCAAAGACATATTGAACTCTCGCAAAACTTTTAATACCCTTACTGCAATACATTAGTTTACAGAATAGGTCACAACTGAATTAACGTTAAATAATTTCTTGATTTGACATATTTAAGTTGTCATTATTGTCATCATACATTTTGCATGTTAAAATGCAACAAGACGCCGTTCTGGCGTTAACTCCGGCGCACGTGCCAGTCTTCAATATAGAGCTTCTGAACATAAACTATACAGTTCGCGTATTGTTTCGCATACATATTCGCATTTGATGCCTTGCGAACCTAAGTGTTCGATCGCGAAATTCAGAAGCACATCGCAGTATAGAAGTTCAATTGTTCAAAAACGTAAATAAACCGCATGATACATTCGCTTCGTCTTACACTTTGCCTTTGGAATTTAAAAATTCAACGAGGCTTACCTGTAAGGTGAAGTTGGATTTGAATTCTGCAAGTCATCAGCCAGGGAGTGAAGGAGTTGTACGGAATTGATACGAGATAGTGCCGACTACTCGCCGAGAACCAAATTTCATAGCTGAGTTTTTTGCTACATGCGTGGAGTGAAGAGTAAAGGGCGGGGAATTTTCTATATTGGTATCCTCTCTGAAATCTATTGATGCTTTACGGGAGGGCGTACAACTCCTTCACTCCCTGGCTGATGACTTGCAGAATTCAAATCCAACTTCACCTTACAGGTAAGCCTCGTTGAATTTTTAAATTCTACTACGTCATCAGCCTACGGTCGTTACGGAGTTGTACGGAATTGATACGAGATTTCAAAGCTGGCAGGGAGCAAAAAACACGGTACAAAGGTAATAAATCGTTGTGTAGGGTTTTACAAACATTTATTGAATTATAGGCTATTTAGTAATGCCGAACCAAAATTAAACGAAGATTTCTCAGTTTCCTTGTGATAGAAAGTCTGAAATGTACGTTCATTGGACCAGCCGACTGCCTTAAGGATGGACGGGACATCAACCGTATTGGATGCCAGATGCGAAGTTGACGCAGCTCTGGTGCTGTGTGCTGTAAATTTGTTTGTGTCAACACCAGCAGTCTTCAAGAATTCCTTGCACCAACGGCCGATAGTTTCTGACGATACGGCAGCGTGAGGTTTTTGGAGTCCGATTAGTAACTGTTTGCAGTTCTCCTGGCGTTTCTTTTCTGTCCGTTCTAGATAATGTTTAATGTGATGCACGACACATAGCTTTTTGTCATGCTGATAACTGCAAAACTCAATAGGGGGTACATGTGTCCCTGGTCGGGTCTGTTTTACCTTACTACGAATATAAAAAATACATTTATCAGATGTCATACTTAAATTCTCAATTGACAACAGTTGAATGGTCTGACATCTTTGTCCACTTAGTATAAGTAAGAGGAAAGTTAGTTGGTGAGTGAGTTCCTTTAGTGTCATCATGGAAATATCCGGTTGGTTTCGAACAAAATTAAAAACTGTACTAATATCCCATATATCTGAATATTTTGGCAGGCTCGGCTTTAACTCAAAAACACCCTTCATAAAGCGTTTGACTAAGGTCTGTTGCCCAAATGGTGGGTCGATGTGGAACAGAGACGACAATGCACTTCTTGCCGTGTTTATGGAGCTGTAAGAATAACCTGAGTCGAAGAGGCTAGCAAGAAAATCAACGCCTGTGGTCACTGGTGCTGTCAGAAAATCACATTCCTTTGTTAAACAAAACTTTTTCCACTTTGAGAAATAGGTCTGGTATTGGGTTCTTGTACCCTCTCTCCAAGATGCCATAATGACTTTAACAGCTGAGTCGGATACCCCTAGGGACACTATCTGGTTCCTGACACACGACATATCAGTAGCTCGAGCTTTCGATGCATTGGATGGATCTCCTCCGGCATCGCTGGGGGTGTTAGCATCTGTTTGGAGGGCCGCACAGTCCTTGGGGGTTGAACGAGAAGTTGATTCAGAAGGGGAAACCATGATTGTGTCGCCCAGTTCGGAACGACTAAAATTCCTTCCGCTCTGTCCTGGATTATCTTCTGTACCACCTGGAGAATACAACTGAAAGGTGGAAAGGCATATATTTTTAGGCCATTCCATGATATTGTAAATGCATCAATGATTGATGCACCTGGGTCATGTCTAAATGAGCAGTACTTTGGGCATTGATTGTTCAGTCTAGATGCGAAAAGATCAATTTCGGGCTTGAAATTCAGGGCAATTAAAGCGTCCTGTAAAATACGGGGGTTTAACCTCCATTCTGAATCTCTATAGACACGTCTCGATTCCTGATCTGCAGCTACATTAAGGGCACCGGGTACATGTGCTGCAGTAAGCCAGATTCTTGACTTAATGCAGAACTCCCATATTTCAACAACTACAGAATTACCTAATTCTGTGTGACTTGAACCCATATTGTTAATCATAAAGACAGCAGCACTGTTGTCTATCATTATCTTAACATGTTTTTGACAACACTCGGTACTACATGATTTCAAGGCAAATAGTGCCGCCTTCAATTCAAGCACATTAATATGAGTATTTGATTCTAGTGTGTCCTAGTTTCCACCTGTTCTTAAGGACTCAAAGGCGGCCCCCCAGCCCTTCAGGGATGCATCCGAGTATACCACTACATCTATAGGGGGTTTGATAATATCACCAAAGCAATCCTCTACATTATCTAGCCACCATGTCAGCTCATGTCGGCCTTCTGCTGAAATACTCATCAAGGAGTCAAAGTTGCCCTGATTTCTTTTCAAGGCGTTTGTTTTATCCATATCTAATTTACGGTAGTATAATGCACCGTATCTGGTAGCTGGTAGGCTAGCTACCATGTGACCAATTATTTTAGCAACTGACCGTATCTTTATGGAGTCTGCTGAGTCTAAAGCTGATATTATAAGGTCTCTCAGGTTTTTGACCTTCTCATCTGTCAGTGTAACTCTCATAGTCTTAGAGTTGATGACAAAGCCTAAGAAAGTTAATGTCTGGCATGGGGTTAGTACGGATTTATCCGGATGTATGACAAACCCCAATTCTTCAAGGAGCCTAACAGTTTTGATTACTGTGTTCACACACTCGGAAAAGGATTTGCCTTGTAAATATAGATCGTCTATGTATGCAATTATAATGTGACTGTCTACCCTCAGCTTAGCCAGTGGTGGTTTAAGAAGTTTTGTGAATTTCCTGGGACAGGTGGATAAGCCATTCGGAAAGACAGTGAACTGGTAGAGGTTACCGGCAAAACAGAATTTTAGAAATTTTTGACAACCTGGGTCTATTTTTACACTGTAATATGCGTCCTTCAGATCTAAAGATGCCATCCAGCAATCTTTGGTAACTAGCTTGAGTACCGTGTGGATGTTATCCATTTTAAAATGCGCATTGGATACCGATGTATTAAATTTTTTCAGATTTAATACGAGACGTACCTTGCCGGTTGTCTTAAGCACTGAAAATACTGGTGATATGAATTCTCCAGCTTCATGTTTACTAGGTACAATGACCCGCTTCTCAATGAGCGTTTGAATTTCGTGTTCCACCAAGCTTGCATGGTCTTTGCAAATAGAGTTATGTGGATACGCCATTTGTATAGGTGGTGTGTCCACAAAGTCAATGACCGCGCCCTTTACTGTTTGTAATATCTCTCTATCTGATGTTAGTTCAGCCCATTTATTATAATACAAGCTAATTTGCCCAGCTTTAAACGCGGCGGCTTTGGAGTTCAAATAAGGAAGAAGTCTATTTTGAACAAACACAGGAAATTTATTTACCTCAACACAGCCTAGTTCTTCGGAAATCTCTTCTTGGGTTGGAACTGGTTTTGTTGGTTCTGGTAATTGTGTCTCCTGGCAGGATATTGACTGGGAGGGTACTGGCCCCTCCCCCGCTGGGATAAAAAAGGACGATGACTCGGTTGTTGGCGGTAGTTATTTTGTTGGGAACGAGAGCCAGGTGTGGCAAAACGATCTGGTGTGGCCACACTCTGCACTACCCTACTAGCTTGTTTGAACTGTGGGATCTTACTGGCCAAGTCTGATCTAAACAACATTGTGTCAACTTTGTTATTGCGTGCACAAGCCTGCTTAAGATCTTTATTAAGTAGTGGTCGAATCTGATCTCGACGCCGGAAAGAGAGCTCTTTGGAGACGTGACTTATCATTGCTATTGCATCCGTTAATTTTGAGGCAATTGATCTATGGCTTGTATGCTTATCAGCCTCTTTATTCGACATTGCCAGAAGGTCATTCATGGAATTTGATAGTGCAGCGATGCTGACCAGCAAGGTATCTTGCAGATTTGCAAGCTTTATGTCTTTCTTCTTGACATACCCTGGTAAATGTCCCCATATTTCGGGGTTTATTTTTGGTACGTATAATGACTTGCAATTCTTTGGGCGCTTATGTTTATTCAACAGGCATTTCAGTTTCTCAGTAGTCAATTCCGATTCGAAATTTCTGTCAGTGTCTTTGGCAAGTTTTTCTGAAATAGGCGGGCCTACATCCTCGGAGGTATAGAGATCTTGTGAGATGTTAGTAAGAAAATCTTCATCGTTAACATCTGACTCATTGTCGCTTACACTTGAGCTGCCAAAAATGCTCAATGTATCGTCATTCTCTTCGACCTCAATGGTTTGCTCGTCAGTGAAGTCTTTGCTACCATGCTGTTGCCCTAGCTGTGGGGCAGTTCTGGCCCTCTTTGGGGCTGGTTCGTCCGAGTTATCGGACAGAATCACATGGACCCGCTTGGGGTTCATATCTTTCGTACTACTACTCGAGCTACTACTAGAGGAAGCTGCTTTGTCTTCCAAGATGTCCATACGCTTGACAAGCGTTTGAAGTAAGGCGTTCTGTTGGCTTATCACCGACGCTATATCTACACTAGAAACAGGTTCCGAAGGAATTTCATCAATAGTGTTTGTTACGGCATCGCCATCAACAGACATCTTGTTTATCTCTGTGAGTGCGTTGTCTCACTTGAGCGATTTCCTAAGAAAAGGGAACAATTGGTGACAATATAATGTGTACTTATCTTCAAGGATGCCTGAATCATCCAATGGGGATCCTGTCTCTTCTGTTTCCTAAATAATTGTCCAACGATGGAATGGATTTGCTTTTTAAAAAGTTTACAAATAAGCGAATTTTGTAGAATACAAAAGCACACGTCTGGTTTCGGCGGGAAGCGAAGCACAATTGGTTCTCGGCGAGTAGTCGGCACTATCTCGTATCAATTCCGTACAACTCCGTAACGACCGTAGGCTGATGACGTAGTAGAATTCCCGCTTATATAGTTATATTAAATCTTCGATCCTGCATCTGCAAACTACGCGACGTGTCAACGCGCCCATGCACGACCACATCATCTTGTTAAACGGCGAAATAGCAGCGATGTTATTAAAATAGGACCGGAATCTATATGTATTAAATATATTTTTACCCCAATTCAATCTAAATCGAACAGCATGAAAACAACGGTTTATTTGTTCCTCTTGGAGGAATTGCCGTATCATGCGAGCGAAATCGAATCGCGCATTGGAAAATTAGCCAAAGCTGTGCACCACAACTCTTGGGAGATAAGACTGAGACGTAGGTAAATACGGTCATACACACGTTTTAGATACTAGAATAATTCGCGCCATTTCTGACTTGCGACGACGAAAAAGAAAAAAAAAACATAAACAAAAAAAAACCGGGGCGAATTTTCAACTTCGTCGCCGATGCCGGAGTAATTATACGTTTTAGTAGTTTATGCAGCACTTTTTAACTGTACTTTTGCTTCAGTTAGTATCAAGGTAACGTAACTATGCTTCACTCAAAATTTATAACCTGGGGCCGGTTGCATCAGGCCCGTTTAGCTTAAATAGTTGTTGAAAATAGAAGTCTATCGTTTTATTCAACAAGCAAACTAAATGTTTTTAACCTTAACACAAGGATATTGTTTACAACTACATATTCAGTGCATAATATTGAAGTGCACTCATTCAGGAGAGAGATTTAAGAGTGTTATTTAATTTTGAATTATCGACATTTTATAAGCTAAACGGGCTTGATAAAGCCGGCTCCCGAGTCTATTAAATTGAAACTATGTGATATGTTATTTTCGTAGAATAAATAAAACGATAAATAAAAATATATATGTTCCACTGTCTTCCAATCAGTTAATTCATCAGGTCCATTGTTTGTTGCATCTGTTGAGAAAGAACTGGCAATTCTCTAGTCAGAAACGTGTTAAGCGCCTCAGTATTTTCATGAGCTATGGCGTGGTAAGGACGCCTCTGTCCTCCAGCAACCGCGTAGGGAATACCAATTTGCTGTGCCGCTGGCAGCATTTCGGCCTGCTGTGCTTGATAATTTCGTGGCGCTCGACCTGCGGCTTGCTGTTGCTGACCATGGTCTGTTACGTATATAGCTCGTGTGGATGTCAACGAGCAGCGACATCGGAGCGACATCGGTCGGCAGCATACATAATTTTTATTATTTTTATTATATCTACAAATTTTCGTACATTTGGATCAACTAATACTAAATGTAACAGTCCTACTTCTGTGGATTTAAAACGATTGGTCGTGGATGGCTTAGTGTCGGGAATTTACAGCGATATCGCGTTTCGATATCATGTTAACATACAGCGAGTCGGCTTTGAATCGAAATTCAAGGTTGCATTTGCAGTTGTCAAAGAAACAAAACATGGATCAGTGTGTTTGGTCTTATGTATGAAACCCTTTAAAGAAGACTTAACGGTATGTGTAGATGTTTCTTCAAACCCTGGTCCTCAAACTTTAAACGGAAGCGTTCAGTTAGACCAGACGCCATATGCTCGAGGACAGTCATGCTCGATAAACACGACGTCTACAATGTATAATTTTACCAACAGTCGTAAACAGCAGATTGATTTGTTATCCCCTAGAAGTTGTGTAGCTACGAATTGTATGGCTATTCCAACAATTATATCACCCTTTCGAAATGATCATAGAAAACACAAGAAATTTAGTCGCATAAACTGCAGAGTTAATATTCAAACACGCAGAACAAACAAACAAACACTGCAGACAAGAGAAAACAAGTATTACGTCCAAGTACTGGAAAGGACACTACTACAGGGTGCATCAAAAAAAGTGTCCCAAATGTAAAATTTTCATTTTTTAGGATATTTTGCAGAATTTGGCCAATTTTTGTGTTCCTATAGAGATAGTTAAGACTTATCTGGTATACCTAGGCCAAGTTTGGTTTTTCAAAAACAAAATTATGTTACCGGGGGGGTGGTTCCTTTCCACTGATGTTGAGAGGGCTTGCGCGCGAAAATGTGAAGCTGAAATTGAGATATTATTTAGATGTCTAAAAGTAGAAAAGCTTTTTAATAAACTGTCAAAGTTTCAGAAAAAATAATGCATATACTGGGAGCAACGCGCGACCCGCTGATAAATATTTCATTGCGCGCAGTAGATTAAGTGCATCGTTGATTTTAGCGTGACCGATCTCTTTCAAGGGTGCATGGGCAAATGAATAAATTAAAGCGAGAAACTGAACAGAAAGACGAAGCGATTTAATAACAAGATTTTTATTCGTGATTTTAATCCTCAACATTTCGACTATTTCTTTCTAAGCAAACTGCACCTCGTCTGAGCATGGTAAATGCCGAACGGCGAACCATTTGTCTCTCCTGCCTCAAATTCTCCATTTCGTTCGAAATTTTTTTTTGCAAATCGCTTACGCTACCAACGGCAAATGTAGGCGAATGGACAAACAAATGGTTCGCTGTTCAGTGTTTACTATTCTCAGACGAGCCGCATTTTGCTTAGAATGAAATGGTGGACATGCTGAGGATTAACATCACGAATAAATCGCTTTGTTTTTGTGTTCAGTTTCTCGCTTTAATTTATTCATTTGCCCAGCCTGGCATGAGATCGGTCACGCTAAAATCAACGATGCTTTTAATCCACTGCGCGCAATGAAATATTTGTCACCTTTAGGGGTCGCGCGTTGCTCCCAGTATGCATTATTTTTTCTGAAACTTTGACAGTTTATTAAAAAGCTTTCCTACTTTTAGACATCTAAATGATATCTTAATTTCAGCGTTACATTTTTGCGCGCAAGCCCTCCAAGCATCAGTGGAAAGGAACCACCCCCCCGGTAACATAATTTTGTTAATGAAAAACCAAACTTGACCTAGGTATACCAGATAAGTTTTAACTATCTCTAGGAACACAAAAATTTGCCAAGTTATGCAAAATATCATGAAAAACGAAAATTTTACATTTGGGACACTTTTTTGATACACCCTGTATAGCCCATCTTAACGTACGCTCCTTAAAAAACAGAGAACTCAATGGTTCAGGTTAAACAGCTAATTTTTGATAACCAATATAACATCTTTGCCGTGTCAGAAAGTTGGCTGAACTCTAATGTATCAAATGCTGAGGTTCATATAGAAGGCTATAATCTTATTAGACATGATCGCTTTAAACAAGTACGATCGTACTACTGTATAGTGGACCAGGAACTGCGTAACCGAGTTTAATTTCTGAAGTGCGTTGTATTTATAACAATAGAGAGGACAATGTATTTCTAATAGTTTCCGTTTACTTATATATTGGCTGAATATTAATGGTATGTATATATTATTTGCTGCAAATATATCAACAATTGCCTGTAACTTGCTTCAAGGGTCAAAAGTAAAAATTCGAACTCCGTCAAACGATGCGGAATATTGCTTAGAATAATTGTGCCAAGGTTCATTCCAATCAAACAAGTAATGCTAGAGCCTTAGGGTTTTTTTAAAGAGTGTCGCCCCCTAACAACAACAAGAACAAGAACAAGAACAAGAACAAGAACAAGAACAAGAACAAGAACAAGAACAAGAACAAGAACAAGAACAAGAACAAGAACAACAACAACAACAACAACAACAACAACAACAAGATTAGCAGCGGTTAGGGACCAGTTTCTGGTCCAAAAAGCTGGCGGGGGCGTTTGTGCTTATGTTCATACTATAGTCTCAAGGTACACGCTATTAGGCAATTGACTGCAACATCTGAAACTGGATTTCAACAACTTTGGTTTAAAGTTCAAAACAGGAAATTAAAGTCTTTATTAATATGGGTAGCATATAAGCCACCCAGCTGTCCATCAACATGCTTAGAGCAGTATTTTATGCCCACATATACCAGGGCGCTATGTTATAATAAAGACATCGTGGTTTGTGGTGATTTGAATTGTAATATTATGAATGAAAATAGCCCTGAAGCACAAGCACTCAACACGCTCTGCTTAACAATGAATCTAACTCAGTTAATTACTGAACCGACAAGGGTAACTGCATTATTCCAATCTATAATTGATGTGATCTTGGTTTCTAATCCCAGTATTGTAAACAGGAGCGGGGTGGTGAAGTCAACTATCAGCGATCATTACATTATTACAGCACAACTTAGGCCTGTATTCAAAAAGCTCACTCACACTCACACCTGAGTCAGACTGTAGTGAGGTTGACTCAAGTATGGTTGAAATGTGAGTGAGGGTGGAGTATGAGTGCAACGTTACACTGTGTGAGTGTGCGCTCATCCATTGGAAAATCGTGTCGATTTGTATTCATAAAGCGCACTCGAGTATGACTTATCCAAGTAGAACTGTACAATGACAATTAGGATAATACAGCTATTTCAATTAAGGTTGACAATTGTACAATTGAGGGTAAATGACGTATGGGAACATCAATTTCGCAGTTCTAACTGAAGGTTTATACATCGGTACAGCAACGAGGAAATAAAATATAATGTTTATATAATCCCACGAGGCCTCTGATTTGTTAATTAAACCTATTCAATCTAACTATAGCTCGTGTTGTACATGTGACGAATGTCTGTGACCTCCGTAATTTAAATAGCTGACTATTGGTGTATTAGCACACACAATTTAGTGAGAACCAGGCAGTACAAGATGTCGCAACCTAGGCAGTTTTACTCAGAATTAGAAAAGACTCTGTTAATAGAACTAGTTGGAAAACACAAAGATGTTATCGAAAATAAGAAGAACGATTATAAGACAATTAGACAAAAAACCCTCGCGTGGGAAGAGTTAGCACAAGAATTTAATACCCAATCTGGTGTTACGAAAAGAGATTCGAAGCAGTTAATGAAATGCTGGGAAAATGTGAAGGCCCGTGCCAAGAAGAATCTTGCGAAGGAGAAGAGACGTGCAAAATTGACGGGTGGTGGTCCATCGTGTGTGCAACAAGAAGACGAGGATGCGGCCGTAGCCGCAATTATTCCCAATCAAATAGACAGCCTTAGCAACTCGTTTGACGACGATAATTACGTCGCAGGTAATTGAAGTGCACAATAAATTATGCTTGTAATATGTGATCGGTGTTTTAAAATAAGCCGTCGAAATGTATTTATACGTTACAGACAACACAGATAACGAAAGTGATAATTCACAGGCGTCGAGTACAAATGCGCAGAACCAACAGCAAAAATCATCTATCATCGTTGAGGCGGCTCTGAAGGACTCAGGCACAACAAAGCCAAGAATATCAGCAGCGCAAGAAAAATGTTTGAAAATGCAGACATCACAGCATGAAGCTGAAATGGACCTCTTAGAACTCCAAAAAGCCAATCTGTTGATGCAACACAAAAGAAAAATGGAGGTGTTAGACGCCGAACTTGAATATTGGACGTCTGTGACAAAGGCAATGAAGACAACAGACGAACAACAACGGAGACCAAATACAAGATCAAAAAAATGAAACAAGAAAGATATTTATGATATCTCTTCCATATGCCGAACATTCTTTCTACTGTATTTCGTGTTCGTATATGTGCAACATTGTTTCGGCGTTCTGGTTGAGTTTGCGGGTCAGCAAGAGGTGTCAGGAGATATTGGCGGCACGGATAACCGCTGTCACCCAGCAACATGCCGTCTATGTCACCTCGTTCAAACTGAGCACAAAGACGACATGCAGTTGTCAAAAATTCTTGCATCATGCACACTACCTGGCCATCGGGCAACAATGTTCTGAATTCCTAAATTAGGTCCACAGACAGCTTGCACATTTATCGAAAAGTACCCTTTTCGATTCCTAAAATGTTCCGCGTTCACTCCCCCAGGACTTGGTATTTTAACGTGCGTACAATCAATAGCTCCCACAACGCCTGGAAATTCAGAAATTCTCCAAAAATCTAATTTGACAACATTCAGCATATCGACAGGAGGAAAACAAATGTATTGATTCTTTAAACCGGCAATTGCAACCGATACACGTTTGATGATTCTACTTGCTGATGGCTGCGAAATGCCACACAGGTCGCCGCAAGCTACTTGGAACGTTCCCGTAGCATAAAATCGAAGAGTCAACAAAAGTTGTATATCGGCTGGAATAGGTCTTCCTCTCTCATTAGGTGCAAATAACTTGTCTCTGATTAGGTCAAGGAGTGCACGAAATCCATACTTTGTTAACCTGAATCGGGACCGAAATTGATCATTATCATAGTTGTCATACTCAAAATGATATAATTTGCTCCTATTTAAGTCGTTTCGTGGGATATTGTTCACTAATTCTAACCTTCGTAGCCATCGATCCGCCATATTGTTATACGTTTGTTCGCTGGAGTGTGTCTGAAGGGAGGTATACCCTTCACTAACACTCCACTCAAAAATAGTACTTCCCTTAAGGGTGAGCATTGTCTTTGAATGCTTGGAGTGTGAGTGTAGTCTTCTACCGGACAAGTGTGAGTTGACACCTGATAAGTGCTCACTCGTCCTTACTAAGGTTGAGTAGCAACTCATTGAGTGTGAGTGTGAGTGAGCTTTTTGAATACAGGCCTTAGTCTCAAAGTTCCAAAAACAAACCCAACCATTAGCAGAGTGCGAAGCTATAGAGATTATAATGTTACGGAGTTTGCGAAAGATATTGCTGCAGTCCCGTGGGATACTGTAGAGATATTTGATGATGTGTCGGACAGGGTTGATACATTTAATGACCTATTCCTTAGTGTATTGGATAAACATGCTCCCATAAGGTCCGTTAAGATGAAAACGAAACCTTTGCCTTTTTTACGTAAGAAATAAAATCATTAGAATTTAGAATTTAGAATTTATTCATCTTCGCCAATTAATGAATATACTGACATTTATATAAATACATATACTAGATATAGTTATGGAAAACACACACGCATACATCTAAACAGAATTGGCTAGGTGCACGCTACAGCTTTAGCCAATTACAGCGGCCCTATATATAATGATAAACACACAAACTAAAAACCAAATTAAACGGATGCAATACATCAAATTAAATAATTAATAATTAAATAAATAATTAAATAATTAAATAATTAAATAATTAAAGAGAAGGACTTATTGCACAGGATAGGTCGCCAAACCTCGCAACCCAGGGACTGGCTTGTTTTCAAAGATATTAAGAACAAAGTTAAACAAGAATTACGAGTTGCAGAACAACAATATGTTTAGGAACAAATCTTATTAAATCAGAACGCACCACGTTGTATTTGGAAAATTATTCGCAGATGTATTCCTACTAAAACAAACGGTAAACCATGCTATACAAAACCTATTAAGAATTTAATAACCATTTTATATCGGTAGGAGTCTAGGAGAGACAACAGCTAAGTCTGCACAGAAACTGGCAGATGACTATGTTTTAATAATGGAATCCATAGAATACACTCAACCCGAGTGCACAATTGATTCTTTATTACCCCAGTTTTCGCTTAACCCAGTATCTTGCACCAAAATCGAACAAGTGATTAAGAATATGCCATCTAATAAAACACCGGGTTGTGATAAGATTTTCTAGTATATCCTATTAACACAGATCCCTTCCCCCTTTGTGGTTGTCAATTGCAAGGAAATTTCCTTGCATATTTGAAGCCCTGGTTATCATGTGAAATGATAACTGATTTTCTTCGAGGTTCTGGTTTATGATTTGCTAGTTTTCATTCTCAGATCACCCGGAGAACGATACATAAATTACCAATTAAAATAACCAAATTATTCGCCTTTTATATTATCATAGACTGGGATAGGTTTATCTAGGTTGTATACCCTTTACAGTCTTTACGTACCGACGTCACATTTACGTACCGACGTCCGCCACCTGGCGACGACGTAACTTCTCTTAATAACACGATCGAATATGAGCAAAGATTGAAAACACATAAGAAGCGGTTTTGTTATGCATTTTACTGTGAAAAATTGTGATAAAAATGGACTTGGAATCATCTCAGGATACAATGATAAAACATTTATTTAAAGTTTAAAGAGACGACGTTTCAACGCTAACACACGCTATTATCAAGCCAATAGGAGTAACTAAGAAAATAAAAGTTATACAGGGTGTCCCAAAAAAACCAAAAACTATTGAAATCACCCATAACAATGCAATTGTTAGAGTTTGAATGCTTAAACACTCTGTTGGGACCCACAGGTGTATGAATGTTTACCATACTTATTTTTATGCATGCATATGATGCAGTAAAATTTGCTTGTTCGCAAAAATGATATTTATTAACAGTATTTACAATTTACAAATATGGATAACATTATTTAAATGTGCATCTCAAGACCATGACCTTCGAAATGTCCCTTTTCTCTAGCAACACAAAGCATTTAGCATTTTATAAGTTGCATTAAATCCCCACGGGCTGAAATTCGTGCACACGGCATTCAAATTTTAACAATGAGTGATTTCAATAGTTTTCGTTTTTTTTGGGACACCCTGTATAATATGCTAGTTAAAACAAATAGATCATTAACATTCATGCATGATTAAACATTGTTAATTCAATGGTCTGAAACTCATAGGCCGTATTCTGTGGCTGATTATCGTTCAGTTTCGTTGCCCCCCTTCGGGCACTACTTGAAAACACGATAGAAAATTAGGATAAATTATAGAAAGTCTAAATTCACTTGTTTTCACCTCCACAAACCTGCAGTTTTTGAGCATTTCATATTCGAAAAATCAGTAAATTTACATGTTTCGCAATACATCATCATCATCATCTTGTCCTCTTCCCTATAAGGGAAATTGGGCCTTTGTTTCGCAATACACCGACGCCATTTTGATTCAGGAAATGTCTTGGATACTTGGTGTAATATACGACATATATAGCAGATTCAGCAGTTTTATACCGGTATTTAAATGAAGTTTCCAGCATTTTTGCTATGCAAGCAGCTTTAACAAGGAAGCTTTGAGTGGCGTTTCACGAGGTTTTTCGCAAATTTTCTTAGTTTTTCAAAACTAAATTAGTCAGAGAAGACTTAGACAACAATTAAACGGAAAAGCATTCGACAATTTGCAATTTTTTATAGCATTCTGCTCTTGGAATTTACAACTAAATTAGAACAACTTTATTTACACGCATCAAAATCATCAACGAGCGTTTTGTTTCTAGTCAAGTTCTATAAAATAGTTACTACACAATACTTTTCAGCATAACCTTTGTTTTATATTAACTACAAGTATAATACATACGTTTTCTCAACAAAACTATTTACAAAATCTCAGTTTCTTGAAAAAGTTGATTACCAAACGCCTTTATCTTATCATCAATCCACTAAAAAGATAATTAGAGTACATCTATTTAATACGTGATTTGCAACGTACAACTACTGTACATGTTAAAATATTAAACACGCATACCAAAGTTGATATCAGCCTGATGTTTTAATACCATGTTGCTGAGCCGTACACGAAAACCAGGAAAAACCCGTCTGGAAAAATCTGGAACGTGTTCTCCCTCCCATGCTGCAGCAACGCTTTTGGAGGTTAAAAGCTAGCACTTCTCTTTCTTCTTGTAATTGAATTTTGGTAACTCTTCCATTGTGATGATCTTTCTTTCTTTGACCTGAAAAGAAGACACAAACTTGGCAGACAACAAGGCCTGGAATTTTACAAATAATGAAAGAACGCATTATCCTACAGCCTTACTAATCCTATACACTGATGCTACTCCTCTCCTTTATAATAAACTAACTTGCTAGTTAAAACTATGTAATACAGAAACAACATACTGCATATCTTAAATCAATGTCAACCAAATATCAATATATGTACATTTAACAATAAAAACTTCGATATTTCTTGCGAGATTACGTGACCCTTGCCTGCTATCCCATGCCCTAAATTGTTGGAGAATTACGAGCACCTTAAAAGTTTAGGACACAAATAAAATGTTCAACTTAACTCTTTCAATTGGACAGCTAATGCCACAACTCATCATCTTCGCCATCTCCGAAATCCAGATCCAGTTCATCATCGTCATCAGATTGAGCCAGGCCATAACTGCTATCATCGTCATTACCATCTTCAACAACTGCATTCTGGCAATCACCACACGAACATAGGTCGGTGCACATTAAGTCAGCCTTTTTGCAGGAACAACGCATGGTCGAGCACCCAGTCTTGCATTTACACTCAACACACTCAATTAAAGATCGCGGAGCGGGTGGGCGTGTCATCCAAGTTATCTCCAGCTCTTTATCGTCAAGCGTCCAGCCATTGCCAGCAGGTGATGGAAGATCGACTTCTGCCCTTAAACACTGATACCATGATGCTGCTTGAAAATTTGCTCTATATATATGTTGGACAAGGCTATCGCAAGTTGGAGGCAAGACGTCATCGGAACATTTTCCTGCCTTAAAAAAGGCATATCTAGAGTCATCCACACTTGTTGAGGCTTTGTCTCCATACAATAAACAAGTAAATTTGTTCAGCTCATTGACAAGATCTTCTGAAGGAGGGAAGTTTCTTCCAAGCATTGAAAAGCACTCAACAAACTCAGGCAATTCAGCCAATGTTTTCCACGCAGTTTTTTCCCCTTTCCGTGAAAAGAGCTCGTACAGTCACAACCTAAGCGTTAAGCGGGAAAAAAAATATATTTTCTAATGAAAGCCTGGTAAACAAAGAGCAACATCCACGCCCAAGAATTTCGAGATAATTGCTACAGATACGCAACGACGTCTATCTCCCGTGCCAGTCAAAAAGAAAATCTCTTTCTGTATCTGTTGTTGCATGGCAATCGCAAGTATAAGAACATCTGTGTCAGAGCTGTTGATAATAACTTTATCGTACGTTGCTGCTGCGTGGTTAGCATGTAGAATTAAACGAGTGTCTGCTTCTTCGTGGTTGCTATGAAGCGAAGCCACCTCATTACTGGTAACACGATCGTTCGGGGAATCACCGGGATTTAAAACATAGCATCTTTCTTCAGCAGTTACGTACATAGTTGAAATGGAGCACCACCGAGAGGAGTTACATGACCTCCAGTGTTCACATAAGAAAGATATGAGGGATTCCTTGTTTTCACCGCAACTTAAAAACTTTTCCCACTGTTTTGGAACACTCTGATCTTTTCAAAAGATGTGAACTTTCTGGACTCCTTTTTCAGCTCTTCGTTGTCTCTCAGCATTCTTTATACTCAACAGAGGATACCTGTCTGCAACGAAATCTAATCGTTTGGAATTATACTTTCGTGCTAGCATTATGAGGTTGTTTAAAAGAGCATCTGCAAATTCGCCAAATGTTTTCCATTTTCCTTTCATCGCCTGAATAACTGCCATAGCATCTACAATCAGTGCATTGTTGTTAAATGCACAAACATTGACTTCTGGATTTCCAGATTCATTTTCCAATACTTCAGCAAGTTTAGACTAGGCAGTTTTCACAAGTCTTCCAGTTGCCGTAGACAACGAAAGAGGATATGTACCAAGGCTGTACGAGAGCAATTCATTTAGATCGACATGCCGACTCTTAGCAATGACCAATAATCGAGCAAACAAGTTTCTGTTTAACATGATGTTCACCTTCTTTCCTTCTTTGTTGTTCAAATATACGGATTTTGTTGAGGAAAATGTCTGAAGTTTGTTCTTTTTCAACTTCGTAAAGATGTCAGGGTCTTCGCTCAACAAATTCGTTTTCGTAAATTCCAAAAACTGTTGCTCCCCAATGTTCTCTGCGTTCAGAAGAGTATCCGCAACATCATTTCCAACCATTACACCACTTGCCAAAACTTATTAGCTCCTGTTGCTCTGTTTCAAATGGGTTTATAATACTCGAAATTGTACTCATCACATCATTGACAGATTTCTCATGGCGCTTGCACTTTGTATGATCAAGATCTTTGCGATTTCTGAATATAAAATTTAAAAAAGTTGAATGCATATGATACATAATGATGAACAGCAGAATGCACAACGGCCCAATTTATAAAATTACCTTGGTATACAACTATTTCCAGCCATATCTTTGCACTTGTTTGTTATTGAAGCTCTTTCTGATTGCGAGAGTAGCCATCTATGAACAGTTGAACGATTCATTGAAAACCCAATCAAACCACCTTTCGTTTTAGAATCCCTGTTTGTAGTCTGCTCTATTGTCTGGTCACATGCAACTGCAGAGAAACCGTGTCTGCTTTGACGCTGAACAGCAAAGTTCTTAGAGATTTCTTCATGAATTCCTACACAGTGAAAAATATATAGGAGATTTCTTTGGTTACAGTATAATATTATCCAAATAATATTATTTACTGGTGAGCTCTTTGCACGTGGTATGTTGTAAGTAGAATAATCTTCCTCTCTGTTCGAACAATCCTGCTTCAACATGAATAAAACTATATACTGTACCTGGGTGCGTACTTTCCAATGCGGTCATCTCTAGCATATATGCCGAGCCATATTTGGAATAATTGACTCTATCACAAATAAAAAACCATGGAAGCATAGCTCTGAAAGCTGCTAAGTGGAGATCCCAATTTACTTCTCTTGTTGCTCTAATAAACATCAGTAGTACACCTGTATGTGTAAAAAAATACTCTATTTTATTACGAAGAACGAACTGCAACAATATTAATGGAACATTGTATAATACAATTACCTGCCATCTTGATATACATGCTCCAAAATGAAAATGTTCTAGATTTACTACACATATCGTTAATGAACCACTCACATGCTTGTAATATTTGCAGCATCTTTGGATTTTCAATGCCATCAGTAAGGAACTTGTCGTGTGGAAATGAATTTGCCATACTCTCAATGAATGAAGAAATATCGTCCTGCATGGTCTTTTTCCGTCATGGAATCCAGAAAAGCTTGAAACCTTAGACGTTGAAGTGCTTCATACATAATCTTGTGACATGACACAGCCCGGTTGTAATGCTTGCCAGAGAGAATACCTTTGATTGATCCTTCACTCACAATACCAGATTCAATAAATGCATCCTGCAAGTAGAACAAAAATAAACTTAAGACTATACTGTATATAGAAATAGAATGAAAAGTGAAACTTTTACTAGTTTTCTATTTTTGCCTCTTCTAAGTTCTCATCATTTTAAATGCACCTAATATGTTTAATATGATCATTTGGCCTTGTACAGCACCTAACACAAGAATCTATTATCATCAGTTAATGGCAATTGAGAAATTATGCTATTCATTTATTCAAAGTGAGGTTGGGATTGGTATTTTGCTCCTTAAGAACAAATACACTGGACATGAGGTTGATGCATGATACAAAACTAATGCAAAAAAATGAGTCCTTACCTTTAAGCCTCCATCTTCAAAGATCTTTGACATGGCAGAAAGGTAACACATGATGGTGTGAAACTCACTAAGGCTAACAACAAACCGATTTAAGAATGTCTCTTCTTTCCAGCGAACATGTTGTACTTTAGCATAAACAGCTTCATCGAAAACTAACACAGCATATCTCAGCTCTAATTTATCTGCAATCTCAGTACTCCGTGTGAGGATTGTGTTGATGGTTGAATATTCTGTTGGGGATCCATCAATGACTGGTAAATATCCAACTCTGGATACATCAGGTGTTTCATTACTACAAAGCATGGTGTTAAATCCAGTCCATCCTGGCAATACTTCCTCATCTGAAGAACATATATACTTTACTAAAATATATGCTAAGTCCAGTTTATAAGCATTAATCGCGGGATCTTCTTTGAACAAAAGTTCTAGATATTCAGGATCCAGTTCAACAGTTTGAAATTCTGGTGTCATCTTTACTCCTATACTGTAAGGCACAATGTCAGTTGAAGGCATTTTTACTGTGCGTTGTGTCTTTTTAATAGCAGTTGATGGGTGTTCTGATGAATTCAATGGTGTTTGAACTGAGACTCTTTGTGTAATGATACCATTGGTTACATGAGTCTGCTTTTCAATCTCCTCTCCAAAATCTATGTTGTCGTAAACCAAGTTGACATACTCGGTTGCAACAAATTCCCTTTGAAGAATGTTTGATGTGTTAATTGTTGTTTGAGCAATTGCAGAGTCATAGGCCATGGTTGATGATAGTGATACACAATGTCCAAAACCATTTAAAATATTAATAAGCCAGAACAGCCAAATATTTGCCGAACAGCTATTGCCAATGCTAGGGATTTTGGTGTCTGTACTTTCCCTTTATTAGCAACATACACTAAGTCTTGGCATAGAGAAAAAACCTTTGCTGTTGTTTTCTCTTCGAATTCAATGTAATCAGTATCCTCTGGGTCATCTGAAAACCCTAGCAGCCATGTCATAAAATTAAACAAGCAAGGTTTTGCCACTTTTCGAACATTTTCAGCAGTAATATCCGATGCAAGTGGTGGCCAGTTTTCATACCAAGTGGATGCTTAGTCTTGCAACTCACTCTTTAATGTCATGCCTACTGTATACAATTCTTTCAGTGTTGCTCTCCTATCATGCATATTTGCATATCCTTCACCATCAATTTCAAAAGAATCTGACTCTTGTGAGCTCTGAGATGTTTCTTCATTATTGCCCATGAAACTTTCTGCTACACTTGCTTGACTAAGACATTCTGCATAAACAATCTCACTCTTAGATCGAACCTTTGGTCTATGAAATACAAGTTGTGGAAACCTTTTACGCAAGCGCTTCTTCAGTCGGAAGGATCTATAACTCGAGGCATCCTCTTTTTCAACGCGTCGCACAGTCTTGATGAACTCTTTCGTCAGTTTCTTCATGTAGAATATATTATCTTGTCTAATAATTCTTGCATTCACAAACTCCATACAGAAAACATCAAAGGACTTCTCATATTTGCATTCATGTTTTTCTGTTTCTTTCTCATTTGACTGTCAGAAATGATGTATACTTTTCATAGCAACGTTTATGGTATTTCACTTCCAAAGCTACCATGTCCTTATTAGCAATTTGTATTAAAACACTTTCATCATTTTTCCTTGTTGCAGCTTCCTTGAATTTCCCCCCATCAACCGTTTCTGCTGATACCAATTTGTCCAACTTGATTTTTTTCGATTTTTAAATATAGACATGTAACGAGCTATTCTTAAAAATTATATAATCGTCGAAACATGAACGCATGACAATTTATGATCTACAACAAATTTTATTAAAAAGATAAATACAAAACTTTAGAGAGTAAGAAAAACCCCTTTTAAACAGACTTACCGATTCAGTGAAGTAAGACTTTTCTCTCTTGCAAATAATACAAATGTGCAGCAACACGTGCGGATTCCTTGATCTTACTGCCGAACTCGTTGAGGCGGAACCCAGATTAGACCGCAGCATCTTTTTCGAAGGTTGAACTTCTTCTGGTTCTGTTTCGTCAATTTCACCAACAGAAGATGAGAGTTCAACTGCTTTACGTTCTTTTTTTTCATCCTGACACCGCACTTGAGCTCGTTTGATGTGAACATTATTTGTCAATGCCGAATAACAAGCTCTGTGATACGAGAAATTTGCATATTCGATACCGTCAGTTTTAACATTTTTCACGTTTTCGCTGACAAGATCCAAACTTCTCCGTGCAACATCACGATGTTCTCCATCTAGCGTTAGCCAAATACTACAACAATCCAAAAATTTTTGAAAAGACACATCACTAAAAGTCGTTAGTGGGCCTTTTTTCCGTCAAAATGAATTAAACATGAGTCGGAAGACGCCATGTTTACAAATAAAACTGCTGAATCTGCTATATATGTCGTATATTACACCAAGTATCCAAGACACTTCCTGAATCAAAATGGCTTCGATGTATTGCGAGACATGCAAACTCACTGATTTTTCGAAGATGAAATGCTGGAAAACTGCAGGTTTGTGGAGGTGAAAACAAGTGAATTTGGACTTTCTATAATTTGTCCTAATTTTCTATCGTGTTTTCAAGTAGTGCCTGAAGGGGGGCAACGAAAATCGTTTTCTAAGTGACTTTTCGGCCACAGAATACGGCCTATCAGGTCAAGGAACAAATAGTTTTGCTCTATAATTGAATCACTCTGCGTATTCAACGTAGGGGTAAGTTTCTTGATGAACAGCATCTCATTAACCAAGCAGTCAAACTTGCTCTTACACTTTCGCAGCACACGAATTTGGTCTTCACTTAATGCACTGGAATAGCAGTGCTTCATCAAAAACACTGAACACCAAAGCTTCAACAAGATTTAAAGCCGGGAGAAACAAAGCCACCTGTTGTCAACAAGCAATGCGTTGTTTATCTTTTTCAATGTGGTCGGTGCGATGCAGACTATGTCGGGTGTACAACTCGGCACCTTCTTCAAGGCGTTGCTGAGCATAAGTATTCTGCAATTGGTAAACATCTGGCTGACAGTCATGGTAATAAGACTTTGTTAAATGAAGACCAATTTCGTGTGTTGCGAAAGTGTAAGAGCAAGTTTGACTGCTTGGTTAATGAGATGCTTTTCATCAAGAAACTTACCCTTACGTTCAATAGGCAGAGTGTTCAATTAGATCAATTGTTAGAGTTTGAATGCTTAAGCACTCTGTAGGGACCCACAGGTGTATGAATGTTTACTATACTCATTTTTATGCATGCATATGATGCAGTAAAATTTGCTTGTTCGCAAATATGATATTTACTAACAATATTTACAAATTACAAATATGGATAACATTATTTAAATATATATCTCAAGGACCATGACCTTCGACATGTCCCATTTTTTTAGCAACACAAAGCATTTGGCATTTTATTAGTTGCATTAAATCCCCACGAGCTGAAATTCGTGAACACGGCATTCAAATTTTAACAATGACTGATTTCAATAGTTTTCGTTTATTTGGGACACCCTGTAGAACGTTTATTTTCTTAGTGACTTGGTAATGGCGTGTGTTAGCGTCAAAACATCATCTTTTTAAACTTTCAATAAATATTTTATCTTGTATCTTGAGATGATTCCAAGTACATTTTTATCACAATTGTTCCTAGTAAAATAGATTGAGAATTACATCGGTAAAACATTTTAGGGCTACTTACATTTTTCCCCATACATTTTAACACCGTATTGCCGCTCGTATTATTTTTAAAGTCAATTCTATCCAGCCACCGCATCAACAATGTTTTGTTCTTAATTTCGCCAACCTCCAATAATTCTCTAGTTCGGTTGTCGCTTGAGAAGGAAGCGAAACCAAGATGAGTGCCTTGTTCTTCCACGCGCAGCTTTTCACTCTCTATATGGTTGAAAAATGTAAAGAAGATGCAAACATAAACTTATAAGAGCTCATATACCTTGGCAAATTCCTAATCTTGCTTGTGTTATACCTAAACAATACAAATAGGGAACACCACCCTAGTTTCTATCCGATATGCAACTCCTTTTCATGACGATGTGGATTAACAAAATTCTCCCCGAGCAATTTTGCTAATTTGCAATGTGCTGTTGTACGGACTCGAGGGTCTACCATTTTCCAGACGTTATGTTTACGCAAGGTTATCTTAGCAAGAAAGCTTAAAGTATCATATTTCATCTGATGTATTTTTGTTTTTGCAATTCATAACTATCCCCGTCCGGATTGAACTTAATCCCAAACTTACATGCGACCGCATCCTTAAAAATTGCGAAGGACAGCCACACGTTTGGCTGAAAATCAACTAAAATACATCGTCTGAATGATTTTTACCGGTAAAATCGATTTCCGGGGCATCTGGTTTCCTAGGATACACATATCAAAACATACAGCCCGAAAGACGCCCGAAAGACGCCCGAAGGAGATTTCCGCCCGACCGAGTGTTTGCGCAAATTCCCACATTTAAGGAAAAATATGTACTTCTCGCGTATGATATTTAGTACAAAAATAGAGCAGGGTCGGCACTAGATCATAGACAACATATGCACATATCTGAAACTGCTATATATATTGGTCAGCGGTTGCCTTAATTTGATTTCATAATAAAATAGCGCGCGAAAATTGAAAAATTCAAAATTGGTTCGAAGGAAAGCAAAATATTATACCCTGCAAAAGATATCGATAAATCATTCTGTGACATAGTTGGTGGATCATTCTGTGACTTAGTTGGTGAAAATTTCCTTCAAGTTTCAACCATTCATCTAATGTCCCACTGGAACCTTAATTGAAATAGCTGAATATAAAAAACAGTATATAAACCTGTATATAAACAGTACATTTGAGTGCATTGTTAATACCATAAAGTTGCATATTCTTCTGATTACAAGGCCAGAGCTAAACCCGTTGGTGGGAAATGCAGCCTGCTTTAGAATTTACTCAATCTATAAACGCCAGACGATTCTACTTATCAGTGGTAGAGTACTGCTGGTTAATTAATGGGTTAAATAAGTTTTTAAGCATTCTTTCATAGGTTGATATATCATATATGGAGGGTATATAATATATATATATATATATATATATATATATATATATATATATATATATATATATATATATATATATTATATATAATATATATATATATATATATATTATATTGCCCCCCCCCTAGTAATATCACCCTTCCAGGGGGGGGGGGGGGACATAAAATTCTTAGGAAATTGGCCCCCTTTCAGCAAACTTCACCTTCCCTTTGCGATTTTTGTTGAGAAATGGAAAAGAAATGGATTTTGTTGAAAAGTAAAGGTTGCTTGAGAAATCTATCTCTGTGATTGACTTGGGCAATTCATTTTGTAATACTCATTATTAAATTGTGAGTCAGTCATTACAGTCAAATTGTATCGTCCTGAGTTGTATGAATTGAAAGCGTTTACAAAGTATTTTAATTTTTAAGTATAATAAGACCACATTTATATTAAGTATTGAGCAAGTGCAACATCGCTGACCGTAATATATAGCAGTTTCAGATATGTGTATATGTTGTCTATGATCTAGTGCCGACCATAGAGCAGGATTTTATAAACAAAATGGTTGGCGAACCGTCGCTTTTGGCTGAAAAGAAACGAAGATACAACACTACAAAGATAAGACATTGCATCATACTTTCCAAAATGCATCTTTATGATTTGAATCATGTCCCAAGTATTCGTTTTGCCCAAGTTTTTAAATTTTGAATTCACCCGTCCTCGGGGACGGATATTACAGGGCGGATGACATAATGTAATCGTACTTCCGAATATGTAGATCTCATTATTGCTGCAAAATCCATTTTGAAAAACCTGGTAACAGAGACTAAACCTATGGCCGGACACAAAGAAGTATTGAAAAACCGCAATTTTCTGCAAAATTTTGCAACACCAATGACACACAAACCTGATGAAAACCGAAATTAATTGTGCTATGAGCAATCGCAATATACTTGAATACTCAGATTTCTTTTTACAACAGAAAGACCATGATTGTATATTGGCTGAAAATGTACAACAATTGACCCAAATTCCTGTTGTACCACTTGAGTGGAGAAAGTTTTTTCTATTAAACTGGTGAAGCAGGGAATGGAAAGTCTCAAAATCGTGTTTCGAATTATTGAATGGGCAATGGACCACTTACATAATAGACCAACTTCAGATCTAGGTGACAAGCAGGAAATATATCACAACAGCTAAAAAGAACATACCAAAATTAGTAAAATTGCCAAGTTTGGTTGCAAAATGTAAAGTAGTACGGAAGATATAGCCATGCGAAGTTGCCAATTTTGTATACTTTTTTACTACGGCTGGAAGCGTGTAACTAATTTAGTTACACGCGTCCGGCCGTAATACAAAAGTATACAAAATTCGCTAACTTCGCATGGCTATATCTGGGGCACTTTACAATATTTCACAGCGAAACTTGGCAATTTTACTAAGTTTTGTATGCTCTTTTAGGAAATTCCCTTTTTGTCACCTGAATCAAAAGTTGGTCTATTATGCAAGTGGTCCATTGAAACGATCTGAATATGTTCGCGTTACAAACCCTTACTGCATCAGATATAAAAATGCATTTGATGATGATATAACCTGTGAGGGAATACACTCAACCTTTTGATATCTAGTTCAAACTGATAGTTAGCCAATGATTAATTGGTGTTTATCCTCATAAGGCTTCATATTTGTTGATGGCGTCTCAACGTTATCTCATTTTGCATATCTCACCATGTCTTAGACACAATATCGCAATTAGCTATTCGGCCGATTATTGTCATGTGCAGGAAGGGAAAGTACTTCTCGAAACTACAATTCAAAGTCGCCGTTGCAACACAAGGGAGATTTTCATGTTGAGCTAATCCCTCTTCATTTGCCATTACGTGGGGAATCCTTGTTAGTTTCTTTTCCTCCGCTTTGTAAATATGCTTAAATTCAGCGGGTAATCTTGCCTGATCTGAGGTTAATGAATGAATGGAATACGTTGTGCGCGTCAGGACGGCTGGCACGCGCAGAACGAAGAGCTCCTTTCCTATGCAATAGTTTAGGCTTCGTTCGCAGGTTGTTAAACGTCGCGACGGCGACGTGTGCTGCTCTTCGAGAAACACGCCTCTTCGAGCTACAGCACGACGCCCCAGTCGAGTCGAGACCCACTTGACCTTTAAATAACCAACACTCAGGCAGATATGCTCCCGGTATAACCGAGAGCGCCATTTGCGTTCAAAGATTCGATGATTCACTCAATTCTAAAATTAACACTTCCGTAGCTATTGCAGCTCGCTGCGTTCTTCATCGATGCACGAGCCAAGAGATCCACCGTTAAAAGTTATATACCTAAAAGAGTATAAAAACACAGAGTGAAAATTCGACGTGTTGTGTTCAAAAAAGTAGAATAGGAAATTATGCAACTTTTTCGAACATGCTCGAGAGACCTCGATTTTTTGCTTTACCTGAATAAAACTGCATGTATGAACTCCAGCTATCCTGAGGAAAATTTCGGAGGGAACCAGCTACTAGATGGTACGATGAAGCAAAACATCGCTTAACGCAACGCCTTTTCACTCGAAGGCGGAAAGAAAGGTGGCATACGATCGGACGCAGCTGACTTCCCCACCACGACAAGGCGACGTTCGTTTCGCTCTCGTACTAATTCACGGAGCAAAGGCCTCTCATAATTTATAGGCAACTTCGAAGCAAAACATCGATTAACGCAACGCCTTTTCACCCGAAGGCGTACGAATGCCAGAATACGATCAGATGCAGCCGACTTCTTCCCCACGATTGGCGTTGTTCGTTTCGCACATGCACTCATTCACGGAGCACATGCCCCTCATTCATATATAACCAACTTCGAAGCAAAGCTTCGATAAACGCAACGCTTTCTCGCCCAAAAGGGGCAGGAAAAGCAATATACGACCAGTATACAACCAGGATTTAAGGCTAAATTGTCACATTCTTGGGAGTCGAACCCAAGCCCCAGTGGGGAAGCCGTAAATGTGTGGACGCATTAGAATGTTACAGGACAACACAAGACAACCCAAAAAAAAACGCAACGAACCTTTTATCTGAAACGAGAGCTTAAAAAAATAGTATTTACAATTGGCATGGGAAAAATTTAGGCATAGGGTCTAAGGAAGGGGTTGGCCTCAGTGCAGGGCAGGGGCTGGGCCTAGAATCACACTAAAATCGGTCATCTTTGTTCTGAAAGGGAAAGAATAACTTTAGTAGCCCTAGAGAAAAAATTTACACAATTAGTACATGCTGACCGGAAACGGGGTAGAGTGCATTCCTATTCAGAGGGAAATATATAAACAAATAAATACACCTACCTTCCTCCAGCCAGATGGCACTTGAATGCAACCTGATGAATGCATTCGGCCAGAATGGCAGAATGCGGCCTGATGAATGCAACACTTCTTCGCCTGAAGGCGGCAGGAAAGCTAAGCATACAATTATACGCAGCTGACTTCCCAACCACAACAAGCAACGTTCGTTTCGCACTTGTACTAATTCACGGAGTACATGCTCCTCAGTTATAGCCCAACCTCGAACACAAACTTCGATAAAAACAACGCTTTTTCACCCGAAAGTGGAAAGAAATGCAGCATACGATCGGACGCAACCGACTTCCCCACCACGACGAGCGATGTTCGTTTCGCCCTCGTACTAATTCACAGAGCACATACACCCCTCTTATATAGCCAACTTTGAAGCAAAACTTCGATTAACGCAACGCCTTTTTACCCGAAGGTGGAAAGAAAGCCAGCCATACGATTGGACGCATTTGACTTCCTCACCACAACGAGCAATGTTGATTTCGCACTCGCACTCATTCACAGAGCACATGCCCCTCATATATAGTAAAAATGTTAACCGGAGAACCGTTCGCCGCAACATCCTCCTGGAAGGTCGATGTTGACAATGTTTCACAAACCGGACTCCATCTTCCCAAACATCCTCCTTGGTCATGACCCGTGCAAGCTAACTTCAGCGACATCGCCATTTCGCTCGAATCGACCACAGCGAAATCACAACCTTTTTTCGAACATGTTCGAGAGACCTCGACTTTTTTCCCAACTACTGCGGGTCCAAACCGGGACTTTTTTGGACATGTTCGGAAGAATTCGATTTTCACCCGTCTTAGTGCTGGTCGAAATCGAGACTTTTTCGAACTTGTTCGAAAGACCTCGAGTTTTTCCCTTCTTGGTCGGGGTCGAAATCGCTACTTACCCGAACATGTTAGAGAAGATCTCGAGTTGTTCCCCTTTTCTGCCGTTCATGTTAGAGAGACTACGACTTGTTGGCCTCTTCTGCCGAACATGTTCCATCGACCTCGAGATGTTGGCCTCTTCTGCGGACATGTTCAAGAGACCAGGACTTGTTCTGCTCTTAGGTCGACTTCGCCGAGGATGTTCGAGTTTTGGAAAAAAAAACAAATCGCAGAAAAAGGGTTTAATCTCAGCAGATCATAGCAACAAGGCTACTTTCTACTGCTTACATTACCCCTGTTCTTTATTCAAGTCGTCTGCAAATGATTTAGCTCTAGAAAATTTAGATTTTGATCGTTGTAGTGGTTGGGAGCATGGTCCGCTCCGTGGGCACGTTGTGACGCAGAAGGCGCGAAAGATCGCGTCTGTTATTCGTGTTCGCTGAAGTCATCCAGAGAAAAGGAATCGTTGCGTTCTAGCACGAATTCTGATTTAGAGGTGTTCAATCATAATCCAACAGATAGTAGCTTCGCACCATTGTCTTTTCAGGCAAATTGCATGAAAATCTCATGTCAATATTAACTAACACATTTCGTTAACTCGGCGTTCAGTTTATTCCGCAACACCAGCTCTGCATACTAAAAATGGCCCACTAAGAGCTTGCATTCGAGCGTCCGGCTTTAATCGAGCGAGTGGGACTTCTTACCATTTTAAAGTTTGAGAATAGGTTAAGGTCCTTCTACCCTAAGACCTTTTAATCATCCGCTTTACCTGATAAAACTGCATGTATGAACTCCATCTTTCCTGATAGAAACTTCGGAGGGAACCAGCTACTAGATGGTACGATGAAGCAAAACATCGATTAACGCAACGCCTTTTTACCCGAAGGTGGAAAGAAAGCCAGCTATACGATTGGACGCATTTGACTTCCTCACCACAACGAGCAATGTTGATTTCGCACTCGCACTCATTCACAGAGCACATGCCCCTCATATATAGTAGAAATATTAACCGGAGAACCGTTCGCCGCAACATCCTCCTGGAAGGTCGATGTTGACAATGTTTCACAAACCGTACTCCATCTTCCCAAACATCCTCCTTGGTCATGACCCGTGCAAGCTAACTTCAGCGACATCGCCATTTCGCTCGAATCGACCACAGCGAAATCACAACCTTTTTTCGAACATGTTCGAGAGACCTCGACTTTTTTCCCAACTACTGCGGGTCCAAACCGGGACTTTTTTGGACATGTTCGGGAGAATTCGATTTTCACCCGTCTTAGTGCTGGTCGAAATCGAGACTTTTTCGAACTTGTTCGAAAGACCTCGAGTTTTTCCCTTCTTGGTCGGGGTCGAAATCGCTACTTACCCGAACATGTTAGAGAAGATCTCGAGTTGTTCCCCTTTTCTGCCGTTCATGTTAGAGAGACTACGACTTGTTGGCCTCTTCTGCCGAACATGTTCGATCGACCTCGAGATGTTGGCCTCTTCTGCGGACATGTTCAAGAGACCAGGACTTGTTCTGCTCTTAGGTCGACTTCGCCGAGGATGTTCGAGTTTTGGAAAAAAAAACAAATCGCAGAAAAAGGTTTAATCTCAGCAGATCATAGCAACAAGGCTACTTTCTACTGCTTACATTACCCCTGTTCTTTATTCAAGTCGTCTGCAAATGATTTAGCTCTGGAAAATTTAGATTTTGATCGTTGTAGTGCTTGGGAGCATGGTCCGCTCCGTGGGCACGTTGTGACGCAGAGGCGCGAAAGATCGCGTCTGTTATTCGTGTTCGCTTAAGTCGTCCAGAGAAAAGGAATCGTTGCGTTCTAGCACGAATTCTGATTTAGAGGTGTTCAATCATAATCCAACAGATAGTAGCTTCGCACCATTGTCTTTTCAGGCAAATTGCATGAAAATCTCATGTCAATATCAACTAACACATTTCGTTAACTCGGCGTTCAGTTTATTCCGCAACACCAGTGCTGCATACTAAAAATGGCCCACTAAGAGCTTGCATTCGAGCGTCCGGCTTCAATCGAGCGAGTGGGACTTACCAAAGTTTAATAGGTTAAGGTCCTTCTACTAAGTCCATCCGCTTTACCTGATAAAACTGCATGTATGAACTCCATCTTTCCTGAAAACTTCGGAGGGAACCAGCTACTAGATGGTACGATGAAGCAAAACATCGATTAACGCAACGCCTTTTTACCCGAAGGTGGAAAGAAAGCCAGCCATACGATTGGACGCATTTGACTTCCTCACCACAACGAGCAATGTTGATTTCGCACTCGCACTCATTCACAGAGCACATGCCCCTCATATAATAAAAATATTAACCGGAGAACCGTTCGCCGCAACATCCTCCTGGAAGGTCGATGTTGACAATGTTTCACAAACCGGACTCCATCTTCCCAAACATCCTCCTTGGTCATGACCCGTGCAAGCTAACTTCAGCGACATCGCCATTTCGCTCGAATCGACCACAGCGAAATCACAACCTTTTTTCGAACATGTTCGAGAGACCTCGACTTTTTTCCCAACTACTGCGGGTCCAAACCGGGACTTTTTTGGACATGTTCGGGAGAATTCGATTTTCACCCGTCTTAGTGCTGGTCGAAATCGAGACTTTTTCGAACTTGTTCGAAAGACCTCGAGTTTTTCCCTTCTTGGTCGGGGTCGAAATCGCTACTTACCCGAACATGTTAGAGAAGATCTCGAGTTGTTCCCCTTTTCTGCCGTTCATGTTAGAGAGACTACGACTTGTTGGCCTCTTCTGCCGAACATGTTCGATCGACCTCGAGATGTTGGCCTCTTCTGCGGACATGTTCAAGAGACCAGGACTTGTTCTGCTCTTAGGTCGACTTCGCCGAGGATGTTCGAGTTTTGGAAAAAAAAACAAATCGCAGAAAAAGGGTTTAATCTCAGCAGATCATAGCAACAAGGCTACTTTCTACTGCTTACATTACCCCTGTTCTTTATTCAAGTCGTCTGCAAATGATTTAGCTCTGGAAAATTTAGATTTTGATCGTTGTAGTGCTTGGGAGCATGGTCCGCTCCGTGGGCACGTTGTGACGCAGAGGCGCGAAAGATCGCGTCTGTTATTCGTGTTCGCTTAAGTCGTCCAGAGAAAAGGAATCGTTGCGTTCTAGCACGAATTCTGATTTAGAGGTGTTCAATCATAATCCAACAGATAGTAGCTTCGCACCATTGTCTTTTCAGGCAAATTGCATGAAAATCTCATGTCAATATCAACTAACACATTTCGTTAACTCGGCGTTCAGTTTATTCCGCAACACCAGTTCTGCATACTAAAAATGGCCCACTAAGAGCTTGCATTCGAGCGTCCGGCTTCAATCGAGCGAGTGGGACTTCTTACCATTTTAAAGTTTGAGAATAGGTTAAGGTCCTTCTACCCTAAGACCTCTTAATCATCCGCTTTACCTGATAAAACTGCATGTATGAACTCCATCTTTCCTGATGGAAACTTCGGAGGGAACCAGCTACTAGATGGTACGATGAAACAAAACATCGATTAACGCAACGCCTTTTTACCCGAAGGTGGAAAGAAAGCCAGCCATACGATTGGACGCATTTGACTTCCTCACCACAACGAGCAATGTTGATTTCGCACTCGCACTCATTCACAGAGCACATGCCCCTCATATATAGTAAAAATATTAACCGGAGAACCGTTCGCCGCAACATCCTCCTGGAAGGTCGATGTTGACAATGTTTCACAAACCGGACTCCATCTTCCCAAACATCCTCCTTGGTCATGACCCGTGCAAGCTAACTTCAGCGACATCGCCATTTCGCTCGAATCGACCACAGCGAAATCACAACCTTTTTTCGAACATGTTCGAGAGACCTCGACTTTTTTCCCAACTACTGCGGGTCCAAACCGGGACTTTTTTAGACATGTTCGGGAGAATTCGATTTTCACCCGTCTTAGTGTTGGTCGAAATCGAGACTTTTTCGAACTTGTTCGAAAGACCTCGAGTTTTTCCCTTCTTGGTCGGGGTCGAAATCGCTACTTACCCGAACATGTTAGAGAAGATCTCGAGTTGTTCCCCTTTTCTGCCGTTCATGTTAGAGAGACTACGACTTGTTGGCCTCTTCTGCCGAACATGTTCGATCGACCTCGAGATGTTGGCCTCTTCTGCGGACATGTTCAAGAGACCAGGACTTGTTCTGCTCTTAGGTCGACTTCGCCGAGGATGTTCGAGTTTTGGAAAAAAAAACAAATCGCAGAAAAAGGTTTAATCTCAGCAGATCATAGCAACAAGGCTACTTTCTACTGCTTACATTACCCTGTTCTTTATTCAAGTCGTCTGCAAATGATTTAGCTCTGGAAAATTTAGATTTTGATCGTTGTAGTGCTTGGGAGCATGGTCCGCTCCGTGGGCACGTTGTGACGCAGGAGGCGCGAAAGATCGCGTCTGTTATTCGTGTTCGCTTAAGTCGTCCAGAGAAAAGGAATCGTTGCGTTCTAGCACGAATTCTGATTTAGAGGTGTTCAATCATAATCCAACAGATAGTAGCTTCGCACCATTGTCTTTTCAGGCAAATTGCATGAAAATCTCATGTCAATATCAACTAACACATTTCGTTAACTCGGCGTTCAGTTTATTCCGCAACACCAGTTCTGCATACTAAAAATGGCCCACTAAGAGCTTGCATTCGAGCGTCCGGCTTCAATCGAGCGAGTGGGACTTCTTACCATTTTAAAGTTTGAGAATAGGTTAAGGTCCTTCTACCCTAAGACCTCTTAATCATCCGCTTTACCTGATAAAACTGCATGTATGAACTCCATCTTTCCTGATGGAAACTTCGGAGGGAACCAGCTACTAGATGGTACGATGAAGCAAAACATCGATTAACGCAACGCCTTTTTACCCGAAGGTGGAAAGAAAGCCAGCCATACGATTGGACGCATTTGACTTCCTCACCACAACGAGCAATGTTGATTTCGCACTCGCACTCATTCACAGAGCACATGCCCCTCATATATAGTAAAAATATTAACCGGAGAACCGTTCGCCGCAACATCCTCCTGGAAGGTCGATGTTGACAATGTTTCACAAACCGGACTCCATCTTCCCAAACATCCTCCTTGGTCATGACCCGTGCAAGCTAACTTCAGCGACATCGCCATTTCGCTCGAATCGACCACAGCGAAATCACAACCTTTTTTCGAACATGTTCGAGAGACCTCGACTTTTTTCCCAACTACTGCGGGTCCAAACCGGGACTTTTTTGGACATGTTCGGGAGAATTCGATTTTCACCCGTCTTAGTGCTGGTCGAAATCGAGAGTTTTTCGAACTTGTTCGAAAGACCTCGAGTTTTTCCCTGCTTGGTCGGGGTCGAAATCGCTACTTACCCGAACATGTTAGAGAAGATCTCGAGTTGTTCCCCTTTTTATCCGTTCATGTTAGAGAGACTACGACTTGTTGGCCTCTTCTGCCGAAAATGTTCGATCGACCTCGAGATGTTGGCCTCTTCTGCGGACATGTTCAAGAGACCAGGACTTGTTCTGCTCTTAGGTCGACTTCGCTGAGGATGTTCGAGTTTTGGAAAAAAAAACAAATCGCAGAAAAAGGGTTTAATCTCAGCAGATCATAGCAACAAGGCTACTTTCTACTGCTTACATTACCCTGTTCTTTATTCAAGTCGTCTGCAAATGATTTAGCTCTGGAAAATTTAGATTTTGATCGTTGTAGTGCTTGGGAGCATGGTCCGCTCCGTGGGCACGTTGTGACGCAGGAGGCACGAAAGATCGCGTCTGTTATTCGTGTTCGCTTAAGTCGTCCAGAGAAAAGGAATCGTTGCGTTCTAGCACGAATTCTGATTTAGAGGTGTTCAATCATAATCCAACAGATAGTAGCTTCGCACCATTGTCTTTTCAGGCAAATTGCATGAAAATCTCATGTCAATATCAACTAACACATTTCGTTAACTCGGCGTTCAGTTTATTCCGCAACACCAGTTCTGCATACTAAAAATGGCCCACTAAGAGCTTGCATTCGAGCGTCCGGCTTCAATCGAGCGAGTGGGACTTCTTACCATTTTAAAGTTTGAGAATAGGTTAAGGTCCTTCTACCCTAAGACCTCTTAATCATCCGCTTTACCTGATAAAACTGCATGTATGAACTCCATCTTTCCTGATGGAAACTTCGGAGGGAACCAGCTACTAGATGGTACGATGAAGTAAAACATCGATTAACGCAACGCCTTTTTACCCGAAGGTGGAAAGAAAGCCAGCCATACGATTGGACGCATTTGACTTCCTCACCACAACGAGCAATGTTGATTTCGCACTCGCACTCATTCACAGAGCACATGCCCCTCATATATAGTAAAAATATTAACCGGAGAACCGTTCGCCGCAACATCCTCCTGGAAGGTCGATGTTGACAATGTTTCACAAACCGGACTCCATCTTCCCAAACATCCTCCTTGGTCATGACCCGTGCAAGCTAACTTCAGCGACATCGCCATTTCGCTCGAATCGACCACAGCGAAATCACAACCTTTTTTCGAACATGTTCGAGAGACCTCGACTTTTTTCCCAACTACTGCGGGTCCAAACCGGGACTTTTTTGGACATGTTCGGGAGAATTCGATTTTCACCCGTCTTAGTGCTGGTCGAAATCGAGACTTTTTCGAACTTGTTCGAAAGACCTCGAGTTTTTCCCTGCTTGGTCGGGGTCGAAATCGCTACTTACCCTACTTACCTCAAAGGCAAACAAACGTTTATTCCACCTCCGGGAATGCCGCCGAGCAAACCTACGGACGGAAGTAGGTTTAACTTGTTACTTCACGAAAATTAGGCCGGTTTTGGAATATGCAGCCCCAATTTGGAGTGGTTTACCACAATATTTAATAGATGAGGTGGAGAACATTCAAACTCGAAGTCTAAAAATACTTGCTCTGCCGTCTGATTCATTTCAGTCTCTTGAACAGCGTCGTGACATGCTCGCCATACGTGAATACAAGAAAATTATGGATAATGAAATGCACCCTTGCAGGAAATACATACCAGATATTGTGACGACAACATATAATCTAAGAACTCCAAGAACTCTACCGCAGTTCTTCTCTCATACCAATAGGCATAAACTTTCGTTTATTCCAAGGACTAATGCACTATTATAGACATAATTTTAAAATCGTAAATTTATTATATTTGTATATATACATACATTTTAATCATATTCAGTAATTGTAAATCCATTGTAATTTTATACCTAAGATGGATAAATAAATTATTATTATTATTATTATTATGTTAGAGAAGATCTCGAGTTGTTCCCCTTTTCTGCCGTTCATGTTAGAGAGACTACGACTTGTTGGCCTCTTCTGCCGAACATGTTTGATCGACCTCAAGATGTTGGCCTCTTCTGCGGACATGTTCAAGAGACCAGGACTTGTTCTGCTCTTAGGTCGACTTCGCCGAGGATGTTCGAGTTTTGGAAAAAAAAACAAATCGCAGAAAAAGGGTTTAATCTCAGCAGATCATAGCAACAAGGTTACTTTCTACTGCTTACATTACGCCTGTTCTTTATTCAAGTCGTCTGCAAATGATTTAGCTCTGGAAAATTTAGATTTTGATCGTTGTAGTGCTTGGGAGCATGGTCCACTCCGTGGGCACGTTGTGACGCAGGAGGCGCGAAAGATCGCGTCTGTTATTCGTGTTCGCTTAAGTCGTCCAGAGAGAAAAGGAATCGTTGCGTTCTAGCACGAATTCTGATTTAGAGGTGTTCAATCATAATCCAACAGATAGTAGCTTCAACCATTGTCTTTTCAGGCAAATTGCATGAAAATCTCATGTCAATATCAACTAACACATTTCGTTAACTCGGCGTTCAGTTTATTCCGCAACACCAGTTCGGCATACTAAAAATGGCCCACTAAGAAGCTTGCATTCGAGAGTCCGGCTTCAATCGAGCGAGTGGGACTTCTTACCATTTTAAAGTTTGAGAATAGGTTAAGGTCCTTCTACCCTAAGACCTCTAATCATCCGCTTTACCTGATAAAACTGCATGTATGAACTCCATCTTTCCTGATGGAAACTTCGGAGGGAACCAGCTACTAGATGGTAGATGAAGCAAAACATCGATTAACGCAACGCCTTTTCACCCAAAGGCGGAAAGAAAGGCGGCATACGATCGCACGCAGCTGACTTCCCCACCACGACAAGGCGACGTTCGTTTCGTTCTCGTACTAATTCACGGAGCAAGGGCCTCTCATAACTTATAGGCAACTTCCAAGCAAAACATCGATTAACGCAACACCTTTTCACCCTAAGGCGGTAAGAAAGCCAGTATACGATCACACGCAGCCGAATTCCTCCTCATGATTGGCGTTGTTCGTTGCGCACACGCACTCATTCACGGAGCACATGCCCCTCATTCATATATAACCAACTTCGAAGCAAAGCTTCGATGAACGCAACGCTTTCTCGCCCAAAAGAGGCAGGAAAAGCAATATACGACCACCATACAACCAGAATTTAGGGCTAAATTGTCACATTATTGGGAGTCGAACCCAAGCCCCAGTGGGGCAGCCGTGAATGTGTGGACGCATTCGAATGTTACAGGACAACACAAGACAACACAACAAAAAACACAACGAACCTTTTATCTGAAACGAGAGCTTAGAAAAATAGTATTTACAATTAGCATGGCAGAAAAATTTAGGCAAAGGGGTCTAAGGAAGGAGTTGGGCTAAGTGCAGGGGCAGGGGCTGGGCCTAGTAATCACGCTAAAATCGGTCATCTTTGTTCTGAAAGAGAAAGAATAAGTTTAGTAGCCCTAGAGAAAAGAATTACACAATTAGTACATGCTGACCAGAGACGGGGTAGAGTGCATTCCTATTCAGAGGGGAATACATAAACAAATAAATACACCTACCTTCCTCCAGCCAGATGGCACTTACCTGGAGAATGGCAGAATGCGGCCTGATAAATGCAACACTTCTAAGCCTGAAGGCGGCAGGAAAGCTAAGCATACGATTATACGCAGCTGACTTCCCAACCACAACAAGCAACGTTCGTTTCGCACTTGTACTAATTCAAGGAGTACATGCCCCTCATTTATAGCCCAACCTCGAACACAAACTTCGATAAAAACAACGCTTTTTCACCCGAAAGTTGAAAGAAATGCAGCATACGATCGGACGCAACCGACTTCCCCACCACGACGAGCGATGTTCGTTTCGCACTCGTACTAAGTCACAGAGCACATATACCCCTCTTATATAGCCAACTTTGAAGCAAAACTTCGATTAACGCAACGCCTTTTTACCCGAAGGTGGAAAGAAAGCCAGCCATACGATTGGACGCATTTGACTTCCTCACCACAACGAGCAATGTTGATTTCGCACTCGCACTCATTCACAGAGCACATGTCCCTCATATATAGTAAAAATATTAACTGGAAAACCGTTTGCCGCAACATCCTCCTGGAAAGATCGATGTTGACAATGTTTCACAAACCGCATTCTATCTTCCCAAACATCCTCCTTGGTCATTACCCGTGCAAGCTAACTTCAGCGACATCGCCATTTCGCTCGAATCGACCACAGCGAAATCACAACCTTTTTTCGAACATGTTCGCGAGACCTCGATTTTTTTCCCATTTACGGCGTGTCGAAACCGGGACTTTTTTGGACATGTTCGGGAGAATTCGATTTTCACCCGTCTTAGTGCTGGTCGAAATCGAGACTTTTTCGAACTTGTTCGAAAGACCTCGAGTTTTTCCCATCTTGGTCGGGGTCGAAATCGCTACTTACCCGAACATGTTAGAGAAGATCTCGAGTTGTTCCCGTTTTCTGCCGTTCATGTTAGAGAGACTACGACTTGTTGGCGTCTTCTGCCGAACATGTTCGATCGACCTCGAGATGTTGGCCTCTTATGCGGACATGTTCAAGAGACCAGGACTTGTTCTGCTCTTAGGTCGACTTCGCCGAGGATTTTCGATTTTTTGAAAAAAAAACAAATCGCAGAAAAAAGGTTTAATCTCAGCAGATCATAGCAACAAGGCTACTTTCTACTGCTTACATTACCCTGTTCTTTATTCAGGTGGTCTGCAAATGATTTAGCTCTGGAAAATTTAGATTTTGATCGTTGTAGTGCTTTGGCGCATGCATGGTCCGCTCCGTGGGCACGTTGTGACGCAGGAGGCGCGAAAGATCGCGTCTGTTATTCGTGTTCGCTTAAAGTCGTCAAGAGAAAAGGAATCGTTGCGTTCTAGCACGAATCCTGATTTAGAGGCGTTCAATCATAATCCAAAAGATGGTAGCTTCGCACCATTGTCTTTTCAGGCAAATTGCATGAAAATCTCATGTCAATATCAACTAACACATTTCGTTAACTCGGCGTTCAGTTTTATCCCGCAACACCAGTTCTGCATACTAAAAATGGCCCACTAAGAGCTTGCATTCGAGCGTCCGGCTTCAATCGAGCGAGTGGGACTTCTTACCATTTTAAAGTTTGAGAATAGGTTAAGGTCCTTCTACCCTAAGACCTCTAATCATCCGCTTTACCTGATAAAACTGCATGTATGAACTCCATCTTTCCTGATGGAAACTTCGGAGGGAACCAGCTACTAGATGGTACGATGAAGCAAAACATCGATTAACGCAACGCCTTTTCACCCGAAGGCGGAAAAAAAGGTGGCATACGATCGGACGCAGCTGACTTCCCCACCACGACAAGGCGACGTTCGTTTCGCTCTCGTACTAATTCACGGAGCAAAGGCCTCTAATAATTTATGGGCAACTTCGAAGCAAAACATCGATTAACGCAACGCCTTTTCACCCGAAGGCGGTAAGAAAGCCAGCATACGATCAGACGCAGCCGACTTCCTCCCCACGATTGGCGTTGTTCGTTTCGCACACGCACTCATTCACGGAGCACATGCCCCTCATTCATATATAACCAACTTCGAAGCAAAGCTTCGATGAACGCAACGCTTTCTCGCCCAAAAGGGGCAGGAAAAGCAATATACGACCAGCATACAACCAGGATTTAGGGCTAAATTATCACATTCTTGGGAGTCGAACCCAAGCCCTAGTGGGGCAGCCGTGAATGTGTGGACGCATTCGAATGTTACAGGACAACACAAGACAACACAACAAAAAAACACCACGAACCTTTTATCTGAAACGAGAGCTTAGAAAAATAGTATTTACAATTAGCATAACAGAAAAATTTAGGCAAAGGGGTCTAAGGAAGGGGTTGGGCTCAGTGCAGGGCAGGGGCTGGGCCTAGTAAACACACAAAAATCGGTCATCTTTGTTATGAAAGAGAAAGAATAAGTTTAGTAGCCCTAGAGAAAAAAATTACACAATTAGTACATGCTGACCAGAGACGGGGTAGAGTGCATTCCTATTCAGAGGGGAATATATAAACAAATAAATACACCTACCTTCCTCCAGCCAGATTGCACTTACCTGGAGAATGGCAGAATGCGGCCTGATAAATGCAACACTTCTTCGCCTGAAGGCGGCAGGAAAGCTAAGCATACGATAGATAGATAGATAGATAGATGGTTTATTGACTTAAAACTTGCAGCCTCGGCAATAGGCTCCGGCTGAAAAACCTTTAGTCTTACAAAGAATATGATCTATGTTATTAAAATCCATAAAAGTGGAGGTTCAATTGGTAAAACTATCTATTTACATTATTTAGTGACTCAGATATATTATACATATTTACTAGAATTGAAATTGATAAAATCGTTTTTAAATCTAATTGTTTTACAGTTTGGAACTTGAAATATTCTTTTTTCTCTCAGAGATGCCTCAGATAAATTTAATGCTGGTAATAAATGGTGTAATTTGTCTTGCGGATTGTTGTGAACATGAACGCATGATTAAACGAACGCATGATTGAACGCATGATACCCCAGTTTTGTATTGTGTTTGTAAATGTATTGTATAGTATAGTGTGGGCGTTAATGTATATAAGGCTGTATTTTGTAAATAAACTGTGATATTTTTCCTGAATCTGTTTGTGAAAGCTGATTGAGATATATCGCGGCGAAACGCGACATTTGGCGACCCCGCCAGGATTCATTGGGAGTACTATTCGTTAACTTGAAGATGCCGTTAACACGAGCTCAAGCAGCTGAGCAGGAAGGTAACAACGTTGGTGATACAGACAACATTGGTGGTGCAGAGGAGACCAACCATGACGAGCAAGTTCGCTCGGCGTTCGAGATAGAAATGTTAAATATAGTACAAGAACAGCGAGACCTTCTCAAAGAATATAGAGACCGACAGGATGGTAGAGTTTTCGAAATGGTTAACGTTCTGAATGATACGATGCAACGTCTTTCGGACGACTTCGTTCGTGTTTGTGATAGGAACAGACAACTCGAAACTGATGTTATCGAATTGCGTGGTCGAGTAGAGGCACTTGAAACTGAGATTAAAATTAGTGAGGAGCGATCAGAGAAAGTCAATGCAAGAGTTTTTGCTTCGTTGCATCAAATAAAAAAAGAGCTTCGACAAGAGCTCAATGCGCTCGTGGGGACGCATTTAAAATCAGAAGCAGAAGCAGATAAAGGTTTACGAACTGTGTTTAATGAGACGGAACAAGTTCATACACCTCAAGTTAATATCTTACCAACTTCGACACCTGCATATAAACCAGTCGGCAAAGAGGAAAAACGGGGAGAGTATAACGTTACAGCAACTCGTGCGACTGATTATTCTGCTGGCCGCCCGGTCCAAAAGCCCGCAATTTTTGACGGCCGTACTTCTTGGGAGGCGTACGTTACCCAATTTGAAATCGTGGCAGAAATTAATCAATGGGATGGTCCAGATAAAGCCGCCTTCCTGGCCACCAGTTTAAGAGGTCAAGCGCTCACGGTCCTTTCGAATTTGCCATCGGAAAGTCGGATACATTACCCGTCTTTGATAGCCGCGCTGGAAAGCCGATTCGGCAATAAAAGGCAATCTGAGTTACATCGAATGAAGCTGCGCAGTCGAGTTCGACGTCGCGACGAGACTTTACCGGAGCTTGCAGAAGATATTGAGAGACTTGCACGTCTTGCATACCCTGAAGCACCTGTTGAAGTTCTGGAGACTTTGACAAAAGATCAGTTTGTTGATGCTTTGAATGATGATGAAATACGTCTGAGAGTAGCCCAGGCTAGACCTACTTCTCTTAGGGCTGCCCTTGGAATTGCATTGGAGATTGAGGCATTCAGCTTGGCAGCCCGAAGAAGAGCAAGACCAGTCCGAACCGTGCAGGAGTCACCGACAAACAAAAAGACGGAAAACCTCGGCCTGCTGGAAGAAACGTTGAAAACGAATACCGAGTTTCTGGCGGAATTGAAAAAAATGACGTCGGAGCTTCGCGAAGTAGTTAGGAGCGTGAATCGAAAGGAAAGGAATCAAGATGGATCGCCGCCGAGAGGAAAAAGAAAGTGTTGGACATGCGGCTCAGAAAATCATCTCCAACTAAATTGTCCGTTGTACAACGCCGAAAAACCGCATACTGGGTCGGGAAACGAGCAGGCGTCGAGTCAAAGGGGTGGGGCTCGACGATGAACAAAAACACCCTGCACAGGCAGTTAAATGGTGGGAAATTGACACAGGGGAAAGACGGACTTTGTGTGGAAGGAAAGCTAGGAGGCAAAACTGTGAGCATGATCGTGGACACTGGAAGTAATATCTCGATTGTCACCCCACAATTGTTACGGAACATCACGAAAGATTTGTCGTGTATACAACCAGTTCCAAACTGTTTGAAATCGGTGACAGGTGAAAAGTTGGATCTGTTGGGGATTATAACTCTTAAGCTTGAAATTGGTAACCGAGAAATTTTACAGTCATTTTACGTGGCGGCCATCATTGAATCGTCTATTTTGGGTTTGGACTTTCTGCGGCAACAACGTTGTCAAGTTAACATTACAGATGGACTACTAACAATGGGAAATGTTCAAGTACCTCTTTTGTATTATCCGACGGACCATCTGGATATGCCTTGCTATCGTGTAATAGCGCTTGAAGATACTAGTATACAGCCTCGTACTGAGGCTGTCGTTCCTGCAAAGTTGGTGAATTACTCTGGTAAGAGGGAGTGGGGAATTATTGAACCTGCTGATGAGGAATGTATTCCCGGAGTCTTGATTGGTAAAGTTTTGACGAAGTTAACGAATGAAACCACGGTAGTTCCAATACGGATGGTTAACGTGACAGGGGAAAAGCGTAAAGTTTTAGCAGGAACCGACCTGGCAAAATGTGAAACGGTGAACTTTGTTGTTTGTCCTGACTTTGAAAATGGTTTTAAAGAGTCCGTGGCCCCAAAAGAAATACCAAAAAATCTCGAGAAACTTTACGAAAGTTGTACAAAAGATTTGGTCGACGAGGAACAAAGGAAGCAAGTGTTCAACTTATTGCGTGAAAATGCTACTGCGTTCTCCACTGATTCTTCAGATCTTGGAAGAACTGATATCGTAAAACATCGAATAGTAACCGGTTCAGCAATCCCAATTAAACAGCCGCCCCGACGACTGCCCCGTGTAAAGAGGGATGCGGCTTGCCAAGCAGTGGACGATATGCTAAAGCACGGTGTGATTGAACCATCAACGAGCCCGTGGTCATCACCCGTAGTATTGGTCGCAAAGAAGAATGGTAGTCTTCGATTCTGTGTAGACTATCGGAAATTGAACGATGTGACAATCAAAGATTCGTATCCTTTGCCCAGGATAGATGACACCATCGATGCGTTAGGTGGATCGAAATGGTTCTCCACACTGGACTTAAAGTCCGGTTATTGGCAAGTGGCTATGGATCCTGCAGACAAAGAGAAGACGGCATTTAGCATTGGTGGGGGCTTATGGCATTTTCGGGTAATGCCTTTTGGGTTGTGCAACGCTCCCGCCACATTCGAGCGCTTAATGGATCATGTACTTGCTGGGTTAACTTGGAACGTTTGTCTAGTATACCTTGATGACATAATTGTTCATGGCAAAACATTTCCTGAGCAGTTAGAAAATTTACAGAAAATGTTTACGTGTTTGAGGAAAGCTAATCTGAAACTTTCTCCGGAAAAATGCAATCTGTTTCGTCGTGAAGTTAGATACTTGGGGCATATCATCAGTTGTAATGGTGTGGCAACAGATCCCATGAAAACGGAGAGTGTCAAGAACTGGCCCCGTCCAACTTGCCTGGCTGAAATGAGAAGTTTCTTGGGATTATGTTCCTACTACCGAAAGTTTATACAGAATTTTGCTGAGATTGCAAATCCACTCACTCGTCTAACACAAAAGGATGTACCCTTTGTATGGGACACTGATACGGAGAACGCGTTCCAACGGTTGAAATGTTTGTTGATAAGTACCCCGGTCTTATCCTTTTTGAGTGACGAAGGAACATTGATATTGGACACGGATGCAAGTGGCGTCGCAATTGGAGCTGTTTTAACACAAAAACAGAAAAATGAAGAGCGAGTCATTGCGTATTTTAGTCGGTCGCTTGATCGTATACAACGTCAGTACTGTACAACAAGAAGAGAATTACTAGCTGTGGTAAAATCATTAGCTCATTTCCATCCCTACCTTTATGGAAGAAAATTTATTGTCCGGACAGATCATTCCTCGCTTCGGTGGCTAATGAATTTTAAGAACGCCGAAGGTCAGCTCGCACGCTGGTTACAAAAGATTCAACAATATGATCTACAGGTTGAACATCGACCTGGAAAGTATCATCTCAACGCCGATGCATTGTCGCGACGACCATGTTTCAAGGAACATTGCAAAAGTTGTGAAAGAGCTGAGTCAAAAGAGCGAGCAACACATGAGGTTTACTGTGAAAATGAGAAACACAGGTCGACGTTGGTGGCCAACCGAATCAGGGGACAGTTACCAGCTGAGGATGCAGATTGTGAATATTTGGCAGGTGAGAATTTCATTGAAAATGTGGGCCTGCAAGACATAATGAAGGCTCAGGAAATGGATTCAGATGTTGGGCATGTAATTAAATGGATAAAAGATGGTAATGGAAGACCACAGTGGTCCGCCGTTTCGGCTCTTAGCGAAGCGACGAAGAATTACTGGGCACAATGGGACAGTTTGTGTTTGCGTAATAATATTTTAAGTCGAAAGTGGGAATCATCGGACGGAACTTCCACACGACTCCAGCTGGTGCTGCCGAAAGCTTTACGAGGAGCAGTTTTAACTCATCTTCACAACCACCCAACCGGAGGGCATTTTGGAGTAAAAAAAAACGCGACATTTGGCGACCCCGCCAGGATTCGAACCTGGAATCTTCTGACAAAGGGCAATCGCTACTTACTGGTAGTTATGGATTATTTTTCGAAATGGCCGGAAGCATATTCTTTGCCAAATCAAGAAGCAAAAACGGTTGCCACAGCGATAGTAAATGAATTTGTATGTCGATTTGGAGTCCCGCTCGAACTGCACTCGGATCAGGGAACAAACTTTGAATCAACCGTGTTTCAAGAAATGTGTTCCTTACTCGGCATAAAAAAAACTCGGACTACGCCTCTGCACCCAGAGTCCGATGGAATGGTTGAACGTTACAATAGAACATTGAAAACTCAACTTTCCCTGTTTGTTGCTGAACACCAAAAAGACTGGGACAAGTATGTTTCCTTACTGCTCATGGCGTATCGAACAGCAACTCATGCTTCTACCCATTTTACCCCCGCACGATTAATGATGGGACGAGAAATTAGAACTCCAGTCGATTTAGTTTGTGGACGACCTGATCCGGAAACTGTTGAAAGTTATTCTGCCTACGTTCAAGAACTACAAGCAAATTTGCAAGTGACACACGAGTTCGCGAGAAAGTATCTTGAACAAAGCTTTGAGTCGATGAGAAAACGTTACGATGTGGACAGTTCGACAAATGTATTTAACGAGGGTGATCAAGTTTGGTTGTACAATCCTCGCAAGAAGAGAGGAAGAAGCGTTAAATTAATGCGGCCTTGGGAGGGACCATACGTTGTTATCACATGGTTGAATGATCTTGTTTATAGAATTCAACGAAACCCGAAGGGAAAACTTAAAGTGGTTCATCGGAATCGTCTGTGGGCCTATCGTGGTGATCAGTCAGAACTTTGGAATTCGGAAACGGACAGTTAGAGAGTGCACCATCATTGGGACAATTTGATGGTTTGGGTGGGGGCGATGTTGTGAACATGAACGCATGATTAAACGAACGCATGATTGAACGCATGATACCCCAGTTTTGTATTGTGTTTGTAAATGTATTGTATAGTATAAGGTGGGCGTTAATGTATATAAGGCTGTGTTTTGTAAATAAACTGTGATATTTTTCCTGAGTCTGTTTGTGAAAGCTGATTGAGATATATCGCGGCGAAACGCGACAGGATCATTAACAATTTGCTGAAAAAGTTTATCGGTCAAATCTTGTCTTCGATCGTACAATGACAAGAGACCTAGTTGATTAAGTGCGTCCTCATACGAATGTTCGGGGAGGATTATTCTGCAAGCTCAGCGTTGTAATCTTTCGAGATCGTCTGACAGGTATTTTGTAAGGGAATCGTGGAATACTTCGCACGCGTATTCAGCAACCGGCCGAATACAAGTAACATAGAACAAGAGAAGATCCTTGGACGGTAACTTAGCCCGTTTCAATTGTCGCAAGAAGTATAGACGAGTTGATATCTTCTTGCATACAGTCTCAATATGTTTATTCCATTTGAGGTTGTCGGAGATGGTTAAACCGAGTAGTTTTTCACACTGGACTACTTCGATGTTTTTGTCGTTGATAATAATAGCATCAAACTCTCTCTTTACATTTGAGAAACTTATTCGAAGTTCCTTGCATTTGGACTCTTTTAACTGCATACCATCACTTCCGGATTTTGAAGAGAATTCGTTGACATACGCTTGCATTATACCAGGTTGATCTTTATTCATGATTTCAGACATAGTTGAATCGTCGACGTATTTCCATAGGTTCTTGTTGTCAGCAACATCAAGGTCGTCCATCATGATTAAGAAAAGCCAAGCTTAAGGGCCTAATTTTGTCCCCTGGGGATTATACGCAGCTGACTTCCCAACCACAACAAGCAACGTTTGTTTCGCACTTGTACTAATTCACGGAGTACATGCCCCTCATTTATAGCCCAACCTCGAACACAAACTTTGATAAAAACAACGCTTTTTCACCCGAAAGTGGAAAGAAATGCAGCATACGATCGGACGCAACCGACTTCCCCACCACGACGAGCGATATTCGTTTCGCACTCGTACTAATTCACGGAGTACATGCTCCTCAGTTATAGCCCAACCTCGAACACAAACTTCGATAAAAACAACGCTTTTTCACCCGAAAGTGGAAAGAAATGCAGCATACGATCGGACGCAACCGACTTCCCCACCACGACGAGCGATGTTCGTTTTGCACTCGTACTAATTCACAGAGCACATATACCCCTCTTATATAGCCAACTTTGAAACAAAACTTCGATTAACGCAACGCCTTTTTACCCGAAGGTGGAAAGAAAGCCAGCCATACGATTGGACGCATTTGACTTCCTCACCACAACGAGCAATGTTGATTTCGTACTCGCACTCATTCACAGAGCACATGCCCCTCATATATAGTAAAAATATTAACCGGAGAACCGTTCGCCGCAACATCCTCCTGGAAGGTCGATGTTGACAATGTTTCACAAACCGGACTCCATCTTCCCAAACATCCTCCTTGGTCATGACCCGTGCAAGCTAACTTCAGCGACATCGCCATTTCGCTCGAATCGACCACAGCGAAATCACAACCTTTTTTCGAACATGTTCGAGAGACCTCGACTTTTTTCCCAACTACTGCGGGTCCAAACCGGGACTTTTTTGGACATGTTCGGGAGAATTCGATTTTCACCCGTCTTAGTGCTGGTCGAAATCGAGACTTTTTTGAACTTGTTCGAAAGACCTCGAGTTTTTCCCTTCTTGGTCGGGGTCGAAATCGCTACTTACCCGAACATGTTAGAGAAGATCTCGAATTGTTCCCCTTTTCTGCCGTTAATGTTAGAGAGACTACGACTTGTTGGCCTCTTCTGCCGAACATGTTCGATCGACCTCGAGATGTTGGCCTCTTCTGCGGACATGTTCAAGAGACCAGGACTTGTTCTGCTCTTAGGTCGACTTCGCCGAGGATGTTCGAGTTTTGGAAAAAAAAACAAATCGCAAAAAAAGGGTTTAATCTCAGCAGATCATAGCAACAAGGCTACTTTCTACTGCTTACATTACCCTGTTCTTTATTCAAGTCGTCTGCAAATGATTTAGCTCTGGAAAATTTAGATTTTGATCGTTGTAGTGCTTGGGAGCATGGTCCACTCCGTGGGCACGTTGTGACGCAAGAGGCGCGAAAGATCGCGTCTGTTATTCGTGTTCGCTTAAGTCGTCCAGAGAAAAGGAATCGTTGCGTTCTAGCACGAATTCTTATTTAGAGGTGTTCAATCATAATCCAACAGATAGTAGCTTCGCACCATTGTCTTTTCAGGCAAATTGCATGAAAATCTCATGTCAATATCAACTAACACATTTCGTTAACTCGGCGTTCAGTTTATTCCGCAACACCAGTTCTGCATACTAAAAATGGCCCACTAAGAGCTTGCATTCGAGCGTCCGGCTTCAATCGAGCGAGTGGGACTTCTTACCATTTTAAAGTTTGAGAATAGGTTAAGGTCCTTCTACCCTAAGACCTCTTAATCATCCGCTTTACCTGATAAAACTGCATGTATGAACTCCATCTTTCCTGATGGAAACTTCGGAGGGAACCAGCTACTAGATGGTACGATGAAGCAAAACATCGATTAACGCAACGCCTTTTTACCCGAAGGTTGAAAGAAAGCCAGCCATACGATTGGACGCATTTGACTTCCTCACCACAACGAGCAATGTTGATTTCGCATTCGCACTCATTCACAGAGCACATGCCCCTCATATATAGTAAAAATATTAACCGAAGAACCGTTCGCCGCAACATCCTCCTGGAAGGTCGATGTTGACAATGTTTCACAAACCGGACTCCATCTTCCCAAACATCCTCCTTGGTCATGACCCGTGCAAGCTAACTTCAGCGACATCGCCATTTCGCTCGAATCGACCACAGCGAAATCACAACCTTTTTTCGAACATGTTCGAGAGACCTCGACTTTTTTCCCAACTACTGCGGGTCCAAACCGGGACTTTTTTAGACATGTTCGGGAGAATTCGATTTTCACCCGTCTTAGTGCTGGTCGAAATCGAGACTTTTTCGAACTTGTTCGAAAGACCTCGAGTTTTTCCCTTCTTGGTCGGGGTCGAAATCGCTACTTACCCGAACATGTTAGAGAAGATCTCGAGTTGTTCCCCTTTTCTGCCGTTCATGTTAGAGAGACTACGACTTGTTGGCCTCTTCTGCCGAACATGTTTGATCGACCTCAAGATGTTGGCCTCTTCTGCGGACATGTTCAAGAGACCAGGACTTGTTCTGCTCTTAGGTCGACTTCGCCGAGGATGTTCGAGTTTTGGAAAAAAAAACAAATCGCAGAAAAAGGGTTTAATCTCAGCAGATCATAGCAACAAGGTTACTTTCTACTGCTTACATTACGCCTGTTCTTTATTCAAGTCGTCTGCAAATGATTTAGCTCTGGAAAATTTAGATTTTGATCGTTGTAGTGCTTGGGAGCATGGTCCACTCCGTGGGCACGTTGTGACGCAGGAGGCGCGAAAGATCGCGTCTGTTATTCGTGTTCGCTTAAGTCGTCCAGAGAAAAGGAATCGTTGCGTTCTAGCACGAATTCTGATTTAGAGGTGTTTAATCATAATCCAACAGATAGTAGCTTCGCACCATTGTCTTTTCAGGCAAATTGCATGAAAATCTCATGTCAATATCAACTAACACATTTCGTTAACTCGGCGTTCAGTTTATTCCGCAACACCAGTTCTGCATACTAAAAATGGCCCACTAAGAGCTTGCGTTCGAGCGTCCGGCTTCAATCGAGCGAGTGGGACTTCTTACCATTTTAAAGTTTGAGAATAGGTTAAGGTCCTTCTACCCTAAGACCTCTTAATCATCCGCTTTACCTGATAAAACTGCATGTATGAACTCCATCTTTCCTGATGGAAACTTCGGAGGGAACCAGCTACTAGATGGTACGATGAAGCAAAACATCGATTAACGCAACGCCTTTTCACCCGAAGGCGGAAAGAAAGGCGGCATACGATCGCACGCAGCTGACTTCCCCACCACGACAAGGCGACGTTCGTTTCGCTCTCGTACTAATTCACGGAGCAAGGGCCTCTCATAACTTATAGGCAACTTCGAAGCAAAACATCGATTAACGCAACGCCTTTTCACCCGAAGGCGGTAAGAAAGCCAGCATACGATCACACGTAGCCGAATTCCTCCCCACGATTTGCGTTGTTCGTTTCGCACACGCACTCATTAACGGAGCACATGCCCCTCATTCATATATAACCAACTTCGAAGCAAAGCTTTGATGAACGCAACGCTTTATCGCCCAAAAGGGGCAGGAAAAGCAATATACGACCAGCATACAACCAGGATTGAGGGCTAAATTGTCACATTCTTGGGAGTCGAACCGAAGCCCCAGTGGGGCAGCCGTGAATGTGTGGACGCATTCGAATGTTACAGGACAACACAAGACAACACAACAAAAAACACAACGAACCTTTTACCTGAAACGAGAGCTTAGAAAAATAGTATTTACAATTAGCATGGCAGAAAAATTTAGGCAAAGGGGTCTAAGGAAGGGGTTGGCCTCAGTGCAGGGCAGGGGCTGGGCCTAGTAATCACACTAAAATCGGTCAGCTTTGTTCTAAAAGAGAAAGAATAAGTTTAGCAGCCCTAGAGAAAAAAATTACACAATTAGTACATGCTGACCAGAGACGGGGTAGGAGAGCATTCCTATTCAGAGGGGAATATATAAACAAATAAATACACCTACCTTCCTCCAGCCAGATGGCCCTTACCTGGAGAATGGCAGAATGCGGCCTGATAAATGCAACACTTCTTCGCCTGAAGGCGGCAGGAAAGCTAAGCATACGATTATACGCAGCTGACTTCCCAACCACAACAAGCAACGTTCGTTTCGCACTTGTACTAATTCACGGAGTACATGCCCCTCATTTATAGCCCAACCTCGAACACAAACTTCGATAAAAACAACGCTTTTTCACCCGATAAGGGAAAGAAATGCAGCATACGATCGGACGCAACCGACTTACCCACCACGACGAGCGATATTCGTTTCGCACTCGTACTAGTTCACGGAGTACATGCTCCTCAGTTATAGCCCAACCTCGAACACAAACTTCGATAAAAACAACGCTTTTTCACCCGAAAGTGGAAAGAAATGCAGCATACGATCGGACGCAACCGATTTCCTTACCACGACGAGCGATGTTCGTTTTGCACTCGTACTAATTCACAGAGCATATATACCCCTCTTATATAGCCAACTTTGAAGCAAAACTTCGATTAACGCAACGCTTTTTTACCCGAAGGTGGAAAGAAAGCCAGCCATACGATTGGACGCATTTGACTTCCTCACCACAACGAGCAATGTTGATTTCGCACTTGCACTCATTCACAGAGCACATGCCCCTCATATATAGTAAAAATATTAACCGGAGAACCGTTCGCCGCAACATCCTCCTGGAAGGTCGATGTTGACAATGTTTCACAAACCGGACTCCATCTTCCCAAACATCCTCCTTGGTCATGACCCGTGCAAGCTAACTTCAGCGACATCGCCATTTCGCTCGAATCGACCACAGCGAAATCACAACCTTTTTTCGAACATGTTCGAGAGACCTCGACTTTTTTCCCAACTACTGCGGGTCCAAACCGGGAATTTTTTGGACATGTTCGGGAGAATTCGATTTTCACCCGTCTTAGTGCTGGTCGAAATCGAGACTTTTTCGAACTTGTTCGAAAGACCTCGAGTTTTTCCCTTCTTGGTCGGGTCGAAATCGCTACTTACCCGAACATGTTAGAGAAGATCTCGAGTTGTTCCCCTTTTCTGCCGTTCATGTTGAGAGACTACGACTCGTTGGCCTCTTCTGCCGAAATGTTCGATCGACCTCGAGATGTTGGCCTCTTCTGCGGACATGTTCAGAGCCAGGACTTGTTCTGCTCTTAGGTCGACTTCGCCGAGGATGTTCGAGTTTTGGAAAAAAACAAATCGCAGAAAAAGGGTTTAATCTCAGCAGATCATAGCAACAAGGCTACTTTCTACTGCTTACATTACCCTGTTCTTTTCAAGTCGTCTGCAAATGATTTAGCTCTGGAAAATTTAGATTTTGATCGTTGTAGTCTTGGGAGCATGGTCCGCTCCGTGGGCCGTTGTGACGCAGGAGGCGCGAAAGATCGCGTCTTTATTCGTGTTCGTTAAGTCGTCAGAGAAAAGGAATCGTTGCGTTCTAGCACGAATTCTGATTTAGAGGTGTTCAATCATAATCAACAGATAGTAGCTTCGCACCATTGTCTTTTCAGGCAAATTGCATGAAATCTCATGTCAATATCAACTAACACATTTCGTTAACTCGGCGTTCAGTTTATTCCGCAACACCAGTTCTGCATACTAAAAATGGCCCACTAAGAGCTTGCATTCGAGCGTCCGGCTTCAATCGAGCGAGTGGGACTTCTTACCATTTTAAAGTTTGAGATAGGTTAAGGTCCTTCTACCCTAAGACCTCTTAATCCGCTTTACTGATAAAACTGCATGTATGAAATTCCATCTTCCTGATGGAACTTCGGAGGGAACCAGCTACTAGATGGTACGATGAAGCAAAACATCGATTAACGCAACGCCTTTTCCCCGAAGGCGGAAAGAAAGGCGGCATACGATCGCACGCAGCTGACTTCCCCACCACGACAAGGCGACGTTCGTTTCGCTCTCGTACTAATTCACGGAGCAAGGGCCTCTCATAACTTATAGGCAACTTCGAAGCAAAACATCGATTAACGCAACGCCTTTTCACCCGAAGGCGGTAAGAAAGCCAGCATACGATCACACGTAGCCGAATTCTCCCCACGATTTGCGTTGTTCGTTTCGCACACGCACTCATTAACGGAGCACATGCCCCTCATTCATATATAACCAACTTCGAAGCAAAGCTTTGATGAACGCAACGCTTTATCGCCTAAAAGGGGCAGGAAAAGCAATATACGACCAGCATACAACCAGGATTGAGGCTAAATTGTCACATTCTTGGGAGTCGAACCCAAGCCCCAGTGGGGCAGCCGTGAATGTGTGGACGCATTCGAATGTTACAGGACAACACAAGACAACACAACAAAAAACACAACGAACCTTTTACCTGAAACGAGAGCTTAGAAAAATAGTATTTACATTAGCATGGCAGAAAAATTGAGGCAAAGGGTCTAAGGAAGGGTTGGCTCAGTGCAGGGCAGGGGCTGGGCCTAGTAATCACACTAAAATCGGTCAGCTTTGTTCTGAAAGAGAAAGAATAAGTTTAGCAGCCCTAGAGAAAAAAATTACACAATTAGTACATGCTGACCAGAGACGGGGTAGGAGAGCATTCCTATTCAGAGGGGAATATATAAACAAATAAATACACCTACCTTCCTCCAGCCAGATGGCCCTTACCTGGAGAATGGCAGAATGCGCCTGATAAATGCAACACTTTCTTTGGAAAGCTAAGCATACGATTATACGCAGCTGACTTCCCAACCACAACAAGCAACGTTCGTTTCGCACTTGTACTAATTCACGGAGTACATGCCCCTCATTTATAGCCCAACCTCGAACACAAACTTCGATAAAAACAACGCTTTTTCACCCGAAAGTGGAAAGAAATGCAGCATACGATCGGACGCAACCGACTTACCCACCACGACGAGCGATATTCGTTTCGCACTCGTACTAGTTCACGGAGTACATGCTCCTCAGTTATAGCCCAACCTCGAACACAAACTTCGATAAAAACAACGCTTTTTCACCCGAAAGTGGAAAGAAATGCAGCATACGATCGGACGCAACCGATTTCCTTACCACGACGAGCGATGTTCGTTTTGCACTCGTACTAATTCACAGAGCATATATACCCCTCTTATATAGCCAACTTTGAAGCAAAACTTCGATTAACGCAACGCCTTTTTACCCGAAGGTGGAAAGAAAGCCAGCCATACGATTGGACGCATTTGACTTCCTCACCACAACGAGCAATGTTGATTTCGCACTTGCACTCATTCACAGAGCACATGCCCCTCATATATAGTAAAAATATTAACCGGAGAACCGTTCGCGCAACATCCCCTGGAAGGTCGATGTTGACAATGTTTCACAAACCGGACTCCATCTTCCCAAACTCCTCCTTGGTCATGACCCGTGCAAGCTAACTTCAGCGACATCGCCATTTCGCTCGAATCGACCACAGCGAAATCACAACCTTTTTTCGAACATGTTCCAGAGACCTCGACTTTTTTCCCAACTACTGCGGGTCCAAACCGGGACTTTTTTGGACATGTTCGGGAGAATTCGATTTTCCCGTCTTAGTGCTGGTCGAAATCGAGACTTTTTCGAACTTGTTCGAAAGACCTCGAGTTTTTCCCTTCTGGTCGGGGTCGAAATCGCTACTTACCCGAACATGTTAGAGAAGATCTCGAGTTGTTCCCCTTTTCTGCCGTTATGTTGAGAGAGACTACGACGTTGGCCTCTTCTGCCGAACATGTTCGATCGACTCGAGATGTTGGCCTCTTCTGCGGAATGTTCAAGAGACCAGGACTTGTTCTGCTCTTAGGTCGACTTCGCCGAGGATGTTCGAGTTTTGGAAAAAAAAAAAATCGCAGAAAAAGGGTTTAATCTCAGCAGATCATAGCAACAAGGCTACTTTCTACTGCTTACATTACCCTGTTCTTTATTCAAGTCGTCTGCAAATGATTTAGCTCTGGAAAATTTAGATTTGATCGTTGTAGTGCTTGGGAGCATGGTCCGCTCCGTGGGCACGTTGTGACGCAGGAGGCGCGAAAGATCGCGTCTGTTATTCGTGTTCGCTTAAGTCGCCAGAGAAAAGGAATCGTTGCGTTCTAGCACGAATTCTGATTTAGAGGTGTTCAATCATAATCCAACAGATAGTAGCTTCGCACCATTGTCTTTCAGGCAAATTGCATGAAAATCTCATGTCAATATCAACTAACACATTTCGTTAACTCGGCGTTCAGTTTATTCCGCAACACCAGTTCTGCATACTAAAAATGGCCACTAAGAGCTTGCATTCGAGCGTCCGGCTTCAATCGAGCGAGTGGGACTTCTTACATTTTAAAGTTTGAGAAGGTTAAGGTCCTTCTACCCTAAGACCTCTTAATCATCCGCTTTACTGATAAACTGCATGTATGAATTCCATCTTTCCTGATGGAAACTTCGGAGGGAACCAGCTACTAGATGGTACGATGAAGCAAACATCGATTAACGCAACGCCTTTCACCGAAGGCGGAAAGAAAGGCGGCATACGATCGCACGCAGCTGACTTCCCCACACGACAAGGCGACGTTCGTTTCGCTCTCGTACTAATTCACGGAGCAAGGGCCTCTCATAACTTATAGGCAACTTCGAAGCAAAACATCGATTAACGCAACGCCTTTTCACCCGAAGGCGGTAAGAAAGCCAGCATACGATCACGTAGCCGAATTCTCCCACGATTGCGTTGTTCGTTTCGCACACGCACTCATTAACGGAGCACATGCCCCTCATTCATATATAACCAACTTCGAAGCAAAGCTTTGATGAACGCAACGCTTTATCGCCTAAAAGGGGCAGGAAAGCAATATACGACCAGCATACAACCAGGATTGAGGGCTAAATGTCACATTCTTGGGAGTCGAACCCAAGCCCCAGTGGGGCAGCCGTGAATGTGTGGACGCATTCGAATGTTACAGGACAACACAAGACAACAAAAAAACACAACGAACTTTTACCTGAAACGAGAGCTTAGAAAAATAGTATTTACAATTAGCATGGCAGAAAATTGAGGAAAGGGGTCTAAGGAAGGGGTTGGGCTCAGTGCAGGCAGGGGCTGGGCTAGTAATCACTAAAATCGGTCAGCTTGTTCTGAAAGAGAAAGAATAAGTTTAGCAGCCCTAGAGAAAAAATTACACAATTAGTACATGCACCAGAGACGGGGTAGGAGAGCATTCCTATTCAGAGGGGATATATAAACAAATAAATACTCTTCCTCCAGCCAGATGGCCCTTACCTGGGAAATGGCAGAATGCGGCGCTGATAATGCAACACTTCTTCGCCTGAAGGGGCAGGAAGCTAAGCATACGATATACGCAGCTGACTTCCCAACCAAACAAGCAACGTTCGTTTCGCACTTGTACTTCACGGAGTACATGCCCTCATTTATAGCCCAACCTCGAACACAAACTTCGATAAAAACAACGCTTTTTCACCCGAAAGTGGAAAGAAATGAGCATACGATCGACGCAACCGACTTACCACCACGACGAGCGATATTCGTTTCGCACTCGTAGTTCACGGAGTACATGCTCCTCAGTTATAGCCCAACCTCGAACACAAATTCGATAAACAACGCTTTTTACCCGAAAGTGGAAAGAAATGCAGCATACGATCGGACGCAACCGATTTCCTTCCACGACGAGCGATGTTCGTTTTGCACTCGTACTAATTCACAGAGCATTATACCCTCTTATATAGCCAACTTTGAAGCAAAACTTCGATTAACGCAACGCCTTTTTACCCGAAGGTGGAAAGAAAGCCAGCCATACGATTGGACGCATTTGACTTCCTCACAACGAGCAATGTTGTTTCGCACTTGCACTCATTCACAGAGCACATGCCCTCATTATAGTAAAATATTAACCGGAGAACCGTTCGCCGCAACATCCTCCTGGAAGGTCGATGTTGACAATGTTCACAAACCGGACTCCATCTTCCAAACATCCTCCTTGGTCATGACCCGTGCAAGCTAACTTCAGCGACATCGCCATTTCGCTCGAATCGACCACAGCGAAATCCAACCTTTTTTCGACTGTTCAGAGACCTCGACTTTTTTCCAACTACTGCGGGTCCAAACCGGGACTTTTTTGGACATGTTCGGGAGAATTCGATTTTCACCCGTCTTAGTGCTGGTCGAATCGAGACTTTTTCGAACTTGTTCGAAAGACCTCGAGTTTTTCCTTCTTGGTCGGGGTCGAAATCGCTACTTACCCGAACTTAGAGAGATCTCGAGTTGTTCCCTTTTCTGCCGTTCATGTTAGAGAGACTACGACTCGTTGGCCTCTTCTGCCGAACATGTTCGATCGACCTCGAGATGTTGCCTCTTCTGCGGACATGTTCAAGAGACCAGGACTTGTTCTGCTCTTAGGTCGACTTCGCCGAGGATGTTCGAGTTTTGGAAAAAAAACAAATCGCAGAAAAGGTTTAATCTCGCAGATCATAGACAAGGCTACTTTCTACTGCTTACATTACCCTGTTCTTTATTCAAGTCGTCTGCAAATGATTTAGCTCTGGAAAATTTAGTTTTGATCGTTGTAGTGCTTGGGCATGGTCCGCTCCGTGGGCACGTTGTGACGCAGGAGGCGCGAAAGATCGCGTCTGTTATTCGTGTTCGCTTAAGTCCAGAAAAAGGAATCGTTGCTTCTAGCACGAATTCTGATTTAGAGGTGTTCATCATAATCCAACAGATAGTAGCTTCGCACATTGTCTTTTCAGGCAATTGCATGAAAATCTCATGTCAATATCAACTAACACATTTCGTTAACTCGGCGTTCAGTTTATTCCGCAACACCAGTTCTGCATACTAAAAATGGCCCACTAAGAGCTTGCATTCGAGCGCCGGCTTCATCGAGCGAGTGGGACTTCTTACCATTTTAAAGTTTGAGAATAGGTTAAGGTCCTTCTACCCTAAGACCCTTAATCATCCGCTTTACCTGATAAACTGCATGTATGAACTCCATCTTTCCTGATGGAAACTTCGGAGGGAACCAGCTACTAGATGGTACGATGAAGCAAAACATCGATTAACGCAACGCCTTTTTACCCGAAGGTGGAAAGAAAGCTAGCCATACGATTGGACGCATTTGACTTCCTCACCACAACGAGCAATGTTGATTTCGCACTCGCACTCATTCACAGAGCACATGCCCCTCATATATAGTAAAAATATTAACCGAAGAACCGTTCGCCGCAACATCCTCCTGGAAGGTCGATGTTGACAATGTTTCACAAACCGGACTCCATCTTCCCAAACATCCTCCTTGGTCATGACCCGTGCAAGCTAACTTCAGCGACATCGCCATTTCGCTCTAATCGACCACAGCGAAATCACAACCTTTTTTCGAACATGTTCGAGAGACCTCGACTTTTTTCCCAACTACTGCGGGTCCAAACCGGGACTTTTTTAGACATGTTCGGGAGAATTCGATTTTCACCCGTCTTAGTGCTGGTCGAAATCGAGACTTTTTCGAACTTGTTCGAAAGACCTCGAGTTTTTCCCTTCTTGGTCGGGGTCGAAATCGCTACTTACCCGAACATGTTAGAGAAGATCTCGAGTTGTTCCCCTTTTCTGCCGTTCATGTTAGAGAGACTACGACTTGTTGGCCTCTTCTGCCGAACATGTTTGATCGACCTCAAGATGTTGGCCTCTTCTGCGGACATGTTCAAGAGACCAGGACTTGTTCTGCTCTTAGGTCGACTTCGCCGAGGATGTTCGAGTTTTAGAAAAAAAAACAAATCCCAGAAAAAGGGTTTAATCTCAGCAGATCATAGCAACAAGACTACTTTCTACTGCTTACATTACGCCTGTTCTTTATTCAAGTCGTCTGCAAATGATTTAGCTCTGGAAAATTTAGATTTTGATCGTTGTAGTGCTTGGGAGCATGGTCCACTCCGTGGGCACGTTGTGACGCAGGAGGCGCGAAAGATCGCGTCTGTTATTCGTGTTCGCTTAAGTCGTCCAGAGAAAAGGAATCGTTGCGTTCTAGCACGAATCTGATTTAGAGGTGTTCAATCATAATCCAACAGATAGTAGCTTCGCACCATTGTTTTCAGGCAAATTGCATGAAAATCTCATGTCAATATCAACTAACACATTTCGTTAACTCGGCGTTCAGTTTATTCCGCAACACCAGTTCTGCATACTAAAAATGGCCCACTAAGAGCTTGCATTCGAGCGTCCGGCTTCAATCGAGCGAGTGGGACTTCTTACCATTTTAAAGTTTGAGAATAGGTTAAGGTCCTTCTACCCTAAGACCTCTTAATCATCCGCTTTACCTGATAAAACTGCATGTATGAACTCCATCTTTCCTGATGGAAACTTCGGAGGGAACCAGCTACTAGATGGTACGATGAAGCAAAACATCGAATAACGCAACGCCTTTTCACCCGAAGGCGGAAAGAAAGGCGGCATACGATCGCACGCAGCTGACTTCCCCACCACGACAAGGCGACGTTCGTTTCGCTCTCGTACTAATTCACGGAGCAAGGGCCTCTCATAACTTATAGGCAACTTCGAAGCAAAACATCGATTAACGCAACGCCTTTTCACCCGAAGGCGGTAAGAAAGCCAGCATACGATCACACGTAGCCGAATTCCTCCCCACGATTTGCGTTGTTCGTTTCGCACACGCACTCATTAACGGAGCACATGCCCCTCATTCATATAAATTATAACCAACTTCGAAGCAAAGCTTTGATGAACGCAACGCTTTATCGCCCAAAAGGGGCAGGAAAAGCAATATACGACCAGCATACAACCAGGATTGAGGGCTAAATTGTCACATTCTTGGGAGTCGAACCCAAGCCCCAGTGGGGCAGCCGTGAATGTGTGGACGCATTCGAATGTTACAGGACAACACAAGACAACACAACAAAAAACACAACGAACCTTTTACCTGAAACGAGAACTTAAAAAAATAGTATTTACAATTAGCATGGCAGAAAATTTTAGGCAAAGGGGTCTAAGGAAGGGGTTGGGCTCAGTGCAGGGCAGGGGCTGGGCCTAGTAATCACACTAAAATCGGTCATCTTTGTTCTGAAAGAGAAAGAATAAGTTTAGCAGCCCTAGAGAAAAAAATTACACAATTAGTACATGCTGACCAGAGACGGGGTAGGAGAGCATTCCTATTCAGAGGGGAATATATAAACAAATAAATACACCTACCTTCCTCCAGCCAGATGGCACTTACCTTGAGAATGGCAGAATGCGGCCTGATAAATGCAACACTTCTTCGCCTGAAGGCGGCAGGAAAGCTAAGCATACGATTATACGCAGCTGACTTCCCAACCACAACAAGCAACGTTCGTTTCGCACTTGTACTAATTCACGGAGTACATGCCCCTCATTTATAGCCCAGCCTCGAACACAAACTTTGATAAAAACAAAGCTTTTTCACCCGAAAGTGGAAAGAAATGCAGCATGCGATCGGACGCAACCGACTTCCCCTCCACGACGAGCGATATTCGTTTCGCACTCGTACTAATTCACGGAGTACATGCTCCTCAGTTATAGCCCAACCTCGAACACAAACTTCGATAAAAACAACGCTTTTTCACCCGAAAGTGGAAAGAAATGCAGCATACGATCGGACGCAACCGACTTCCTCACCACGACGAGCGATATTCGTTTCGCACTCGTACTAATTCACGGAGTACATGCTCCTCAGTTATAGCCCAATCTCGAACACAAACTTCGATAAAAACAACGCTTTTTCACCCGAAAGTGGAAAGAAATGCAGCATACGATCGGACGCAACCGATTTCCTTACCACGACGAGCGATGTTCGTTTCGCACTCGTACTAATTCACAGAGCACATATACCCCTCTTATATAGCCAACTTTGAAGCAAAACATCGATTAACGCAACGCCTTTTTACCCGAAGGTGGAAAGAAAGCCAGCCATACGATTGGACGCATTTGACTTCCTCACCACAACGAGCAATGTTGATTTCGCACTCGCACTCATTCACAGAGCACATGCCCCTCATATATAGTAAAAATATTAACCGGAGAACCGTTCGCCGCAACATCCTCCTGGAAGGTCGATGTTGACAATGTTTCACAAACCGGACTCCATCTTCCCAAACATCCTCCTTGGTCATGACCCGTGCAAGCTAACTTCAGCGACATCGCCATTTCGCTCGAATCGACCACAGCGAAATCACAACCTTTTTTCGAACATGTTCGAGAGACCTCGACTTTTTTCCCAACTACTGCGGGTCCAAACCGGACTTTTTGGACATGTTCGGGAGAATTCGATTTTCACCCGTCTTAGTGCTGGTCGAAATCGAGACTTTTTCGAACTTGTTCGAAAGACCTCGAGTTTTTCCCTTCTTGGTCGGGGTCGAAATCGCTACTTACCCGAACATGTTAGAGAAGATCTCGAGTTGTTCCCCTTTTCTGCCGTTCATGTTAGAGAGACTACGACTTGTTGGCCTCTTCTGCCGAACATGTTCGATCGACCTCGAGATGTTGGCCTCTTCTGCGGACATGTTCAAGAGACCAGGACTTGTTCTGCTCTTAGGTCGACTTCGCCGAGGATGTTCGAGTTTTGGAAAAAAAAACAATCGCAAAAAGGGTTTAATCTCAGCAGATCATAGCAACAAGGCTACTTTCTACTGCTTACATTACCCCTGTTCTTTATTCAAGTCGTCTGCAAATGATTTAGCTCTGGAAAATTTAGATTTTGATCGTTGTAGTGCTTGGGAGCATGGTCCGCTCCGTGGGCACGTTGTGACGCAGAGGCGCGAAAGATCGCGTCTGTTATTCGTGTTCGCTGAAGTCGTCCAGAGAAAAGGAATCGTTGCGTTCTAGCACGAATTCTGATTTAGAGGTGTTCAATCATAATCCAACAGATAGTAGCTTCGCACCATTGTCTTTCAGGCAAATTGCATGAAAATCTCATGTCAATATCAACTAACACATTTCGTTAACTCGGCGTTCAGTTTATTCCGCAACACCAGTTCTGCATACTAAAAATGGCCCACTAAGAGCTTGCATTCGAGCGTCCGGCTTCAATCGAGCGAGTGGGACTTCTTACCATTTTAAAGTTTGAGAATAGGTTAAGGTCCTTCTACCCTAAGACCTCTTAATCATCCGCTTTACCTGATAAAACTGCATGTATGAACTCCATCTTTCCTGATGGAAACTTCGGAGGGAACCAGCTACTAGATGGTACGATGAAGCAAACATCGATTAACGCAACGCCTTTTTACCCGAAGGTGGAAAGAAAGCCAGCCATACGATTGGACGCATTTGACTTCCTCACCACAACGAGCAATGTTGATTTCGCACTCGCACTCATTCACAGAGCACATGCCCCTCATATATAGTAAAATATTAACCGGAGAACCGTTCGCCGCAACATCCTCCTGGAAGGTCGATGTTGACAATGTTTCACAAACCGACTCCATCTTCCCAAACATCCTCCTTGGTCATGACCCGTGCAAGCTAACTTCAGCGACATCGCCATTTCGCTCGAATCGACCACAGCGAAATCACAACCTTTTTTCGAACATGTTCGAGAGACCTCGACTTTTTTCCCAACTACTGCGGGTCCAAACCGGGACTTTTTTGGACATGTTCGGGAGAATTCGATTTTCACCCGTCTTAGTGCTGGTCGAAATCGAGACTTTTTCGAACTTGTTCGAAAGACCTCGAGTTTTTCCCTTCTTGGTCGGGGTCGAAATCGCTACTTACCCGAACATGTTAGAGAAGATCTCGAGTTGTTCCCCTTTTCTGCCGTTCATGTTAGAGAGACTACGACTTGTTGGCCTCTTCTGCCGAACATGTTCGATCGACCTCGAGATGTTGGCCTCTTCTGCGGACATGTTCAAGAGACCAGGACTTGTTCTGCTCTTAGGTCGACTTCGCCGAGGATGTTCGAGTTTTGGAAAAAAAAACAAATCGCAGAAAAAGGGTTTAATCTCAGCAGATCATAGCAACAAGGCTACTTTCTACTGCTTACATTACCCCTGTTCTTTATTCAAGTCGTCTGCAAATGATTTAGCTCTGGAAAATTTAGATTTTGATCGTTGTAGTGCTTGGGAGCATGGTCCGCTCCGTGGGCACGTTGTGACGCAGGAGGCGCGAAAGATGCGTCTGTTATTCGTGTTCGCTGAAGTCGTCCAGAGAAAAGGAATCGTTGCGTTCTAGCACGAATTCTGATTTAGAGGTGTTCAATCATAATCCAACAGATAGTAGCTTCGCACCATTGTCTTTTCAGGCAAATTGCATGAAAATCTCATGTCAATATCAACTAACACATTTCGTTAACTCGGCGTTCAGTTTATTCCGCAACACCAGTTCTGCATACTAAAAATGGCCCACTAAGAGCTTGCATTCGAGCGTCCGGCTTCAATCGAGCGAGTGGGACTTCTTACCATTTTAAAGTTTGAGAATAGGTTAAGGTCCTTCTACCCTAAGACCTTTAATCATCCGCTTTACCTGATAAAACTGCATGTATGAACTCCATCTTTCCTGATGGAAACTTCGGAGGGAACCAGCTACTAGATGGTACGATGAAGCAAAACATCGATTAACGCAACGCCTTTTTACCCGAAGGTGGAAAGAAAGCCAGCCATACGATTGGACGCATTTGACTTCCTCACCACAACGAGCAATGTTGATTTCGCACTCGCACTCATTCACAGAGCACATGCCCCTCATATATAGTAAAATATTAACCGGAGAACCGTTCGCCGCAACATCCTCCTGGAAGGTCGATGTTGACAATGTTTCACAAACCGACTCCATCTTCCCAAACATCCTCCTTGGTCATGACCCGTGCAAGCTAACTTCAGCGACATCGCCATTTCGCTCGAATCGACCACAGCGAAATCACAACCTTTTTTCGAACATGTTCGAGAGACCTCGACTTTTTTCCCAACTACTGCGGGTCCAAACCGGGACTTTTTTGGACATGTTCGGGAGAATTCGATTTTCACCCGTCTTAGTGCTGGTCGAAATCGAGACTTTTTCGAACTTGTTCGAAAGACCTCGAGTTTTTCCCTTCTTGGTCGGGGTCGAAATCGCTACTTACCCGAACATGTTAGAGAAGATCTCGAGTTGTTCCCCTTTTCTGCCGTTCATGTTAGAGAGACTACGACTTGTTGGCCTCTTCTGCCGAACATGTTCATCGACCTCGAGATGTTGGCCTCTTCTGCGGACATGTTCAAGAGACCAGGACTTGTTCTGCTCTTAGGTCGACTTCGCCGAGGATGTTCGAGTTTTGGAAAAAAAAACAAATCGCAGAAAAAGGGTTTAATCTCAGCAGATCATAGCAACAAGGCTACTTTCTACTGCTTACATTACCCCTGTTCTTTATTCAAGTCGTCTGCAAATGATTTAGCTCTGGAAAATTTAGATTTTGATCGTTGTAGTGTTGGGAGCATGGTCCGCTCCGTGGGCACGTTGTGACGCAGAGGCGCGAAAGATCGCGTCTGTTATTCGTGTTCGCTGAAGTCGTCCAGAGAAAAGGAATCGTTGCGTTCTAGCACGAATTCTGATTTAGAGGTGTTCAATCATAATCCAACAGATAGTAGCTTCGCACCATTGTCTTTTCAGGCAAATTGCATGAAAATCTCATGTCAATATCAACTAACACATTTCGTTAACTCGGCGTTCAGTTTATTCCGCAACACCAGTTCTGCATACTAAAAATGGCCCACTAAGAGCTTGCATTCGAGCGTCCGGCTTCAATCGAGCGAGTGGGACTTCTTACCATTTTAAAGTTTGAGAATAGGTTAAGGTCCTTCTACCCTAAGACCTTAATCATCCGCTTTACCTGATAAAACTGCATGTATGAACTCCATCTTTCCTGATGGAAACTTCGGAGGGAACCAGCTACTAGATGGTACGATGAAGCAAAACATCGATTAACGCAACGCCTTTTTACCCGAAGGTGGAAAGAAAGCCAGCCATACGATTGGACGCATTTGACTTCCTCACCACAACGAGCAATGTTGATTTCGCACTCGCACTCATTCACAGAGCACATGCCCCTCATATATAGTAAAATATTAACCGGAGAACCGTTCGCCGCAACATCCTCCTGGAAGGTCGATGTTGACAATGTTTCACAAACCGACTCCATCTTCCCAAACATCCTCCTTGGTCATGACCCGTGCAAGCTAACTTCAGCGACATCGCCATTTCGCTCGAATCGACCACAGCGAAATCACAACCTTTTTTCGAACATGTTCGAGAGACCTCGACTTTTTTCCCAACTACTGCGGGTCCAAACCGGGACTTTTTTGGACATGTTCGGGAGAATTCGATTTTCACCCGTCTTAGTGCTGGTCGAAATCGAGACTTTTTCGAACTTGTTCGAAAGACCTCGAGTTTTTCCCTTCTTGGTCGGGGTCGAAATCGCTACTTACCCGAACATGTTAGAGAAGATCTCGAGTTGTTCCCCTTTTCTGCCGTTCATGTTAGAGAGACTACGACTTGTTGGCCTCTTCTGCCGAACATGTTCGATCGACCTCGAGATGTTGGCCTCTTCTGCGGACATGTTCAAGAGACCAGGACTTGTTCTGCTCTTAGGTCGACTTCGCCGAGGATGTTCGAGTTTTGGAAAAAAAAACAAATCGCAGAAAAAGGTTTAATCTCAGCAGATCATAGCAACAAGGCTACTTTCTACTGCTTACATTACCCCTGTTCTTATTCAAGTCGTCTGCAAATGATTTAGCTCTGGAAAATTTAGATTTTGATCGTTGTAGTGCTTGGGAGTATGGTCCGCTCCGTGGGCTTGTTGTGACGCAGTAGGCGCGAAAGTTTGCGTCTGTTATTCGTTCGCTTAAGTCGTCCAGAGAAAAGGAATCGTTGCGTTCTAGCACGAATTCTGATTTAGAGGTGTTCAATCATAATCCAACAGATAGTAGCTTCGCACCATTGTCTTTTCAGGCAAATTGCATGAAAATCTCATGTCAATATCAACTAACACATTTCGTTAACTTGGCGTTCAGTTTATTCCGCAACACCAGTTCTGCATACTAAAAATGGCCCACTAAGAGCTTGCATTCGAGCGTCCGGCTTCAATCGAGCGAGTGGGACTTCTTACCATTTTAAAGTTTGAGAATAGGTTAAGGTCCTTCTACCCTAAGACCACTTAATCATCCGCTTTACCTGATAAAACTGCATGTATGAATTCCATCTTTCCTGATGGAAACTTCGGAGGGAACCAGCTACTAGATGGTACGATGAAGCAAAACATCGATTAACGCAACGCCTTTTTACCCGAAGGTGGAAAGAAAGCCAGCCATACGATTGGACGCATTTGACTTCCTCACCACAACGAGCAATGTTGATTTCGCACTCGCACTCATTCACAGAGCACATGCCCCTCATATATAGTAAAAATATTAACCGGAGAACCGTTCGCCGCAACATCCTCCTGGAAGGTCGATGTTGACAATGTTTCACAAACCGGACTCCATCTTCCCAAACATCCTCCTTGGTCATGACCCGTGCAAGCTAACTTCAGCGACATCGCCATTTCGCTCGAATCGACCACAGCGAAATCACAACCTTTTTTCGAACATGTTCGAGAGACCTCGACTTTTTTCCCAACTACTGCGGGTCCAAACCGGGACTTTTTTGGACATGTTCGGGAGAATTCGATTTTCACCCGTCTTAGTGCTGGTCGAAATCGAGACTTTTTCGAACTTGTTCGAAAGACCTCGAGTTTTTCCCTTCTTGGTCGGGGTCGAAATCGCTACTTACCCGAACATGTTAGAGAAGATCTCGAGTTGTTCCCCTTTTCTGCCGTTCATGTTAGAGAGACTACGACTTGTTGGCCTCTTCTGCCGAACATGTTCGATCGACCTCGAGATGTTGGCCTCTTCTGCGGACATGTTCAAGAGACCAGGACTTGTTCTGCTCTTAGGTCGACTTCGCCGAGGATGTTCGAGTTTTGGAAAAAAAAACAAATCGCAGAAAAAGGGTTTAATCTCAGCAGATCATAGCAACAAGGCTACTTTCTACTGCTTACATTACCCCTGTTCTTTATTCAAGTCGTCTGCAAATGATTTAGCTCTGGAAAATTTAGATTTTGATCGTTGTAGTGCTTGGGAGTATGGTCCGCTCCGTGGGCTTGTTGTGACGCAGTAGGCGCGAAAGTTTGCGTCTGTTATTCGTTCGCTTAAGTCGTCCAGAGAAAAGGAATCGTTGCGTTCTAGCACGAATTCTGATTTAGAGGTGTTCAATCATAATCCAACAGATAGTAGCTTCGCACCATTGTCTTTTCAGGCAAATTGCATGAAAATCTCATGTCAATATCAACTAACACATTTCGTTAACTTGGCGTTCAGTTTATTCCGCAACACCAGTTCTGCATACTAAAAATGGCCCACTAAGAGCTTGCATTCGAGCGTCCGGCTTCAATCGAGCGAGTGGGACTTCTTACCATTTTAAAGTTTGAGAATAGGTTAAGGTCCTTCTACCCTAAGACCTTAATCATCCGCTTTACCTGATAAAACTGCATGTATGAACTCCATCTTTCCTGATGGAAACTTCGGAGGGAACCAGCTACTAGATGGTACGATGAAGCAAAACATCGATTAACGCAACGCCTTTTTACCCGAAGGTGGAAAGAAAGCCAGCCATACGATTGGACGCATTTGACTTCCTCACCACAACGAGCAATGTTGATTTCGCACTCGCACTCATTCACAGAGCACATGCCCCTCATATATAGTAAAAATATTAACCGGAGAACCGTTCGCCGCAACATCCTCCTGGAAGGTCGATGTTGACAATGTTTCACAAACCGGACTCCATCTTCCCAAACATCCTCCTTGGTCATGACCCGTGCAAGCTAACTTCAGCGACATCGCCATTTCGCTCGAATCGACCACAGCGAAATCACAACCTTTTTTCGAACATGTTCGAGAGACCTCGACTTTTTTCCCAACTACTGCGGGTCCAAACCGGGACTTTTTTGGACATGTTCGGGAGAATTCGATTTTCACCCGTCTTAGTGCTGGTCGAAATCGAGACTTTTTCGAACTTGTTCGAAAGACCTCGAGTTTTTCCCTTCTTGGTCGGGGTCGAAATCGCTACTTACCCGAACATGTTAGAGAAGATCTCGAGTTGTTCCCCTTTTCTGCCGTTCATGTTAGAGAGACTACGACTTGTTGGCCTCTTCTGCCGAACATGTTCGATCGACCTCGAGACCTCTCTTGTTCAAGAGACCAGGACTTGTTCTGCTCTTAGGTCGACTTCGCCGAGGATGTTCGAGTTTTGGAAAAAAAAACAAATCGCAGAAAAAGGGTTTAATCTCAGCAGATCATAGCAACAAGGCTACTTTCTACTGCTTACATTACCCCTGTTCTTTATTCAAGTCGTCTGCAAATGATTTAGCTCTGGAAAATTTAGATTTTGATCGTTGTAGTGCTTGGGAGCATGGTCCGCTCCGTGGGCTTGTTGTGACGCAGTAGGCGCGAAAGTTTGCGTCTGTTATTCGTTCTTAAGTCGTCCAGAGAAAAGGAATCGTTGCGTTCTAGCACGAATTCTGATTTAGAGGTGTTCAATCATAATCCAACAGATAGTAGCTTCGCACCATTGTCTTTTCAGGCAAATTGCATGAAAATCTCATGTCAATATCAACTAACACATTTCGTTAACTTGGCGTTCAGTTTATTCCGCAACACCAGTTCTGCATACTAAAAATGGCCCACTAAGAGCTTGCATTCGAGCGTCCGGCTTCAATCGAGCGAGTGGGACTTCTTACCATTTTAAAGTTTGAGAATAGGTTAAGGTCCTTCTACCCTAAGACCTCTTAATCATCCGCTTTACCTGATAAAACTATGTATGAACTCCATCTTTCCTGATGGAAACTTCGGAGGGAACCAGCTACTAGATGGTACGATGAAGCAAAACATCGATTAACGCAACGCCTTTTTACCCGAAGGTGGAAAGAAAGCCAGCCATACGATTGGACGCATTTGACTTCCTCACCACAACGAGCAATGTTGATTTCGCACTCGCACTCATTCACAGAGCACATGCCCCTCATATATAGTAAAATATTAACCGGAGAACCGTTCGCCGCAACATCCTCCTGGAAGGTCGATGTTGACAATGTTTCACAAACCGGACTCCATCTTCCCAAACATCCTCCTTGGTCATGACCCGTGCAAGCTAACTTCAGCGACATCGCCATTTCGCTCGAATCGACCACAGCGAAATCACAACCTTTTTTCGAACATGTTCGAGAGACCTCGTTTTTCCCAACTACTGCGGGTCCAAACCGGGACTTTTTTGGACATGTTCGGGAGAATTCGATTTTCACCCGTCTTAGTGCTGGTCGAAATCGAGACTTTTTCGAACTTGTTCGAAAGACCTCGAGTTTTTCCCTTCTTGGTCGGGGTCGAAATCGCTACTTACCCGAACATGTTAGAGAAGATCTCGAGTTGTTCCCCTTTTCTGCCGTTCATGTTAGAGAGACTACGACTTGTTGGCCTCTTCTGCCGAACATGTTCGATCGACCTCGAGATGTTGGCCTCTTCTGCGGACATGTTCAAGAGACCAGGACTTGTTCTGCTCTTAGGTCGACTTCGCCGAGGATGTTCGAGTTTTGGAAAAAAAAACAAATCGCAGAAAAAGGGTTTAATCTCAGCAGATCATAGCAACAAGGCTACTTTCTACTGCTTACATTACCCCTGTTCTTTATTCAAGTCGTCTGCAAATGATTTAGCTCTGGAAAATTTAGATTTTGATCGTTGTAGTGCTTGGGAGCATGGTCCGCTCCGTGGGCTTGTTGTGACGCAGTAGGCGCGAAAGTTTGCGTCTGTTATTCGTTCGCTTAAGTCGTCCAGAGAAAAGGAATCGTTGCGTTCTAGCACGAATTCTGATTTAGAGGTGTTCAATCATAATCCAACAGATAGTAGCTTCGCACCATTGTCTTTTCAGGCAAATTGCATGAAAATCTCATGTCAATATCAACTAACACATTTCGTTAACTTGGCGTTCAGTTTATTCCGCAACACCAGTTCTGCATACTAAAAATGGCCCACTAAGAGCTTGCATTCGAGCGTCCGGCTTCAATCGAGCGAGTGGGACTTCTTACCATTTTAAAGTTTGAGAATAGGTTAAGGTCCTTCTACCCTAAGACCTTTAATCATCCGCTTTACCTGATAAAACTGCATGTATGAATTCCATCTTTCCTGATGGAAACTTCGGAGGGAACCAGCTACTAGATGGTACGATGAAGCAAAACATCGATTAACGCAACGCCTTTTTACCCGAAGGTGGAAAGAAAGCCAGCCATACGATTGGACGCATTTGACTTCCTCACCACAACGAGCAATGTTGATTTCGCACTCGCACTCATTCACAGAGCACATGCCCCTCATATATAGTAAAATATTAACCGGAGAACCGTTCGCCGCAACATCCTCCTGGAAGGTCGATGTTGACAATGTTTCACAAACCGGACTCCATCTTCCCAAACATCCTCCTTGGTCATGACCCGTGCAAGCTAACTTCAGCGACATCGCCATTTCGCTCGAATCGACCACAGCGAAATCACAACCTTTTTTCGAACATGTTCGAGAGACCTCGACTTTTTTCCCAACTACTGCGGGTCCAAACCGGGACTTTTTTGGACATGTTCGGGAGAATTCGATTTTCACCCGTCTTAGTGCTGGTCGAAATCGAGACTTTTTCGAACTTGTTCGAAAGACCTCGAGTTTTTCCCTTCTTGGTCGGGGTCGAAATCGCTACTTACCCGAACATGTTAGAGAAGATCTCGAGTTGTTCCCCTTTTCTGCCGTTCATGTTAGAGAGACTACGACTTGTTGGCCTCTTCTGCCGAACATGTTCGATCGACCTCGAGATGTTGGCCTCTTCTGCGGACATGTTCAAGAGACCAGGACTTGTTCTGCTCTTAGGTCGACTTCGCCGAGGATGTTCGAGTTTTGGAAAAAAAACAAATCGCAGAAAAAGGGTTTAATCTCAGCAGATCATAGCAACAAGGCTACTTTCTACTGCTTACATTACCCCTGTTCTTTATTCAAGTCGTCTGCAAATGATTTAGCTCTGGAAAATTTAGATTTTGATCGTTGTAGTGCTTGGGAGTATGGTCCGCTCCGTGGGCTTGTTGTGACGCAGGCGCGAAAGTTTGCGTCTGTTATTCGTTCGCTAAGTCGTCCAGAGAAAAGGAATCGTTGCGTTCTAGCACGAATTCTGATTTAGAGGTGTTCAATCATAATCCAACAGATAGTAGCTTCGCCATTGTCTTTTCAGGCAAATTGCATGAAAATCTCATGTCAATATCAACTAACACATTTCGTTAACTGGCGTTCAGTTTATTCCGCAACACCAGTTCTGCATACTAAAAATGGCCCACTAAGAGCTTGCATTCGAGCGTCCGGCTTCAATCGAGCGAGTGGGACTTCTTACCATTTTAAAGTTTGAATAGGTTAAGGTCCTTCTACCCTAAGACCCTTAATCATCCGCTTTACCTGATAAAACTGCATGTATGAACTCCATCTTTCCTGATGGAAACTTCGGAGGGAACCAGCTACTATGGTACGATGAAGCAAACATCGATTAACGCAACGCCTTTTTACCCGAAGGTGGAAAGAAAGCCAGCCATACGATTGGACGCATTTGACTTCCTCACCACAACGAGCAATGTTGATTTCGCACTCGCACTCATTCACAGAGCACATGCCCCTCATATATAGTAAAATATTAACCGGAGAACCGTTCGCCGCAACATCCTCCTGGAAGGTCGATGTTGACAATGTTTCACAAACCGCACTCCATCTTCCCAAACATCCTCCTTGGTCATGACCCGTGCAAGCTAACTTCGGCGACATCGCCATTTCGCTAGAATCGACCACAACGAAATCGCAACCTTTTTTCGAACATGTTCGAGAGACCTCGACTTTTTCCCCAACTACTGCTGGTCCACCAAATCGGGACTTTTTTGGACATGTTCGGGAGAAGTCGATTTTCACCCGTCTTAGTCTTGGTCGACACCGAGACTTTTTCGAACTTGTTCGAAAGACCTCGAGTTTTTCCCCTCTTGGTCGGGGTCGAAATCGCTACTTACCCGAACATGTTAGAGAAGATCTCGAGTTGTTCCCCTCTTCCGCCGTTCATGTTCAAGAGACTACGACTTGTTGGCCTCTTCTGCCGAACATGTTCGATCGACCTCGAGTTGTTGGCCTTTTCTGCGGACATGTTCAAGAGACCAGGACTTGTTCTGCTCTTAAGTTCGACTTCGCCGAGGATGTTCGAATTTTGGAAAAAAACAAATCGCAGAAAAAGGGTTTAATCTCAGCAGATCATAGCAACAAGGCTACTCTCTACTGCTTACATTACCCCTGTTCTTTATTCAGTCGTCTGCAAATGATTTAGCTCTGGAAATTTAGTTGATCGTTGTAGTGCTTGGAGTATGGTCCGCTCCGTGGGCTTGTTGTGACGCGTAGGCGCGAAAGTTTGCGTCTGTTATTCGTTCGCTTAAGTCGTCCAGAGAAAAGGAATCGTTGCGTTCTAGCACGAATTCTGATTTAGAGGTGTTCAATCATAATCCAACAGTAGTAGCTTCGCACCATTGTCTTTTCAGGCAAATTGCATGAAAATCTCATGTCATATACTAACACATTTCGTTAACTTGGCGTTCAGTTTATTCCGCAACACCAGTTCTGCATACTAAAAATGGCCCACTAAGAGCTTGCATTCGAGCGTCCGGCTTCAATCGAGCGAGTGGGACTTCTTACCATTTTAAAGTTTGAGAATAGGTTAAGGTCCTTCTACCCTAAGACCTCTTAATCATCCGCTTTACCTGATAAAACTGCATGTATGAATTCCATCTTTCCTGATGGAAACTTCGGAGGGAACCAGCTACTAGATGGTACGATGAAGCAAAACATCGATTAACGCAACGCCTTTTTACCCGAAGGTGGAAAGAAAGCCAGCCATACGATTGGACGCATTTGACTTCCTCACCACAACGAGCAATGTTGATTTCGCACTCGCACTCATTCACAGAGCACATGCCCCTCATATAAGTAAAATATTAACCGGAGAACCGTTCGCCGCAACATCCTCCTGGAAGGTCGATGTTGACAATGTTTCACAAACCGGACTCCATCTTCCCAAACATCCTCCTTGGTCATGACCCGTGCAAGCTAACTTCAGCGACATCGCCATTTCGCTCGAATCGACCACAGCGAAATCACAACCTTTTTTCGAACATGTTCGAGAGACCTCGACTTTTTTCCCAACTACTGCGGGTCCAAACCGGGACTTTTTTGGACATGTTCGGGAGAATTCGATTTTCACCCGTCTTAGTGCTGGTCGAAATCGAGACTTTTTCGAACTTGTTCGAAAGACCTCGAGTTTTTCCCTTCTTGGTCGGGGTCGAAATCGCTACTTACCCGAACATGTTAGAGAAGATCTCGAGTTGTTCCCCTTTTCTGCCGTTCATGTTAGAGAGACTACGACTTGTTGGCCTCTTCTGCCGAACATGTTCGATCGACCTCGAGATGTTGGCCTCTTCTGCGGACATGTTCAAGAGACCAGGACTTGTTCTGCTCTTAGGTCGACTTCGCCGAGGATGTTCGAGTTTTGGAAAAAAAAACAAATCGCAGAAAAAGGGTTTAATCTCAGCAGATCATAGCAACAAGGCTACTTTCTACTGCTTACATTACCCCTGTTCTTTATTCAAGTCGTCTGCAAATGATTTAGCTCTGGAAAATTTAGATTTTGATCGTTGTAGTGCTTGGGAGTATGGTCCGCTCCGTGGGCTTGTTGTGACGCAGTAGGCGCGAAAGTTTGCGTCTGTTATTCGTTCGCTTAAGTCGTCCAGAGAAAAGGAATCGTTGCGTTCTAGCACGAATTCTGATTTAGAGGTGTTCAATCATAATCCAACAGATAGTAGCTTCGCACCATTGTCTTTTCAGGCAAATTGCATGAAAATCTCATGTCAATATCAACTAACACATTTCGTTAACTTGGCGTTCAGTTTATTCCGCAACACCAGTTCTGCATACTAAAAATGGCCCACTAAGAGCTTGCATTCGAGCGTCCGGCTTCAATCGAGCGAGTGGGACTTCTTACCATTTTAAAGTTTGAGAATAGGTTAAGGTCCTTCTACCCTAAGACCACTTAATCATCCGCTTTACCTGATAAAACTGCATGTATGAATTCCATCTTTCCTGATGGAAACTTCGGAGGGAACCAGCTACTAGATGGTACGATGAAGCAAAACATCGATTAACGCAACGCCTTTTTACCCGAAGGTGGAAAGAAAGCCAGCCATACGATTGGACGCATTTGACTTCCTCACCACAACGAGCAATGTTGATTTCGCACTCGCACTCATTCACAGAGCACATGCCCCTCATATATAGTAAAAATATTAACCGGAGAACCGTTCGCCGCAACATCCTCCTGGAAGGTCGATGTTGACAATGTTTCACAAACCGGACTCCATCTTCCCAAACATCCTCCTTGGTCATGACCCGTGCAAGCTAACTTCAGCGACATCGCCATTTCGCTCGAATCGACCACAGCGAAATCACAACCTTTTTTCGAACATGTTCGAGAGACCTCGACTTTTTTCCCAACTACTGCGGGTCCAAACCGGGACTTTTTTGGACATGTTCGGGAGAATTCGATTTTCACCCGTCTTAGTGCTGGTCGAAATCGAGACTTTTTCGAACTTGTTCGAAAGACCTCGAGTTTTTCCCTTCTTGGTCGGGGTCGAAATCGCTACTTACCCGAACATGTTAGAGAAGATCTCGAGTTGTTCCCCTTTTCTGCCGTTCATGTTAGAGAGACTACGACTTGTTGGCCTCTTCTGCCGAACATGTTCGATCGACCTCGAGATGTTGGCCTCTTCTGCGGACATGTTCAAGAGACCAGGACTTGTTCTGCTCTTAGGTCGACTTCGCCGAGGATGTTCGAGTTTTGGAAAAAAAAACAAATCGCAGAAAAAGGGTTTAATCTCAGCAGATCATAGCAACAAGGCTACTTTCTACTGCTTACATTACCCCTGTTCTTTATTCAAGTCGTCTGCAAATGATTTAGCTCTGGAAAATTTAGATTTTGATCGTTGTAGTGCTTGGGAGTATGGTCCGCTCCGTGGGCTTGTTGTGACGCAGTAGGCGCGAAAGTTTGCGTCTGTTATTCGTTCGCTTAAGTCGTCCAGAGAAAAGGAATCGTTGCGTTCTAGCACGAATTCTGATTTAGAGGTGTTCAATCATAATCCAACAGATAGTAGCTTCGCACCATTGTCTTTTCAGGCAAATTGCATGAAAATCTCATGTCAATATCAACTAACACATTTCGTTAACTTGGCGTTCAGTTTATTCCGCAACACCAGTTCTGCATACTAAAAATGGCCCACTAAGAGCTTGCATTCGAGCGTCCGGCTTCAATCGAGCGAGTGGGACTTCTTACCATTTTAAAGTTTGAGAATAGGTTAAGGTCCTTCTACCCTAAGACCTCTAATCATCCGCTTTACCTGATAAAACTGCATGTATGAACTCCATCTTTCCTGATGGAAACTTCGGAGGGAACCAGCTACTAGATGGTACGATGAAGCAAAACATCGATTAACGCAACGCCTTTTTACCCGAAGGTGGAAAGAAAGCCAGCCATACGATTGGACGCATTTGACTTCCTCACCACAACGAGCAATGTTGATTTCGCACTCGCACTCATTCACAGAGCACATGCCCCTCATATATAGTAAAAATATTAACCGGAGAACCGTTCGCCGCAACATCCTCCTGGAAGGTCGATGTTGACAATGTTTCACAAACCGGACTCCATCTTCCCAAACATCCTCCTTGGTCATGACCCGTGCAAGCTAACTTCAGCGACATCGCCCTTTCGCTCGAATCGACCACAGCGAAATCACAACCTTTTTTCGAACATGTTCGAGAGACCTCGACTTTTTTCCCAACTACTGCGGGTCCAAACCGGGACTTTTTTGGACATGTTCGGGAGAATTCGATTTTCACCCGTCTTAGTGCTGGTCGAAATCGAGACTTTTTCGAACTTGTTCGAAAGACCTCGAGTTTTTCCCTTCTTGGTCGGGGTCGAAATCGCTACTTACCCGAACATGTTAGAGAAGATCTCGAGTTGTTCCCCTTTTCTGCCGTTCATGTTAGAGAGACTACGACTTGTTGGCCTCTTCTGCCGAACATGTTCGATCGACCTCGAGATGTTGGCCTCTTCTGCGGACATGTTCAAGAGACCAGGACTTGTTCTGCTCTTAGGTCGACTTCGCCGAGGATGTTCGAGTTTTGGAAAAAAAAACAAATCGCAGAAAAAGGTTTAATCTCAGCAGATCATAGCAACAAGGCTACTTTCTACTGCTTACATTACCCCTGTTCTTTATTCAAGTCGTCTGCAAATGATTTAGCTCTGGAAAATTTAGATTTTGATCGTTGTAGTGCTTGGGAGTATGGTCCGCTCCGTGGGCTTGTTGTGACGCAGTAGGCGCGAAAGTTTGCGTCTGTTATTCGTTCGCTTAAGTCGTCCAGAGAAAAGGAATCGTTGCGTTCTAGCACGAATTCTGATTTAGAGGTGTTCAATCATAATCCAACAGATAGTAGCTTCGCACCATTGTCTTTTCAGGCAAATTGCATGAAAATCTCATGTCAATATCAACTAACACATTTCGTTAACTTGGCGTTCAGTTTATTCCGCAACACCAGTTCTGCATACTAAAAATGGCCCACTAAGAGCTTGCATTCGAGCGTCCGGCTTCAATCGAGCGAGTGGGACTTCTTACCATTTTAAAGTTTGAGAATAGGTTAAGGTCCTTCTACCCTAAGACCTCTTAATCATCCGCTTTACCTGATAAAACTGCATGTATGAACTCCATCTTTCCTGATGGAAACTTCGGAGGGAACCAGCTACTAGATGGTACGATGAAGCAAAACATCGATTAACGCAACGCCTTTTTACCCGAAGGTGGAAAGAAAGCCAGCCATACGATTGGACGCATTTGACTTCCTCACCACAACGAGCAATGTTGATTTCGCACTCGCACTCATTCACAGAGCACATGCCCCTCATATATAGTAAAAATATTAACCGGAGAACCGTTCGCCGCAACATCCTCCTGGAAGGTCGATGTTGACAATGTTTCACAAACCGGACTCCATCTTCCCAAACATCCTCCTTGGTCATGACCCGTGCAAGCTAACTTCAGCGACATCGCCATTTCGCTCGAATCGACCACAGCGAAATCACAACCTTTTTTCGAACATGTTCGAGAGACCTCGACTTTTTTCCCAACTACTGCGGGTCCAAACCGGGACTTTTTTGGACATGTTCGGGAGAATTCGATTTTCACCCGTCTTAGTGCTGGTCGAAATCGAGACTTTTTCGAACTTGTTCGAAAGACCTCGAGTTTTTCCCTTCTTGGTCGGGGTCGAAATCGCTACTTACCCGAACATGTTAGAGAAGATCTCGAGTTGTTCCCCTTTTCTGCCGTTCATGTTAGAGAGACTACGACTTGTTGGCCTCTTTTGCCGAACATGTTCGATCGACCTCGAGATGTTGGCCTCTTCTGCGGACATGTTCAAGAGACCAGGACTTGTTCTGCTCTTAGGTCGACTTCGCCGAGGATGTTCGAGTTTTGGAAAAAAAAACAAATCGCAGAAAAAGGGTTTAATCTCAGCAGATCATAGCAACAAGGCTACTTTCTACTGCTTACATTACCCCTGTTCTTTATTCAAGTCGTCTGCAAATGATTTAGCTCTGGAAAATTTAGATTTTGATCGTTGTAGTGCTTGGGAGCATGGTCCGCTCCGTGGGCACGTTGTGACGCAGTAGGCGCGAAAGTTTGCGTCTGTTATTCGTTCGCTTAAGTCGTCCAGAGAAAAGGAATCGTTGCGTTCTAGCACGAATTCTGATTTAGAGGTGTTCAATCATAATCCAACAGATAGTAGCTTCGCACCATTGTCTTTTCAGGCAAATTGCATGAAAATCTCATGTCAATATCAACTAACACATTTCGTTAACTTTGCGTTCAGTTTATTCCGCAACACCAGTTCTGCATACTAAAAATGGCCCACTAAGAGCTTGCGTTCGAGCGTCCGGCTTCAATCGAGCGAGTGGGACTTCTTACCATTTTAAAGTTTGAGAATAGGTTAAGGTCCTTCTACCCTAAGACCTCTTAATCATCCGCTTTACCTGATAAAACTGCATGTATGAACTCCATCTTTCCTGATGGAAACTTCGGAGGGAACCAGCTACTAGATGGTACGATGAAGCAAAACATCGATTAACGCAACGCCTTTTTATCCGAAGGTGGAAAGAAAGCCAGCCATACGATTGGACGCATTTGACTTCCTCACCACAACGAGCAATGTTGATTTCGCACTCGCACTCATTCACAGAGCACATGCCCCTCGTATATAGTAAAAATATTAACCGGAGAACCGTTCGCCGCAACATCCTCCTGGAAGGTCGATGTTGACAATGTTTCACAAACCGGACCCCATCTTCCCAAACATCCTCCTTGGTCATGACCCGTGCAAGCTAACTTCACCGACATCGCCATTTCGCTCGAATCGACCACAGCGAAATCACAACCTTTTTTCGAACATGTTCGAGAGACCTCGACTTTTTTCCCAACTACTGCGGGTCCAAACCGGGACTTTTTTGGACATGTTCGGGAGAATTCGATTTTCACCCGTCTTAGTGCTGGTCGAAATCGAGACTTTTTCGAACTTGTTCGAAAGACCTCGAGTTTTTCCCTTCTTGGTCGGGGTCGAAATTGCTACTTACCCGAACATGTTAGAGAAGATCTCGAGTTGTTCCCGTTTTCTGCCGTTCATGTTAGAGAGACTACGACTTGTTGGCCTCTTCTGCCGAACATGTTCGATCGACCTCGAGATGTTGGCCTCTTCTGCGGACATGTTCAAGAGACCAGGACTTGTTCTGCTCTTAGGTCGACTTCGCCGAGGATGTTCGAGTTTTAGAAAAAAAAACAAATCGCAGAAAAAGGGTTTAATCTCAGCAGATCATAGCAACAAGGCTACTTTCTACTGCTTACATTACCCCTGTTCTTTATTCAAGTCGTCTGCAAATGATTTAGCTCTGGAAAATTTAGATTTTGATCGTTGTAGTGCTTGGGAGCATGGTCCGCTCCGTGGGCACGTTGTGACGCAGGAGGCGCGAAAGATCGCGTCTGTTATTCGTGTTCGCTTAAGTCGTCAGAGAAAAGGAATCGTTGCGTTCTAGCACGAATTCTGATTTAGAGGTGTTCAATCATAATCCAACAGATAGTAGCTTCGCAGCATTGTCTTTTCAGGCAAATTGCATGAAAATCTCATGTCAATATCAACTAACACATTTTGTTAACTTGGCGTTCAGTTTATTCCGCAACACCAGTTCTGCATACTAAAAATGGCCCACTAAGAGCTTGCATTCGAGCGTCCGGCTTCAATCGAGCGAGTGGGACTTCTTACCATTTTAAAGTTTGAGAATAGGTTAAGGTCCTTCTACCCTAAGACCTCTTAATCATCCGCTTTACCTGATAAAACTGCATGTATGAATTCCATCTTTCCTGATGGAAACTTCGGAGGGAACCAGCTACTAGATGGTACGATGAAGCAAAACATCGATTAACGCAACGCCTTTTTACCCGAAGGTGGAAAGAAAGCCAGCCATACGATTGGACGCATTTGACTTCCTCACCACAACGAGCAATGTTGATTTCGCACTCGCACTCATTCACAGAGCACATGCCCCTCATATATAGTAAAAATATTAACCGGGGAGGCGTTCGCCGCAACATCCTCCTTGAAGTCGATGTTGACAATGTTTCACAAACCGCTCCATCTCCCCAAACATCCTCCTTGGTCATGACCCGTGCAAGCTAACTTCGGCGACATCGCCATTTCGCTCGAATCGACCACAGCGAAATCGCAACCTTTTTTCGAACATGTTCGAGAGACCTCGACTTTTTCCCCAACTACTGCAGGTCCAAACCGGGACTTTTTTGTACATGTTCGATAGAACTCGATTTTTCCCCGTCTTAGTGCGGGTCGAAATCGAGACTTTTTCGGACATGTTCCAAAGACCTCGAGTTTTTCCCTTGTTGGTCGGGGTCGAAATCGCTACTTACCCGAACATGTTAAAGAAGATCTCGAGTTGTTCCCCTTTCTGCCGTTCATGTTAGAGAGACTACGACTTGTTGGCCTCTTCTGCCGAACATGTTCGATCGACCTCGAGTTGTTGGCCTCTTCTGCGGACATGTTCAAGAGCCTAGGACTTGTTCTGCTCTTAGGTCGACTTCGCCGAGGATGTTCGAGTTTTGGAAAAAAAAACAAATCGCAGAAAAAGGGTTTAATCTCAGCAGATCATAACAACAAGGCTACTTTCTACTGCTTACATTACCCGTTCTTTATTTAAGTCGTCTGCAAATGATTTAGCTCTGGAAAATTTAGATTTTGATCGTTGTAGTGCTTGGGAGTATGGTCCGCTCCGTAGGCTTGTTGTGACGCAGGAGGCGCGAAAGATCGCGTCTGTTATTCGTGTTCGCTTAAGTCGTCCAGAGAAAAGGAATCGTTGCGTTCTAGCACGAATTCTGGTTTAGAGGCGTTCAATCATAATTTAACAGATGTAGCTTCGCACCATTGTCTTTTCAGGCAAATTGCATGAAAATCTCATGTCAATATCAACTAACACATTTCGTTAACTCGGCGTTCAGTTTATTCCGCAACACCAGTTCTGCATACTAAAAATGGCCCACTAAGAGCTTGCATTCGAGCGTCCGGCTTCAATCGAGCGAGTGGGACTTCTTACCATTTTAAAGTTTGAGAATAGGTTAAGGTCCTTCTACCCTAAGACCTCTTAATCATCCGCTTTACCTGATAAAACTGCATGTATGAACTCCATCTTTCCTGATGGAAACTTCGGAGGGAACCAGCTACTAGATGGTACGATAAAGCAAAACATCGATTAACGCAACGCCTTTTCACCCGAAGGCGGAAAGAAAGGCGGCATACGATCGCACGCAGCTGACTTCCCCACCACGACAAGGCGACGTTCGTTTCGCTCTCGTACTAATTCACAGAGCAAAGGCCTCTCATAATTTATAGGCAACTTCGAAGCAAAACATCGATTAACGCAACGTATTTTCACCCGAAGGCGGTAAGAAAGCCAGCATACGATCACACGCAGCCGAATTCCTCCCCACGATTGGCGTTGTTCGTTTCGCACACGCACTCATTCACCGAGCACATGCCCCTCATTCATATATAACCAACTTCGAAGCAAAGCTTCGATGAACGCAACGCTTTCTCGCCCAAAAGGGGCAGGAAAAGCAATATACGACCAGCATACAACCAGGATTTAGGGTTAATTGTCACATTCTTGGGAGTCGAACCCAAGCCCCAGTGGGGCAGCCGTGAATGTGTGGACGCATTCGAATGTTACAGGACAACACAAGACAACACAACAAAAAACACAACGAACCTTTTATCTGAAACGAGAGCTTAGAAAAATAGTATTTACAATTAGCATAGCAGAAAAATTTAGGCAAAGGGGTCTAAGGAAGGGGTTGGGCTCAGTGCAGGGCAGGGGCTGGGCCTAGTAATCACACTAAAATCGGTCATCTTTGTTCTGAAAGAGAAAGAATAAGTTTAGTAGCCCTAGAGAAAAAAATTACACAATTAGTACATGCTGACAAGAGACGGGGTAGAGTGCATTCCTATTCAGAGGGGTATATATAAACAAATAAATACACCTACCTTCCTCCAGCCAGATGGCACTTACCTGGAGAATGGCAGAATGCGGCCTGATAATTGCAACACTTCTTCGCCTGAAGGCGGCAGGAAAGCTAAGCATACGATTAAACGCAGCTGACTTCCCAACCACAACAAGCAACGTTCGTTTCGCACTTGTACTAATTCACGGAGTACATGCGCCTCATTTATAGCCCAACCTCGAACACAAACTTCGAAAAAAACAACGCTTTTCACCCGAAAGTGGAAAGAAATGCAGCATACGATCGGACGCCACCGACTTCCTACCACGACGAGCGATATTCGTTTCGCACTCGTACTAATTCACGGAGTACATGCTCCTCAGTTATAGCCCAACCTCGAACACAAACTTCGGTAAAAACAACGCTTTTTCAACCGAAAGTGGAAAGAAATGCAGCATACGATCGGACGCAACCGACTTCCCCACCACGATGAGCGATATTCGTTTCGCACTCGTACTAATTCACGGAGTACATGCTTTTCAGTTATAGCCCAACCTCGAACAAAAACTTCGATAAAAACAACGCTTTTTGACCCGAAAGTGGAAAGAAATGCAGCATACGATCGGACGCAACCGACTTCCCCACCACGATGAGCGATATTCGTTTCGCACTCGTACTAATTCACGGAGTACATGCTTTTCAGTTATAGCCCAACCTCGAACAAAAACTTCGATAAAAACAACGCTTTTTGACCCGAAAGTGGAAAGAAATGCAGCATACGATCGGACGCAACCGACTTCCCCACCACGACGAGCGATGTTCGTTTCGCACTCGTACTAATTCACAGAGCACATATACCCCTCTTATATAGCCAACTTTGAAGCAAAACTTCGATTAACGCAACGCCTTTTTACCCGAAGGTGGAAAGAAAGCCAGCCATACGATTGGACGCATTTGAATTCCTCACCACAACGAGCAATGTTGATTTCGAACTCGAACTCATTCACAGAGCACATGCCCCTCATATATAGTAAAAATATTAACCGGAGAACCGTTCGCCGCAACATCCTCCTGGAAGATCGATGTTGACAATGTTTCACAAACCGCATTCCATCTTCCCAAACATCCTCCTTGGTCATGACCCGTGCAAGCTAACTTCAGCGACATCGCCATTTCGCTCGAATCGACCACAGCGAAATCACAACCTTTTTTCGAACATCTTCGAGAGACCTCGACTTTTTTCCCAACTACTGCGGGTCCAAACCGGGACTTTTTTGGACATGTTCGGGAGAATTCGATTTTCACCCGTCTTAGTGCTGGTCGAAATCGAGACTTTTTCGAACTTGTTCGAAAGACCTCGAGTTTTTCCCTTCTTGGTCGGGGTCGAAATCGCTACTTACCCGAACATGTTAGAGAAGATCTCGAGTTGTTCCCCTTTTCTGCCGTTCATGTTAGAGAGACTACGACTTGTTGGCCTCTTCTGCCGAACATGTTCGATGGACCTCGAGATGTTGGCCTCTTCTACGGACATGTTCAAGAGACCAGGACTTGTTCTGCTCTTAGGTCGACTTCGCCGAGGATGTTCGAGTTTTGGAAAAAAAAAACAAATCGCAGAAAAAGGGTTTAATCTCAGCAGATCATAGCAACAAGGCTACTCTCTACTGCTTACATTAACCTGTTCTTTATTTAAGTCGTCTGCAAATGATTTGGCTCTGGAAAATTTAGATTTTGATCGTTGTAGTGCTTGGGACCATGGTCCGTTCCGTGGGCAGGTTGTGACGCAGGAGGCGCGAAAGATCTCGTCTGTAATTCGTGTTCGCTTAAGTCGTCCAGAGAAAAGGAATCGTTTTGTTCTAGCATGAATTCTGATTTAGAGGCGTTCAATCATAATCCAACAGATGGTAGCTTCGCACCATTGTCTTTTCAGGCAAATTGCATGAAAATCTCATGTCAATATCAACTAACACATTTCGTTAACTCGGCGTTCAGTTTATCCCGCAACAGCAGTTCTGCATACTAAAAATGGCCTACTAAGAGCTTGCATCCGAGCGTCCGGCTTCAATCGAGCGAGTGGGATTTATTACCAATTTAAAGTTTGAGAATAGGTTAAGGTCATTTCTACCCTAAGACCTCTAATCATCCGCTTTACCTGATAAAACTGAATGTATGAACTCCATCTTTCCTGATGGAAACCTCGGAGGGAACCACCTACTAGATGGTACGATGAAGCAAAACATCGATTAACGCAACGCCTTTTCACCCGAAGGCGGAAAGAAAGGTGGCATACGATCGGACGCAGCTGACTTCCCCACCACGACAAGGCGACGTTCGTTTTGCTCTCGTACTAATACACGGAGCAAAGGCCTCTCATAATTTATAGGCAACTTCGAAGCAAAACATCGATTTACGCAACGCATTTTTACCCGAAGGTGGTAATAAATTAATGATTCTCCACTAAGAAATTTGGCAAGAACACCACGCGAACGTTCCTCCACCCTACAAGCTCGACAAGTGCGCGATACATTAAAGGAATATTTCTTTAATGAAGGGGCTCTTGACTTTCAATTGAAAATGACTGAATAATTTCAAATGATTTATAAGATTTATACCTTAAATTGAAAATTAATACTATTGAATCATTCTTAATACAATATTTGTACAACAATAACATTATGTAATTATTAACAACAAAATATATATTTTAAGTGAAATTATTTTATAATGTATTGAGTGTAACTTAATTGAGTGTACAGAATATTTATAAATTATACAAAAACCCCAACTAACACGTGTTGTAATTTATCTACTTACATACAATCAGTGGTGGATCCATCCCTGAATTTTAGGATGTGCACCAGGGTGACTTAAGCAGGCGATTGAGTGCTGAAAGTGCGAGCCACCTAGCGGGATCTAGGGGCATGCCCCACCTAATTTTGCATTCCTCATGTAGAGATTAAGCGGGGCATGCACCCCCAGTAAATCCACCACTGCATACTATAACAAAAACAACTTTTTCAAACTGTTTCAACATTAAAACCTAGTGTCAGTAATCTCTATAGTGAATACTCTGCAATGGTGGATAATTGAACATTTGTGACATTTCACTCTCTTCACCATTCATTTGGCCATATTGCATGGACTGGGGAGCAAAAGGAGGGGTTACAGGGGTTGGCTCTGATATCTGGAAAAGTGCTTGTTGGACAGCAAACTTGGCCTTGCGCTGCAATTGCAAATTCCCAAGGGAGCGGATTGAACTGGCACGTTTTTACCGAATATCTGCCATTCATCTTGTGGCTCAGTGGTTGCACCTTTAGCTAATTCATTTAGGGCATTTGCTGCAGTTTCCATCCATGAGGAGGTACGCTTTTTCTTTGTTGGATGTTGGACATCTGAAGAGGCTGGTACAATTGTTTGTTGAGGGTAGTTTTCTTTTGAAACATCATTATCTTCATCAACATCATAATCTTCACCATCCAAATCATTCAAACGACTGGGAGCAGATACGTTTGAAACTGTAGCTCTCTTAGACAATACAACATCCTCCAAAAATTTGCACAGTTCAAAAAACTTCCAATTTGGAGCATAAACATCATTTGTACCACTGCCCGTGCCTTGGCTCTTCTTAACTTTCCGCACTTCCTCTCTAAAAGACGTTCGCAAACTTTGTATTTTACCTACAATTGAAATATTTTAAAATTAGACGCAAAGCACCCAACTTGGCAAACATATGTATAGTCAGAACAAAATATAGTCAGAACATCTAATTTGTATTGCTTTTCAGTTTTCCTCATTAATATACAAAATAAAATACTATAATACCTTTTAAAGCGGCTAAGTTGACAGCAGGACAATCATCTTTCGAAAGTTGAAGCAGTTCATCATATTCACGTTTCTTTTTGTTTTTGTCCTTATATTCTGTGATACCCGTGTTCCACAAACTTTTTCTGGATTGTAGGGCTTCCAATAAAATAAAGACAGCAGAATCCGTCCAGTAAACTGCCATAATAATTCTTAAAGGACCGAATTTCAAGACAAACAAAAATTATGAAACTTCAAAAAGCCGCTCGAATATATTGATGCGCAGTAGCCTACTGCGCATTTCCTTGTCAAGTTTTCCTTGACGGCCGTACACACGAACAAGTTTCCTTGTTGAAAAGCTGGCATGACTAGCTTTTGAACAAGGCTCCTTGTCAAGGAAAAATTGTCAATTTTCGTGCGTACACACGGGCAAATAAAACTTGTCAAGGAAAACTTGCTCGTCTGTGCGGGGCTTTAGCAGAATGAGTGTCTATTGTATTCTATTGAGTGGCATAGTACAGAGCTGTGACGTCATTACGTTGTTCGAATATTAACTGTATGAGTGTCTATTGTATTCTAATGAGTGGCACAGTACACAGCTGTGACGTCATGTTAAATGAACTGGTAACCAATATAGAAATAATTCATAACACGATTGTGAGGCTCAGTGGCTAAAACCTAAGAATAATCAAACACGAAACAGCAAATAAGGCAGATTAGTTGTTCTGAGACGAAGGATCGATTCACACAGTTTTATTTTAAAAGACTCGATCCTTATATTTTAATAGACTCGATCCCTGAGCGCCTAATAGTAGTGCATAGACTTACGAAATTACTAGAAATACATGCATACAGCAACCCCTCGCCATTTCAAACGAAGCAAAATATTTCCTGAGCTAGCCAAACCTAACCTTCAATATTATGAAATGTCCTAAATGTAAAACCGATAGCTGATGTTTCAAATATTTCGGAAACAAACACAGTCGTAAAGGTGAAGTGAAATCACCCGTTTTCCTGCTGCTTTCCGTTGCATTAAGTTATAGACTTTCACAGTTTAAGTAAGAGTTAATACTTCATTATAGCTAAACCTTCAAAACATCAAAACAGCCCAAATAATATAAATAACCAAGCAGTGAACGTCGAATGTTTTTTTTTCGATTATTAAATTCATGCAGTGATTGCAGTCGACTATATATAAACCTTTAAAGTGATATTTGTTATATTGAAACTCCGAATTGCACTTTTAAGAACTCTTTTAGAAGTTAAAACGATAATGTAAAGCCTTAAATAGTCGGTCACGTCTTCGCAAAACCGAGCAAAACGACATACTGTACGAAGGCATAAAATGTATTCGTATAGCAAACACGAAATAAACCTCGAAATAAACAAAATAGACTCCTACCATTTCAAGGATTATAATCGAGTTGTTCGTTTTCACCGCTAATTCCTCCAGTTCTGATAATATTTTAAACTCTTCCCAGTGTTTTATCTGTTTTTTGATCCCACATTTCATATTTTGTTTTCGAAACATTTTTTTAAAAAATAGTTTGCAAAATGACAATTAAATTGCTGACATTTTTCACTTGCTGTTTCAATTGCTGACAGTTGCTGATTACCAGTCTACACTCGTTAGCATTTCGCGCATGCGCACAAGTACCATGACCATTGAACGTCCATGACATTTGGGCAACTTTGGATTCCGCTATGTTCTCCTGGGCCCGGGTGTAATTCCTAATCTCCGGGCGGAATTAGTACCCTCGCACGGTGCTCCGCACTGGCTCGTGGATAATAATCCAGCTTAACTGGTTACATGCTGAGGAAGCACAGCCACTAGTCTGAGAAGAGAAATGTTTATAAAGTATTATTTGTAAAAATAAATGATCGAGAGTTTGCTGAAATAGCTTTTCAAAATTATCGCTCGAACTAAATGGAATTTATAAAAAACCTTCAACCACAGTTTACAATCGGAAATGAAAAAAATCGAGTAGCAATAAATCTTAAATACACGAGATATATATTATTTTGCATGAAAATATACTCAGCTGATACCATGTCTATAAATGGGAACAGACTTTCAAAATTTATAATACCAAGAAAAATCTCATTCCACACACAAATAAGGCAGTAGATTACTTCCCCCCCATATACCGGACAAAGGGATGTCGCCAATGACGTCGTACTGGGTGTACACGAGGTTACCAGGTTAACATCATGTGGGAATACACGATAGTTTACGATTACATCACATCAAATGTGCACTATAGTTTCACGTGTACATCATGCGTTTGATGTGTCTAGTGTTTATGTAACATTCAAAAACAAATTTTAGTGTGAGTCATTTATTATTCTGATTTATTGAGACATGGTTATAAAGTTCGATTTAATTTCATTAACATAATTTTGGAACTTTATGACTATTAAATAGATAGTAATTTATGATACGAATAACTATTGTTCTATAGTCATTTAAGCTTGCGGCTTGTTCTATTTTGATGAAATGAGTAATTATCAATAAGTAAAAGCTAATGTTTGAAGGATATATGAGCGAGTCAAGCAGAAACATCTGATCATGTCTTAGCATACAGTCAGTGACTTCCATCCAAACAATTATTATTATAACTCATGGGCCATGACGTTTTGCTAATTAGGTCGTATTCTCTGGCACGAAAAGTCGCTTAGAAAACGATTTCCGTTGCTCCCCTTCGGACACTACTTGAAAACACGATAGAAAAATAGAAGATATTATAGAAAGTCTAAATTTATTTGTTTTCACCTTCACAAACCTGCAGTTTTCGAGCATTTCATCTTCGAAAAATCAGTAAATTGGCATGTTTTGAAATACACTGACGCCATTTTGATTCAGGAAATGTCCAAGATATTTGGTGTAATATTATACGACATATATAGCAGATTCTGCAGTTTTATTTGTAAAGGTGGCCTCTTCCGACTCATGTCTAATTCTTTTTGACGAAAAAAAATGACGTGTTTTTTCAAAAATTTTTGAATTGTCTTAGTATTTAGTTAACGCTAGATGGAGAACATCGTGATATTGCACGGATAGGTTTAGATCTTGGTAGCAAAAACGTAGAAAATGTTAAAACTGACGGTATCGAATATGCAAATTTCTCGTATCACAGAGCTTGTTATTCAGTATTGACAAATAATATTCACATCAAACGAGCTCGAGTGCGGTGTCAGAAAAAAAAAGAACGTGAAGCAGTTGAACTTTCGTCTTCTGTTGGTGAAATTGAGGAAACAGAACCAGAAGAAGTTCAACCTGCAAAAACGATGCTGCGAAAAACATTGGCTGAATTTCCGGAGATTGTTGAGTGCTTTTCAATGCTTGGAAGATACCTCCCTCCTTCAGAAGATCTTGTCAATTGGCTGAACAAATTTATTTGTTCATTGTATGGAGACAAAGCGTCAACAAGTGTGGATGACTCTAGATATGCCCTTTTTAAGACAGGAAAACGTTCTGATGACATCTATGTATATCGTTGTTCCTGCTAAAAGGCGGCCTTTAAGTGCACCGACCTATGTGTGGTGATTGCCAAAATGCAGTAGTTAAAGGTGGTAATGACGATGATAGCAGTTATGGCCTGGCTCAATCTGATGACGATGATGAACTTGAAGGATCTAATCCGGATTTCGGAGATGACGATGACGATGAGTTTTGGTACTCTAAGAGATATACTCCAATTATCTTTTTAGTGGTTTGATGATAAGATAAAGCGTTGCCGTAATTAACTATGTAAAAAACTGAGATGTTGTAAATAGTTTCGTTGAGAAAACGTGTGTATTATACTTGTAGCTAACATAAAACAAAGGTTATGCTGGAAAAAGATTGTGTAGCGATTATTTTATATAACTTGACTAGAAAAAAAACACTCGTAGATGGTTTTAAATTAATATTTATAAAATAAACTATAAGTCTATAACAGTCAAATAACTGAGTCCAGTACCAGTATTCTACTAAGAATTATTTACCAAAATAAGCCAATGTTCATAATATTCAGGTTTCCCAACTACCAACCATAACGTTGATTGAAAAGCGATGAAAAACCGTTTAAAAGGGAAAAAGTAAAAGAACCCAGCTCAGTATGCATGGCAAACAGTGGTGGAACCTGACGCCTCCGGATGCTATACCCCAAGAAATTAATTGCGCTTAGCCTCCCCCGCAAAATAATAGATGAATTTTCACACAGTAAGTAAAAAACTTCAAATGATACATTGAATAAGAACTTCAATGTGTTTATTTTGTGTTATATAACAACGTCAAAGAATTCAAGCAATTTCATTGGTCGAGAGCCATGATCTTAAGAGGACACACGCACGGAATGACGTCACATATAATTTTAACGAATTTGATCAGTCATTTCTTGTTTTATTTTGTTACCCAGTCGCATTTTAGCACATGTCTTATTATTTATAATGAGCTGTCCGCCATCTTGTTTTATTATTAATCTAATTAAATGACGTCACAACCAGAGAAAAACTTTTTATTACAAGTGGATGCTCCTGTGTAGCAAGCATATGAGTGAATTTAAGACATGATCGATGAATTAGTATTTAACATCATCCACTAGGCATGAGAAGCGCTCAATAAAATTATAAATTTACTCCGCTTGTGACATCATGCATAACCAAAGACATACATGAATATCAAAGATGGTGGTATGTGCCATTATTATTGCTACGGTAAAAAAAAGCTTAATTATTCAAACTATGATATCTTCCGAAATATATATTAATGAGTAAAATATGATTTTTTTAGTTTAATTTTCTTAGTTTTTTTTGGGTAAATATCTTCTTCAGGAGGTGAACCGACACTATTATTAAGATTGGTGCAACAGTAAAAGTCCGATAAGCTATAAACATAAAACGCCAATTACTTTCGGACAAAAATTATCACCGTTTTACTACAATAAGATTCACAATTCGAATTAACAGTTCGTCTATATGGATCACAAAATAATTCTGAATTAATTCCGAAAAAATTTTTGGGGGAAACTATATGTAAGAATCGCCGTATACACTATTTTGACTAAATCCCATGATGCTGTGCGCGTGCATATCTTGGGGTACAAAAATAATCAAAATTGCGACGTTTTGATTTTGGCGGGATTTAGTACCCTAAGGAATGTGCGCGCACAGCATCATGAGATTTAGCAAAAATAGTGAATAGGTATTTAGAAAATCTCAAAAGTAGGTCTTAACAAAAGTGCCTTCCACAATATGGACTCCAAGCTTAGCTTCGTGAAATTGCAGCTGTTACATAGGATTTTTTTTCAATTTTCAATGCTTCCTAGAGACTTTAATTAAGCAGGAACAAAACTCACTATCTTAAATGAATTTCTTTGTCTCCGGCCACGAACAATAGCTACATCATCAACTGTCTCTGAAATATAAGGACTATAGGCTTAAATATGAATGCAATTAAACTTTTTAAATACACATATATTTATATTTAAAGGTATTATACATCTTTCAAACGAAAACTTAAACTAACTGCAGTGGTGACTTAACCTTAAAATCAAGAGTTACAATGCGATGCTAATTAGTGCAAATTTGCAAGCCAATACATAAACTGGCAATATGAGGCAAATTAGCACACACAGCTAAGCAAAGATCACGGTGTAAATTTTCTAAGCGTCCTCTTTCGAAATACCCGAACTTATAAGTTCGTCGAATGACGATTGTAATGTTCCTACAAAGGATATTATCGATGTTCGCTCAAAGCATATTTTATAAATCGCATTTAAAACACCAGATGACGTTGGTCAATTATCATTGTCTAATTCAATTGTTTACACAACAACTGGTTATTATGTAAGTGTAAGTGTGAACTTTCACTCAAACCTTGTTATCACTACGAGCTTTACTGAACCAGGCCCTGGACATGTGACAATAGCCACGTTTACACTAGAAGCCTAGATCTGGCCTGGACCAGGTCTTGGACAAGTCTAGGTAATATTATGTGCTATACATTCGCGATATCTAATAGGCAACATAATTGACTAAATACACGGAACACTACCCATACTATTAAGTTGAAAATAGATTAAACTAGATAAAGACTAGGTAAAGCCCATTCACATTACAAAAATCGTGCTCGAGGTCAGGTCCAGGCCTGGTTGATGACTACATGGGAAAACCTGGCTAAAGTGCGTTTAAACCACTGAGCTATATAATAATTCCTGGAGGACCGGCTCGCCACCAAAAAGTGTAACGAAAAAGATGGCGGATTTTCAGCTTTGCTGACGCCACATGGTCCCCTTTGCCCATGGTAATTACCACTGACATACCGCGATACAAAGTCAAAAACGTGTCCATCACCCTCCCGATTTTTATGAAAATATTTTTGGTTTTCGGTATTGTTTTCGGCATATATTTTCTCCGCGTTTCATCTAAAAAGACTCTTTTTCCCTGTTCAACAAGTTAAATGGAGAAGTGATTTCTCGCTCTACATATGATGCTGTGAATGGCCTAATTCACCTATCGGGATATCAATTTTTACCTCAGGTAAGCCGGTTTTCATAACATTTTCGTTTTTCGCCTTTGGTATATAGACAACTACCAAAGCGTCTGTTGCAGTTTATTTCTTTTGAAATTAATGTTAAAAACGGCAAATATGCTGCAGAGTGCAGCCTTTTTGATCAATAGTACATGACTTAGTTACGCTATGAAAAACTATACTTTATGAAAAAGGATCAATAACTGATCTTTTGAGTTTTGGCTATGTTTTGCCAGTTTTGGCTTTTGAATAGAACTCTTTATGGCATTTGCACTGGAGCTTTCACTCATATTGAATGCCAACTCATGAGTATTTTCAGCCAAACAATTAAAATGAATCAATATTCAATCCTCCCAGTGAATCTACTAGTCTCTCTATTGATCCTTTAGATGAATTTAAAACATTAAACATGATGACTGTGTGAGTGCTGATACAAAATATTTTACTGTCAGATTTCAAAGTGGTTGGTTAAAAGTCTAGTATGTTATCTTGTTTGCCTTGTCAAATGCAAAGTCAATAATCATGGCTTAATAGACTTCTTGGCATCTTGCACCTTGTTGATCAAGCTACAAGCTTGATTGTTAATCAGTTTGCAATGGTTTTTATTCCCCTCTGGCTCTGTCCTCTGGGTGTACTCTATTGAGTACAGTTAAACTTGGTCTGATCTCTCTTTTTTAGGATGAAGATGCTATTGAATTTGGGGATGGCTTTTTTGCAAATTACTGGAACATTAAACTGTTAATTTTACCATGTTGACTTTGTTAGTCATAGTTAAGATAGTTATATAAATGGAAAATAAATTTATACAGACATGCATTGACTGAGCAGTTTGTTTTCAATTTGCAGCAACTTCTGGACAGTTTTACCCTCCCCACCATTCAAAGGAATATTATCATGGGGCTAATCAGGAATTGAAGGTTAATAGATTATAGAATAATGGAGGAATGAATAGGCTCAGTTGCATTTTCATGAATTCATGAGACATTTGTTTAATAGCACAACTAGTACCATATTCTTCTTGGTAGTTGGTACTATAATAAAATTTTTGTTATTTACCATAGCCTTTCTTCGCATTATCTGGAATATGATTCCATATCAAATCCTTGAGTCAAACAGGGAATCATTTGAAAATGCATTACTTGGGATACAGTAAGATAGGGGTAACTTAGGCTAGCTATAATGACCTGAATGAAAATATCCTATGCAAATGACGTGAAGTACTATTACTATATAATCAGCTGCCCAGCATCTTGCATGAGGTTTGGCCTTTTTTTCCTTGAGTTATGGGCTGATATGCATAAGCATGATGTTCTAAGGAAAACATCACATAACAACATATTTTCTGCCGGTAACCTTTAGTCGGCGATTGATATCCGAAAGATAATCCAAATTTCTGACAAGACTCGAAAAATATTCAAGTATTTTCAAAAATTTTATACAGAAATGTATGAATAATGAAAATAAATAAATAAATAAAATAACCTGTCAGCTAATCGTACATAAAAATCCTTCGTCCACAATTTTTTTTTACGTTTTAATATTAATATTTTCTCTGGCATTCGCAAAATAGCGTCCACGATTGTAAAGAACTGAAATAAACGCCTTATTGCAACGCTTTGTAGCACAAAAATAAATCGAAAAATACAAAACAGCAAGGTTTCCAACATGTTTCACGGCAAAAAAAATATTCATAAAAAACCAGGGGGGAAATACTGTTGTTTAGATAAACCAGGGGGGAGCATCTCTCGTAGCGGGCTCAGATTTGAGCCTGGTCAGTGGTAATTACCCTGGGCAAAGGGGACCATATGGCGTCAGCAAAACTTCTGCGCAGTGCGCAGAAGGCAAAATCCGCCATGTTTTTTTGTGCAAAAAGATGGCGGCGAAGTTACCGAAAAATGACGAACCGGTCCTCCAGGAATTATTATATAGCTCAGTGGTTTAAACTATGACGTGAGCTCTTGCAAGCGCCAAATTAAAATACGGTTAACAGTCAACAGTAATCGGCTCAATAAAATATCAACATGCCACCCAAATTAGCAAACTACGATTCGTGAACATTGCAAGAGCCCAATACCCCATAAAAATACAAAGATACGCAAGTAAAGTAAATGATATGAAAAAATTAGGACAAAATAACCTAATACCTGACGAAGAAGCGACAGTCACTTCAATCCAACTGAAAATGTACTAAAAAGCTACCTAAATTATCATATGTGGGCGAGAAAAGATTAGTGAGTTTCGCAGCAATTTTTGCTTATCACCAGCTAGTCTACTGCAACACTACAACATACATTGCACAAAGGCAAGGTTAAATTGATTTTAAGGGCAAAGTTCTCCAAAGGTGACAACGATCGCTCCTCGGCAACAATTCTTGTTATTAGGATTGTAGTATTCTGTGCCACAGCATTTGAAGTCATATTTCTTCCTGTGGACTTCACCACAACAGCAAACATGAGTGATGTGATTATAATCCGTGTGACCACAATCCTTTCCTGAAAGGTAACAATATATAATGATGATATAAGTGCATCGAGGTCATTAAATAAATCAAACTTAGATTCATCGAAGTCATTAAATAAATCAAACTTAGATTTTGGGTTTTTTTTAACGGTAAGGCTAACACTTCCCAGATTCCCAAAGAATGTAATAAGCATTTACCTGTGACATGAATTTTCACATGACATAGTATATCAGTAATATATGAACTGGCATTGCGCCAGTCCCAGGACATATGCATACTGCAATAAAATATGTCTCGCATTAAATTCATACTTATTGTTAGTGTGCAGTGATAACCAATTTGTGCAGTGATAAAATAAGAAATGTGATGTAATAAATGGTATTTTCTCAACAGACCTCACTCTTCTCAGATGGGTTAATCAGTAACTGTGGCCCAAAATGCAGGAAATCAACGCATAGGGACTCAAAAATACAAATAATTATCTGTGAGAGATCCTGCAGACCCCCTACAATTACGCAATCCCTCTTTTTTTATAATGCCCCCCCCCCCAACCTCCACTATACCATTTTGATTATATGTGCAGTGATAAAAAAAAATTCTTAAAATTAGCGATTAATTATGTGTGATCTACACTATAAATGTCTTCTATTATTACGCAACGCAGGCATTGTTAGAGTTTTTTTGTATGAGTAAGTGTTAGACACTCCCCAGACACGTCCTGGGAAACCATAATTTTGCTAATGGAGTGTGTGTATGTTTTTAGACATCATTATAAAAATGGGTCGCGCTTCAGGAAAGTGTTTGTCCTCACTGGGTGGGCTGTAAAACATGTAAGGCCCCGTTCACATGAGTGGGATGAAGATAACGATTTTCGACAAGTTTACATGACGCCGATACGAATTCCCGAGATACACCCCATATTTGTAATGCCTTTTTTAACGTATTTTTTTAAGATGGCGCTTTTAAATATCGTATCACTGCTCGTTTTGCAATATTATTATGCCATTGCAGCATTGCTATTGGAAAGGGTTCTACTCGGCGGAAATTATCTTCATGACTTCATCCTATTTTTCAGCCATGCGCTTCCTAATGTCAAATTGAACTTAATTTCATTCGAAATCAACTCGCTTATGCTGATGCTTTGAATAGTGGAAATAATAGTAAAGTGAACTAATATCAGGAAAATAAGCCATTGGGTTTCTATTGGTTTTCATTGTATATCTCCAAGTGAAAAAATCAATTCCAGTTCCATTAAACCCACACTGTTGAACACAATTAAAGCTTGACACTTGTAATTGTATACTTTGCAAGTTTGTAGCTATTTCGGCCTTTACGTTAAGGCGTTGAACTGGTTGTATATAGATAATAGACCATGTGGGGTTACCAAAAAAAGTTTTGTTGGATATGTTTTTAATTGCATTCCACATAATAACTGTATTTTTTCTTTCCTAAGAGCACATTAGTGGTAACGAAACTCACTATGCGACATGAACTTTTCAAGTAGGGTTCTTCTGTTAACAAAAGATGAGACGCTAAAGGCAAAATTGCAACATTGCTTGAGAGCAAATAAAAAATATTAAAGAACTGGTATTATATTCCCAATGAAAAGATTTAACAAATTTTCTATTATCCCAAAAATTAGATAACTTATTCTTTGCTGTAAGCAAGCAGAAATTGTAGCTAATACAAGGCAAACTTCATACAAAATGTTTGATTACGAAAGAAATCATAGTCATTCACTCGTACTTTGCGTGATCACCGTAATTAAAGTTGACAATCCTTATAATACAGTTACACAGACAATCGCACAGCAAAGTTCGAGTTAACGGACGCTGTTGAACCTCAGATATAAACGCTGTAAAGACGTCCACCTAATTCAAGAAGAATGCAAAGATTTAACTGGTGAAGTTTTAAAAAAATGTGTCAGGACAGGAGGAGAAAAACACTTTTAAGTGAGAAATAGGGAAAAATTTGCGTTTTTCAGATATGTGCTATGAGAGCCACATTAACATGTTTATTTTTTGTATCTTTACCTGGTGAAATACATTCTAATCCAGCGTCTTCGGAATGACTGCAATCATGTTTCCCCCATCCTTTATGAGAACAACTTATCAAATTTTGCTCCATTCCTTTGCATCCAACCTCGTCTAACAATATCCGTCCAGAACCATGAGGAACCTGACCTCCCTGAAGAGCTCTCACAGCATCTTGATAACCAAGTTGACGACACACAACTCTAGCATCTTTGAAATCCCATCCATCATCACAGATTGTTCCCCACTGTCCATTGAAGAACACTTCAACACGTCCTGTTCCATTTTTACTCAAAGATCCTTGTAACCGCAGCGTTATATCAGCTGGAATATTTAAAATAACTAAATAAAGCTTCTGTGAGTTATATGCGGATGCTTTGAATAGTGGAATAAATAGTAAAGTAATTAAGTGAAACTAATATCACGAAAATTACTCATTTCGTTTTTCAAGCACGTAGGTTTCCATTGTCTTTTAACACATATCTCAAAGTGAAAAATTTAATTCGAGATCGATTCCGTTATACTGCACTGTTCAACACAATTAAACCATTGACACTTGTATACTTTGCACGCTTATATTTCGTGGTTTATGTTACGCGTTTAAAGGCCCGTTTACACTTGCGATTTTTGCTGTGATTTTTTGTGATATTTTGCTCTCTCGATAGATATGAACGAGTAACTAGTTACGAATTCTCTGATGTATAAGAACTCTTATTTGAGTATCAGTAACTAATTCACTCATTTGTATCTATCAAAGAAAGAATATAGCACATAAAATCGCAGCAAAAATTGCAAAAAAAAAATTAAAAAATAATTCTTTGGTGTATAAGCAAGCAGAAATTGTAGTTAATTCAAGGCAAACTTCATATAAAATATCTCAACTTTGCGTACTTTGTGTGCAACTCGTACTTTGCGTGATCATCGGCATTAAGAGTTCACAATCATGATAATAGAGAATAACAAAATAACATTTCCGTTTTTTAGAAATATGGTCAGAGAGCATTAACATGTTTATTTTTTGTATCTTTACCTGTTGAAACACATTCTACTCCAGCGTGTTTTTTAGAAATATGGTCAGAGAGCATTAACATGTTTATTTTTTGTATCTTTACCTGTTGAAACACATTCTACTCCAGCGTCTTCGTAATGACTGCAATCATGTTCTCTCGATTCTCTATAGGAACAACTTGTCAAATTTTGCTCCATTCCTGTGCATGCAACCTCGTCTAACCATATCCGTCCAGAACCATGAGGAACCTGACCTCCCTGAAGAGCTCTAACAGCATCTTGATAACCAAGTTGATGACAAACAACTCTAGCATCTTTGAAATCCCATGTATTATCACAGATTGTTCCCCATTGTCCATTGAAGAACACTTCAACACGTCCTGTTCCATTTTTACTTAAAGATCCTTGTAACCTCAGCGTTTTATAAGCTGGAATATTTAAAATGAAGCTTATGCTGATGCTTTGAATAGTGGAATTAATAGTAAAGTGAAACCATGGTGAAACTAATATCACGAAAATTTCTGTTTTCATTTCTCGGGCAGAGTTCATACCAAATGTTTGCTTTTGATAGAAATCATAGACATTGATTCGTCTTTGCGTGATTAACAGCATTAAAGTACACAAGCCTGATAATAGAGTTACACAGACAATAGACCTTTCGTATAAGACGTCAAATGCGGAAAGTCTGCTGTCACACGCAATTTGATTTGTTCCACAAAACTATCGAGCCAATCAAACTTCTTCTAACAGCAGACTTTCCTTGCTTGACGTCATTATGAAATAGGTCTATTGCAAAGATAATAGAAACCTTACGCAAACAGGACGGCACCTTCGTAATGGCGTGTAGAAATGGTGTTGCTTCCGCTTTTGCCAAATATTAATATGCATTGATTAGCAACAACGGAAGCAAAGCAATTTCTTACACGCCATTACGAAGGTGCCGTCCTGTTTGCGTAAGGTCTCTATAGTCCAAGTTAACGAACGCTGTTAGATATATGCTCATTGAGCTACCTTGACATGTTGTTATTTTTTGCATCTTTACCTGTTGAAACACATTCTACTCCAGCGTCTTCGTAATGACTGCAATCATGTTTTCCCCATCCTCTATGAGAACAACTTATCAAATTTTGTTCCATTCCTTTGCATCCAACCTCGTCTAACCATATCCGTCCAGAACCACGAGGAACCTGAGCTCCGTAAGGAGCTCTAACAGCATCTTTATAACCAAGTTGACGACAGACAACTCTAGCATCTCTTAAATCCCATCCATGAGCACAAATTGTTCCCCATTGTCTATTGAAGAATACTTCAACACGTCCTGTTCCATTTTTACTTAAAGATCCTTGTAACCTCAGCGTTATATAAGCTGGAAGATTTAAAGTCAAGCTTATGCTGATGCTTTGAATAGTGGAATTAATAGTGAAGTGAAACTAAAATAACGAAAATTTCTGATTTCGTTTCTCAGGCCCGTAGGTCTGTATTGTTTTTTAATGCACGTCTCCAAGAGAAAAATTTAATTCGAACTCTATTATACCGACACTGTTCAACACAATTAAGGCTTAGCATTTGTACACAGTGCACGCTTATATTTCGGGTTTTACGTTTCAGCGTTTGAGGTTTATAGAATTCAACTTTTTTTCAATTAGCTATAACCATGCGAAATTTGAATACAGGTTACCCTATAGCATTCAGTACAAGTTTTAGTTAAGTAATGTAAAACAATTGGGATTATTATTAGAGTGAAGAGCATAACTGTGACAGCAATTCTTACATGACATTGGATGCCAAATGTTCCATACTTGTCGCTGTACGTGTAATTGTAGTACAGCGTGTAATTACCAATAGAAAACAAGCCAATAAGTTTCGGATTGGCGGGATTTGGTGTTGCCGGGCATCTAGGCTTAGGTTCTGTCCAACTGACTAGGATCTTCTTGTCCTGACCCTCTTCAACTTCAGAATTTACTGTTTGTGTGCATGGGCAATCACAAGCTAAATTGCAAAATAAACAATTGGGAATTTTTCAAGTTTATAAAAAAAAGACTAAAGAAAGTACAATTAGGATGTCGAAAACTTCGGAAATGGTTACGAAATATTAAAGAAATTAAATCATTACTGTAACTGCTGGCTTAATTACCAGCGACTTGCGGGCTCGAGTTTAATGAGGTTATTCATCAACCAAAGTTAATAGCGAGGAAAGCACGCGTGTTCCGGAAGTTAGGTGTTTCTGTCGAGGTGTTCTAAGTCAGCCCACGTGTTATATTGCGTTCTCACTCCCTTTGCGGTCATTAGTTACTCAGCACGCAAAGTGTAACAAGCCTAACAAAAATTTTAAATGGTTTACATTGAAAGAACCTAAACTTCGTCCTTGTGGATTTACACGCGGCTGATGCGTCTTTGGGAGAGTCTTCTACCCCAGCTTCCACGGGGACCAACACCAACTGGAACGTTACCTTTCAGAGTTTCAGTCGCCAGAGTTTTTCTTAGGGCTACAGAGCGCAATGGCCCGCCTTGCGTCCACGTCGTCCCATCGCTCTGCGACGCATTTAGAACAGTTGGGGGATGCGCTCCCTTCCACTTCCATCGCACCAACATAACTTGTCTCTGGCTCAACAAGGTACGTTATATGCTCCGTCGTTTGTTACGGCTTTAAGCGGTATTACTTTCACACTACACCTTCCCTCTATGCATGCTGATGAAACCGAAATTTTTGCACCCTTTAATGACTGCTGCGATCTGGGGCCAGTTGTTCAAAAGCAGGTTAAATTTAACCCTGGGTTAGTGCTAAACCTAAGTTAAAATCTCTAACCCAAGGTTAGCTAAACCTGGGTTAAAACTGTGTTGTTCAAAGCAGGGTTAGCGGTAGGGTTAGTTAACCCAGGGTTAAAATATTTAACCTAAGATTAAATGCATTTTAAGGACTAAATTGGATATAAGAACGTTTTCGATTGGTCAATAAACGAGCGTCAAAACTTTACCCGACGAGGATATATTGTCAGTCGAAAGATTATAAGCCGTGAGGGCAGGGTCGCAGGGACGTTGTTTTGAACAGCAATTTCTGTGCAAAGAATTTTGGAAAGATTGTTAATGAAAGGCCATTTTGTTTGATAAACAATGTCGATGTGAAATAAAATTAAGCAAATTATAAACAATCTATTTTAAAATTTCAGGCATTCTTTGATTATTCAAAATTCAGGAACAAACGTAGCCTTACCACTTGCTGCCAATCAAAAGAATCGAATTTTGGCATCCCAAACAAATATTTCGATTACCATGTTTCAATTTGTACGGTTGTATTCATTTATCGTGTATTTTGCATTGAAGCAAAGATAAACAAATCAATACATTAGCTCAAACCGAACGAATTAACTTAAATAATTATTTGCTGTCGAAATAATTCCTAAAACCTTTCCAAAGTGTTTAATTCATGACGAATTATACGTGTTTACGTGTTTCAGCTCCTTATTCATCCATTTTGAATTGAAGTTAACCCAGGATTAAAAAGTTAAACCACCTAGATAGCAGGGTTAATTTTTTTTATCAATTTTAACCCAGGGTTATCGCTAATCGAGCTTTGTGCAACGCAAATCAACCGAGGTTTAAAATTTAACCCTGGGTTAAGCACTTTTAATCCTGGGTTAGCGTTAACCGGCTTTTGAACAACCGGCCCTTGGAATAAACATATCAAATCTATTTGTTCCAAGGTTAGTGCCGGCATTGGTGCAATCAGACGGATTAATAAGAGGAGATTTTTTATAATGTCGCGTATTTTGGCGAGAAAACGCTCAAAACCTAAAATCTTTTCGGCGTACCAGTCAAAATCCATTTATTTTACCATTATTCTTTAGATTATGTTGTGAACTAAATTTTGAACTGTATTTGGTGAATGCAAAACACCAAACAAAGGAGTTATTACAAAATATAATGCGGCGGCTATGAACAATGTTATAATGTCAACGCCATTAATTATAACTGAAATGAATACAGAAGAAGCTTCGATTCAAGTGTCACTTTCTTCTCGGTGTATCCCGAGAAATCTTTTCATTTTCACAATATTTTGAGATTATACAGTAAACATACTTTGTGGATGCTTTTCAGGTTTGCAAAACATTTTTAATGCTAAAAATTTTAGTGTTACATGAAGATATAACGGAGGTTTTGACTTTTGAGCATATATTACGCGACATAGAAAAATATCTCCTCTTAAACCTTTTGTACCACTGTCGACTAGCAAAACGTTATATAATTGTATAATACTGCCATGGATATTTCGATTATTGCAGTCCTCTATGGGATAATTGCGCGAGTGGTCTTAAAAATAAGTTGCAAAAATACCAAAATCATGCGGCAAGGGTTTATTGGGGCAACTTACGATACTCGGTCTTTTGAATTACTCGAGAACCTAAATTGGAAATCTCTGGATGAAAGAAGAAACAATCCATTGATTTTCATTAAAGTTCTGAACGGCCACACCGCTCTCAATCTAAGTGAATGATTTCGATGCAATAATGAAAAAATTATTACATATAATCTCAGAAGTAGGAATACCGATTTAGCACTACCAATGCCGAGAAAAGAATTCGGCAAGAGGTGCTTTAGATATAATGGCGCTTTGCATTGGATTAATAAGCAATTTTGAGACAATTGAGTTGAAACGGGTATTGCAAATCTATCGTCCGTTTCCACGGATAATACGGTTTGTGGTTCGTACCAACGACAGCGCATTATTTTAGCAAATCTATCTTGCGTTTTCGTGAATAGTAGGGTTTGTGGTTCGTATCCAACGACAGCGAATTATCTGAGCAAATCTATCTTGCGTTTCCGCGGAAAGAAAGGTTTGTCGGTCGTATCCAACGTCAGCGCGTTATCCTGGTCAAGCTATGAGAGTCATCCTAGGGGCGGCGTCCATTGCCAGCACTTCGCTAGCTCGGTACTTTGATGCGTGATGCTTGCAACATCTCTTGGTTGGCTGTTCAAGATACCATTGGCATGGAACTTCCCTTAATCCAAGTACCATTGCTAGTTCCCAGGCCACCTCCAGCCTTGCATAGTTCCCGGACCACCTTGGACTACAGCTTGCACCTAACCTTCCAAATTCGTAACTAAGCAGCGGGACCAGGGTTAATGTTTGTCCTTACGTTATGTAATTTTACATCAAGTTTTGGGGATTAATAGAGCGATTAAACTGTACGAAAATTGCGTGGTCGATAGCGGATTAATCTCCATAAGGCTTGTGAGTGATTAAAGAAATTTTTTCGTTCAAGAGCGGCTCTATTGCGAATTTGCTGACCGAGGGCAACAATTACTTACCGATAACAGTGAAGTTAACAAAACATTTGAACTCTATAGTCTTGTTATTGCGTTTGTACGAGTAGGGATAGGTAATCACATGCTTGCCAAGGGAGAAATTTGCAGGAGACCTGACGTCAGGTGGATGAACTTGGCCTCTCTCATAGTCAGAGCACGTGACTTCTGGTACCGACCAATGAACCAGCCCTTTGATTTCATTAGGTTTAGCATATGCAGTAAACTCATAGTTAACGCCATCTCTGCATTCACATCCGCCTTTGAATTAAAAAGAAGAATTGGTGATTACTCTAAATTTGCACAGCATTAGGAGCAAAATTTTTTGGGAAACGGAAGGGAATTGTTTATTTTTTAGATTGCTTGAATTAACGAGTCTTATAAGCTTCAAAATTATACCTTTTGACACACATACACTTACCATGCAAAGTGCAGGAAGCATCAACTGTTTCATTCACAACTTTGTTCAACTCGTCCAACTTTAATTCGAATATTCGCTCTGGTGACGACCAGCCATTAATATACAGTTTCAACTTTTTGAACTCATTCCCGACAGCCAAGCGGACAATAGTGAAATTCTTCTTGCTAAGTATTGTGGTATATTCATCGACAAGCTTCGTTTGATTTTCTGAAGATTCATGTCCGCTGCTGGTTAACAACAAAATAACGTCTTTTACGTCCGGACGGAAATTTTTAGGACTTGTATCGTTAAACAGCTATGAAAAAATTGAATATTAAACTTGTATACTCGTTTGATTGTTGAAAAATATGTAGTAGTTCAGTAAATAATTTGTATATTTGTGCCAATGGGCACCTGGAATTGGACGTTTCTCACAGTTAGGGCTGTTCAGTCTATACTCTCAGTTAGCTGCTCTGAAATGATAAGGTCATAGGACATCAATCAGTGACGTCAATGCAAAAGTGAGTTTTCCTTAGTGAGCTTCACATAAAGATTTCATCTAAGTTTTGTAAATAATCATAAATTGTAATTTTTACCCCTTGAATGTAAAGCGCTCCTGGATATTTATAGAAGAAGCGCTATATAAGATTTAAATTATTATTATATTATTATTATTATTATTATTATTATATATCTGGAGTAAGAATTTTTGGTGCAAAAAGTGAAGCAAAAGATGGCGGAAATTGAAGCGAGATAGTACGTCAGTTTCAGTCTCCTAACTCGCGCGGCCTAATATTTTTCATTGTTTTTGACCGGGAGTGACGTTCCCGAACCCTCAGATTTTCGCGTTTTTCATCCTTTTGAGAGCACAAAATTGGAAAAAAATGATTGATTTTACGGGGAGTCTGTAACTTTGTGATAAAGATGTTGTCTATCAACGCTCTGCCATTGACTCATTCAACAAGTACGGTCGTACTATAGTGGACCAGGAACTGCGTGACCGAGTTTCTGAACTGCATTGTATTTACAACGATAGAGAGGACAATGTATTTCTAATCGTTTGCGTATTCTTATATACAGGGTGTCCCAAAAAAACGAAAACTATTGAAATCACTCATTGTTAAAACTTGAATGCCGTGTTCACGAATTTTAGCTCGTGGGGATTAAATGCGACTTATAAAATGCTAAATGCTTTGTGTTGCTAGAGAAAGGGGACATGTCGAAGGTCATGGTCCTTGAGATGCACATTTAAATAATGTTATCTATGTTTGTAAATTGTAAATATTGTTAATAAATATCATTTTTGCGAACAAGCAAATTTTACTGCATATAATATACTGCATAAAAATGAGTATGGCAAACATTTATACACCTGTGGGTCCCAACAGAGTGCTTAGGCATTCTAACAATTGCATTGTTATGGGTGATTTCAATAGTTTTCGTTTTTTTTGGGACACCCTGTACAGGCTGAATATTAATTATATATAGGCTGAATATTAATGATATGTATATATTATTTGCTGCACATATAATCAAGAATTGCTTGTAACTTGCTTCAAAAGTCAAAAGTAAAAATTCGAACTCCGTCAATCGATGCGGAATATTGCTTAGAATAATTGTGCCAAGTTTCATTCCGATCAAACAAGTAATGATAGAGCCTTAGGGTTTTTTTAAAGAGCGTCGCCCCCTAACAACAACAACAACAGCAAGATTAGCAGCGGTTAGGGACCAGTTCCTGGTCCAATAAGTTATAGCTAATCTAGGTCTGAGTAGATTATTTTCTTGGTTAAAACTTTAAAATGGAGAGGGGTGCTGCATGAATTTATTTTTATATCGTATTAACACAGATCCCTTCCTCCTTTGTGGTTTTCAATTGCAAGGAAATTCCCTTGCATTTTGGAAACCCTGGCTATCATGTGAAATGGTAACTGATTTTCTTTGAGGTCCTGGCTTATGATTTGTTAATTTTCATTCTCAGATCACCTGCAGAATGATACGTAAATTACAAATGAAAATAACCAAATTATTTCCCGTTTATATTATCATAGACTGGGTTGGTTTATCTGGGTTGTTTACGCTTTACAGTCTTCACGTGCCGACCTCACCTGGTAATTGTGGAGTCCTTTGTATTATCACGGTTTAACAACTTTTCTCAATAACACGATCGAATATGAGCAAAGATTGAAAACACGCTTGTGTAAATGTTACCTTGGTAAAACATTTTAGGCCTACTTACATTTTTCGCCATACTTTTGAACGCCGTATTGACGCTCGGATTATTTTCAAAGTCATTTCTATCCAGCCACTGCATCAACAATGTTTTGTTCTTAATTTCACCAACCTCCAATAATTCTCTAGTTCTGTTGTCGCTTGAGAAGGAAGCGAAACCAAGATGAGTGCCTTGTTCTTCCACTCGCAGCTTTTCACTTTTGATAAATTTCTTCAGAAATTCTTTCACAACATCGATGTACGCAGAGTTAACATAATTCGAAATATCCCAGAGAACAGGGATATCTTTTTTACAGTCTAGAACAAAATAGAATAAAACTGTTCAGTGCCAGTCTATAAAGTATAATGCCAAATATGATTGTTGTTGATTAATTCCACGAATGTTCCAAGAATGTCAAGAATAATCCAAGAATGTCCCACTGACAAATATTACAACTCACAGCAACGATAAACACCATCCAAATTTATACTTGGACCTAGCTGCCATCTCACATCGACCGCTTTGTTTTTACATTTTCAAAAGAGACAAAATTGACAGAAAACTAATTAAACCATTTTAATAACGCATTAAACAAACACGTCCCAATGAGACTATAATATTTATTACTATTTTCGTTTACTATATTTTTAAATGAATAAGCTATAGTTTATGCCCAAAGAAATGCAAAACATACGAAATTTGGGAAATTTCTAAAGCATGGAGTCCCGCAATGCAAAACCGAATAAACTATAGTTAAAGTCCTTCGAGGCCAAAATTTGTCTGCATGGCTTTTGACATCATGTTGGTTCTCGTCTCTGTAAAAATTGTCGCATACTGATATTTTTTGTATTCTATTGTGGAATATTTTTTGTATTTTATATGTTTTATGTAACACGAAGACGAAAGAAGAATTTACACAAAATACTTTTTCAATTATACTACCGTCTCCCAGGCTCACGCCTATAGCCAGATAGCCCAGGAACCTGGCTGAAAGCGTATAGCGTCTATCAAAACGTCTATATAAAATGATATATCGCATGCGACTAGTAATCAGAAGTTATCTTCAGAAAGGAAACAACTTGAAAAGTACGCAATGCGAACTAAACTACGAACTTGTGAAGGATTGATTGTTTTGTCTCCAATTCAAACGTCTTGATAATATAATTAAACATTAATAAAGATATTTTCGAAAGTGATAATGATCTTTGCAGTTTACCTCTTTTATTGCCATTTCTCTCAGCTATTTCTTCTTTTTCTAAGCATTGAATACAAAACTTGTTAATCGCGTGGATAGACCCAATGTGTATCGAATCATATTATGATCTAGGCAAATCTTACAAATAATTTTGTCATATATAGGATTATAGGTAGAAATAGCGTCACAAAATTAATAAATATGGTTTTGATGTTTCGTTGAGAAATGTTGTAAGCTAAATAGAATTAGGCGTGGGTTAAAAGTACGCCGCAGGCAACATTGCATGGTACTGTTTTTGAGAAACTGAAAGGTATTAATTTTGGACCAATAATAAAAAAGTATGTAAATTTTTTGAATTCCTATGTCTATACCTTTAACAATTTAAAACGTTTCGCAAAGGGTTTTACTAACTTTGTGATGCTCTAAAAGGTTCGTGAAATTTTAGTTCATCAAGTATAATTTTTGAGCAAAAAACAATTATGGAATAACAAAATGAATTACTACAATGGTTAATTTCCCTCATCTTATTGAATTTGGATACGGTACCCCTGCTCCCTCCCTTTTTCTGGCCAATGATAACAATGAAGATATCCAGACGACTTATTTCTCGCTGTGTCCTGGTCTTTTGCTTTCACTATTCGAGTATTTGTCATCGCTAGAAGTGCTATAAACTTAGGATTACACTTACCACTGGAATTACAAGAACGAACATGCCGCATAGTCTATCACCTCGAAAAAGGTTATTCTTTGGAATTTGTAGGAGATTATTATCAATACCGTCATGTAGCCATGTTTCAGAAATAGCTACAAAATCAGCGACATTATGTTGTAACAATAAGTCAAGTTCATCCACCTTTGGGAGAAGGGATCGCACATCAGCAGACAAAAATTCGGTAGTTGCGACCTCGTATAAGCTGGAGTTGCTGGTTTAATATTTATTAAATTAGAAGGATTTCTAAATCTTTTATTATTAACCATAGGGGAGTAACGTGATATAGAACAGTGGGACTTTCGTGAGGTTACCCGAACCGGGATATGATGATTAATACCATTATTTAGTCTCGTAATGTCGCACGGAAAAATGTCAGGTAATCTTGCCAACTTGAGTCCCGTTTCCGTCTCCAACAAAAATCCCGATCATGCATTGTGGGCTTACTTTAACTGATCTTTTCAGCTGGTTGGTTTGATTTTGTTTAGTTCGTAGCTGTTGTTGTACGAAACGGGTTGTATGAGGTGGAAACTTGGGTACATTTATTTCAATTACTTTAGGAATTTTAATTTTAGAATTTTAAAGTTATCTTACTGAAATTTCCAGCATTCGATATCTCGCCAATTTAAATTAAGACGGGAAATATTCTTTTCCAACCGCAGGAAAGTTTTCGTAGTGTAGTGGTTATCACATGCGCTTCACACGTGCAAGGTCCCCAGTTCAATCCAGGGCGAAATCAATTCGCTTTCTTTCCCTGTTTTAAAGACACAATTTTGTCATTTTTTTTCTGCTGAATGTGGTTTGCGTGTTTCCGTAGTGTAGCGGTTATCACGTGCACCTAACGTGCGCAACGTCCCCAGTTTAATCCTGGGCGGAAACATTTCGCTTTGTTTCCCCCGCTTTTAAAGACACAATTTTGCCATTCTTGTTCTGCCGAATGTTCTTTGCGGTTTTCCGTAGCTGCCTCGTCCACAGGCTTTTTTAATTTTGGCTTATTTCATGTATATATCGGTTTTACATCATTGAAGCGATTAGGGACGAGGCAGTTTCCGTAGTGTAGCGGTTATCACGTGCGCCTAACACGCGCAAGGTCCCCAGTTCAATCCTGGGCGGAAACATTTCGCTTTCTTTCACTCTATCAAACACTAAATTTTCTACTTTTGTTTTTTTCAATGCTTTTTGCACTATAATCGTTTGTGGAATACAAGTTGCCGCATATGCAGCAGATTTCAGACTTTAAAATAGCTAATGAAATTACTTCCTGAAAGATAAACTGGTAACAAATATACCGGATTCCAGCAATCCTTTGGTTTAAACACTTTTAAGGTGCGATACGATTTCTCTAGTGTAGCGGTTATCAAGTGCTCTTTGGAGGCACAAGGTAAACAGTTTCACCATTTACAGAAAAAACTAATTCCGCTGTGTTTCTTTCGATATATTTTATTTAAACCTGTAACCGTTCTGACTCGTAGAAATTTCTGAAACATAAAGAATTTTGGAGTTGTCTTACTAAAATTTCCAGCATTCGATATCTTGCCAATTCAAATTAAGAGGGCCCGGAAATATTCTTTTCCAACCGCGGGAAAGTTTTCGTAGTGTAGTGGTTATTACATGCGCTTCACACGTGTAAGGTCCCCAGTTCAATCCTGGGCGAAAACAATTCGCTTTCTTTCCCTGTTTTAAAGACACAATTTTCCCATTTTTGTTCTGCTGAATGTGCTTTGCGTGTTTCCGTAGTGTAGCGGTTATCACGTGCGCCTAACGTTCGCAACGTCCCCAGTTCAATCCTGGGCGGAAACATTTCGCTTTGTTTCCCCCGCTTTTAAAGACTCAATTTTCCATTCTTGTTCTGCTGAATGTTCTTTGCGGTTTTCCGTAAATGCCTCGTCCTCAGGCTTTTTTTAATTTTTGGCTTATTTCATGTATATCTGTTTTACATAATTGAAGCGATGGGGGACGAGGCAGTTTCCGTAGTGTAGCGGCTATGACGTGTACCTAAAGGCCGATCTACACGATGCGATTAGTCGCATACGATTCGTATGCTGGCGTATGTATTCGAATAAATGCGTGTAAAGGTTTCCCATTTTAAATTTCGTTATAAACTGATGAACAGACAAAGAGACGTTACCAATCTTTTTCATACGTCAGGATAAGAATCGTATACGACTAATCGCATCGTGTAGATCGGCCTTAATACGCGCAAAGTCCCCAGTTTAATCCTGGGCGGAAACATTTTGCTTTCTTACACTCTATTAAACACTAAATTTGCTAATTTTGTTCTTTTAAATGCTTTTTACACGATAATCGTTTGTGGAACACAAGTTGCCGCATATATGCAGAATTTTTCAGACTTGAAGATAGCTAATGAAATTACTTCCTGAAAAATAAACCGATAACAAATATACCGGATTCCAGCATTGCTTTGGTTTAAACACTTTTAAGGTGCGATACGATTTCTCTACTGTAGCGGTTATCAAGTGCTCTTAAGAGGCGCAAGGTAAACAGTTTGACCATGTACAGAAACAACTATTTGCGCTGTGTTTCTTTCGATATATTTTATTTAAACCTGTAACCGTTATGACTCGCAGAAATTTCTGAAACATAAATAATTTTAAAGTTATCTTACTAAAATTTCCAGCATTCGATATTTTGATAATTCAAATTAAGAACGCCCGGAAATATTCTTTTCCAACCGCGGGAAAGTTTTCGTAGTGTAGTGGTTATCACGTTTGCTTTACACGCGCAAGGCCCCTAGTTCAATCCTGGGCGAAAACAATTCGCTGCACGCTTTTAAAGACACAATTTGCCATTCTTGTTCTGCTGAATGTTCATTGCGGTTTTCCGTAGCTGCCTCGTCCACAGGCTTTTTTTAATTTTTGGCTTATTTGATGTATATATCAATTTTACATCATTGAAGCGATTAGGGACGAGGCAGTTTCTGTAGTGTAGCGGTTATCACGTGCGCCTAACACGCGCAAGGTCCCCAGTTCAATCCTGGGCGGAAACATTTCGCTTTTTTTCACTCTATCGAACACTAAATTTTCTACTTTTGTTTTTTCAATGCTTTTTGCACCATAATCGTTTGTGGAACACAAGTTGCCGCATATGCAGCAGATTTCAGACTTTAAGATAGCTAATGAAATTACTTCCTGAAAAGCAATGCTTTGGTTAAAACACTTTTAAGGTTCGATACGATTTCTCTAGTGTGCGGTTATCAAGTGCTCTTTAGAGGCGCAAGGTAAACAGTTTGACCATTTACAGAAACTACTATTTGCGCTGTGTTTCTTTCGATATATTTTACTTAAACCTGTAACCGTTATGACTCATAGAAATTTCTGAAAGACAAAGAATTTTAAAGTTATCTCACTAAAATTTCCAGCATTCGATATTTTGATAACTCAAATTAAGAGCGCTGGGAAATATTCTTTTCCAGGCACGAGAAAGTTTTCGTAGTGTATTGGTTATCACGCGGGCTTTACACGCGCAAGGTCCCCAGTCCAATCCTGGGCGAAAACAATTCGCTTTGTTTCCCGCTTTTAAAGACACAATTTTCCATTCTTGTTCTGCTAAATGTTCTTTGCGGTTTCCGTAGCTGCCTCGTCCACAGGTTTTTTTTAATTTTTGGCTTATTTCATGTATATATCAGTTTTACATTATTTAAGCGACTAGGGACGAGGCAGTTTCTGTAGTGTAGCGGTTATCACGTGCGCCTAAGGCGCGCAAGGTCCGCAGGTCAATCCTGGGCGGAAACATTTCGCTTTCTTTCACTCTATGAAACACTAAATTTGCTACTTTTGTTCTTTTGAATGCTTTTTGCAGGATAATCGTTTGTGGAACACAAGTTGCCGCATAGGCAGCAGATTTCAGATTTGAAGATATATAGCTAATGAAATTACTTCCTGAAAAATAAACCGATAATAAATATACTGGATTCCAGCAATGCTTTGGTTTAAACACTTTTAAGGTGCGATACGATTTCTCTAGTGTAGCGGTTATCAAGTGCTCTTTAGAGGCGCAAGGTAAACAGTTTGACCATGTACAGCAACAACTATTTGCGCTGTGTTTCTTTCGATGTATTTTATTTAAACCTGTAACCATTTTGACTTGTAGAAATTTCTGAAACATAAACAATTTTATAGTTGTCTTACTAAAATTTCCAGCATTCGATATCTTGCCAATTCAAATTAAGAGGGCCCGGAAATATTCTTTTCCAACCGTGGGAAAGTTTTCGTAGTGTAGTGGTTATTACATGCGCTTCACACGTGCAAGGTCCCCAGTTCAATCCTGGGCGAAAACAATTCGCTTTCTTTCCCTGTTTTAAAGACACAATTTTGCCATTTTTGTTCTGCTGAATTTTCTTTGAGTGTTTCCGTAGTGTAGCGGTTATCACGTGCGCCTAACGTTCGCAACGTCCCCAGTTTAATCCTGGGCGAAACATTTCGCTTTGTTTCCCCCCCTTTTAAAGACTCAATTTTGCCATTCTTGTTCTGCTGAATGTTCTTTGCGGTTTTCCGTAAATGCCTTGTCCTCAGGCTTTTTTTAATTTTTGGCTTATTTCATGTATATATCTGTTTTACATCATTGAAGCGATGGGGGACGAGGCAGTTTCCGTAGTGTAGCGGCTATGACGTGCGCCTAAAGGCCGATCTACACGATGCGATTAGTCGCATACGATTCGTATGGTGGCGTATGTATTCGAATAAATGCGTGTAAAGGTTTCCCATTTTAAATTTCGTTATAAACTGATGAACAGACAGAGTGACGTTACCAATCTTTTTCATACGTCAGGATAAGAATCGTATACGACTAATCGCATCGTGTAGATCGGCCTTAACACGCGCAAAGTCCCCAGTTCAATCCTGGGCGGAAACATTTTGCTTTCTTTCACTCTATTAAACACTAAATTTGCTAATTTTGTTCTTCTAAATGCTTTTTGCACGATAATCGTTTGTGGAACACAAGTTGCCGCATATATGCAGAATTTTTCAGACTTGAAGATAGCTAATGAAATTACTTCCTGAAAAATAAACCGATAACAAATATACCAGATTCCAGCATTGCTTTGGTTTAAACACTTTTAAGGTGCGATACGATTTCTCTACTGTAGCGGTTATCAAGTGCTCTTTCGAGGCGCAAGGTAAACAGTTTGACAATGTACAGAAACAACTATTTGCGCTGTGTTTCTTTCGATATATTTTATTTAAACCTGTAACCGTTATGACTCACAGAAATATCTGAAACATAAATAATTTTAAAGTTATCTTACTAAAATTTCCAGCATTCGATATTTTGATAATTCAAATTAAGAGCGCCCGGAAATATTCTTTTCCAACCGCGGGAAAGTTTTCGTAGTGTAGTGGTTATCACGTGCGCTTTACACGCGCAAGGTCCCCAGTTCAATCCTGGGCGAAAACAATTCGCTTTGTTTCCCGCTTTTAAAGACACAATTTGCCATTCTTGTTTCTGCTGAATGTTCTTTGCGGTTTTCCGTAGCTGCCTCGTCCACAGGCTTTTTTTAATTTTTGGCTTATTTGATGTATATATCAGTTTACATCATTGAAGCGATTAGGGACGAGGCAGTTTCTTTAGTGTAGCGGTTATCACGTGCGCCTAACACGCGCAAGGTCCCAGTTCAATCCTGGGCGGAAAATTTCGCTTTTTTCACTCTATCGAACACTAAATTTTCTACTTTTGTTTTTTCAATGCTTTTTGCACCTAATCGTTTGTGGAACACAAGTTGCCGCATATGCATCAGATTTCAGACTTTAAGATAGCTAATGAAATTACTTCCTGAAAAGCTATACGGATTCCAGCTGTTTGGTTAAACACTTTTAAGGTTCGATACGATTTCTCTAGTGTGCGGTTATCAAGTGCTCTTTAGAGGCGCAAGGTAAACAGTTTGACCATTTACAGAAACTACTATTTGCGCTGTGTTTCTTTCGATATATTTTACTTAAACCTGTAACCGTTATGACTCATAGAAATTTCTGAAAGACAAAGAATTTTAAAGTTATCTCACTAAAATTTCCAGCATTCGATATTTTGATAACTCAAATTAAGAGCCGGGAAATATTCTTTTCCAGGCACGAGAAGTTTTCGTAGTGTATTGGTTTTCACGCGGGCTTTACACGCGCAAGGTCCCCAGTCCAATCCTGGGCGAAAACAATTCGCTTTGTTTCCCGCTTTTAAAGACATTTTCCATTCTTTTCTGCTGAATGTTCTTTGCGGTTTCCGTAGCTGCCTCGTCCACAGGTTTTTTTAATTTTTGGCTTATTTCATGTATATCAGTTTTACATTATTTAAGCGACTAGGGACGAGGCAGTTTCTGTAGTGTAGCGGTTATCACGTGCGCCTAAGGCGCGCAAGGTCCGCAGGTCAATCCTGGGCGGAAACATTTCGCTTTCTTTCACTCTATGAAACACTAAATTTGCTACTTTTGTTCTTTTGAATGCTTTTTGCAGGATAATCGTTTGTGGAACACAAGTTGCCGCATGCAGCAGATTTCAGATTTGAAGATATAGCTAATGAAATTACTTCCTGAAAAATAAACCGATAAATATACTGGATTCCAGCAATGCTTTGGTTTAAACACTTTTAAGGTGCGATACGATTTCTCTAGTGTAGCGGTTATCAAGTGCTCTTTAGAGGCGCAAGGTAAACAGTTTGACCATGTACAGCAACAACTATTTGCGCTGTGTTTCTTTCGATGTATTTATTTAAACCTGTAACATTTTGACTTGTAGAAATTCTGAAACATAAACAATTTTAAGTTGTCTTACTAAAATTTCCAGCATTCGATATCTTGCCAATTCAAATTAAGAGGGCCCGGAAATATTCTTTTCCAACCGTGGGAAAGTTTTCGTAGTGGTTATTACATGCGCTTCACACGTGCAAGGTCCCCAGTTCAATCCTGGGCGAAAACAATTCGCTTTCTTTCCCTGTTTTAAAGACACAATTTTGCCATTTTTGTTCTGCTGAATTTTCTTTGCGTGTTTCCGTAGTGTAGCGGTTATCACGTGCGCCTAACGTTCGCAACGTCCCCAGTTTAATCCTGGGCGAAACATTTCGCTTTGTTTCCCCCCCTTTTAAAGACTCAATTTTGCCATTCTTGTTCTGCTGAATGTTCTTTGCGGTTTTCCGTAAATGCCTTGTCCTCAGGCTTTTTTTAATTTTTGGCTTATTTCATGTATATCTGTTTTACATCATTGAAGCGATGGGGGACGAGGCAGTTTCCGTAGTGTAGCGGCTATGACGTGCGCCTAAAGGCCGATCTACACGATGCGATTAGTCGCATCGATTCGTATGGTGGCGTATGTATTCGAATAAATGCGTGTAAAGGTTTCCCATTTTAAATTTCGTTATAAACTGATGAACAGACAGAGTGACGTTACCAATCTTTTTCATACGTCAGGATAGAATCGTATACGACTAATCGCATCGTGTAGATCGGCCTTAACACGCGCAAAGTCCCCAGTTCAATCCTGGGCGGAAACATTTTGCTTTCTTTCACTCTATTAAACACTAAATTTGCTAATTTTGTTATTTTAAATGCTTTTTGCACGATAATCGTTTGTGGAACACAAGTTGCCGCATATATGCAGAATTTTTCAGACTTGAAGATAGCTAATGAAATTACTTCCTGAAAAATAAACCGATAACAAATATACCAGATTCCAGCATTGCTTTGGTTTAAACACTTTTAAGGTGCGATACGATTTCTCTACTGTAGCGGTTATCAAGTGCTCTTTCGAGGCGCAAGGTAAACAGTTTGACAATGTACAGAAACAACTATTTGCGCTGTGTTTCTTTCGATATATTTATTTAAACCTGTAACCGTTATGACTCACAGAAATATCTGAAACATAAATAATTTTAAAGTTATCTTACTAAAATTTCCAGCATTCGATATTTTGATAATTCAAATTAAGAGCGCCCGGAAATATTCTTTTCCAACCGCGGGAAGTTTTCGTAGTGTAGTGGTTATCACGTGCGCTTTACACGCGCAAGGTCCCCAGTTCAATCCTGGGCGAAAACAATTCGCTTTGTTTCCCGCTTTTAAAGACACAATTTGCCATTCTTGTTTTACTGAATGTTCTTTGCGGTTTTCCGTAGCTGCCTCGTCCACAGGCTTTTTTTAATTTTTGGCTTATTTCATGTATACACCAGTTTTACATCATTGAAGCGATTAGGGACGAGGCAGATTCTTTAGTGTAGCGGTTATCACGTGCGCCTAACACGCGCAAAGTCCCTAGTTCAATCCTGGGCGGAATTATTTCGCTTTTTTTCACTCTATCAAACACTAAATTTTCTACTTTTGTTTTTTTCAATGCTTTTTGCACTATAATCGTTTGTGGAACACAAGTTGCCGCATATGCATCAGATTTCAGACTTTAAGATAGTTAATGAAATTACTTCCTGAAAAATAAACCGATAACAAATATACCGGATTCCAGCAATGTTTTGGTTTAAACACTTTTAAGGTTCGATACGATTTCTCTAGTGTAGCGGTTATCAAGTGCTCTTTAGAGGCGCAAGGTAAACAGTTTGACCATTTACAGAAACTACTATTTGCGCTGTGTTTCTTTCGATATATTTTACTTAAACCTGTAACCGTTATGACTCATAGAAATTTCTGAAAGACAAAGAATTTTAAAGTTATCTCACTAAAATTTCCAGCATTCGATATTTTGATAACTCAAATTAAGAGCGCCGGGAAATATTCTTTTCCAGGCACGAGAAAGTTTTCGTAGTGTATTGGTTATCACGTGGGCTTTACACGCGCAAGGTCCCCAGTCCAATCCTGGGCGAAAACAATTCGCTTTTTTTCCCGCTTTTAAAGACACAATTTTCCATTCTTATTCTGCTGAATGTTCTTTGCGGTTTTCCGTAGCTGCCTCGTCCACAGGTTTTTTTTAATTTTTGGCTTATTTCATGTATATATCAGTTTTACATTATTTAAGCGACTAGGGACGAGGCAGTTTCTGTAGTGTAGCGGTTATCACGTGCGCCTAAGGCGCGCAAGGTCCGCAGGTCAATCCTGGGCGGAAACATTTCGCTTTCTTTCACTCTATGAAACACTAAATTTGCTACTTTTGTTCTTTTGAATGCTTTTTGCAGGATAATCGTTTGTGGAACACAAGTTGCCGCATATGCAGCAGATTTCAGATTTGAAGATATAGCTAATGAAATTACTTCCTGAAAATAAACCGATAATAAATACTGGATTCCAGCAATGCTTTGGTTTAAACACTTTTAAGGTGCGATACGATTTCTCTAGTGTAGCGGTTATCAAGTGCTCTTTAGAGGCGCAAGGTAAACAGTTTGACCATGTACAGCAACAACTATTTGCGCTGTGTTTCTTTCGATGTATTCTATTTAAACCTGTAACTATTTTGACTTGTAGAAATTTCTGAAACATAAACAATTTTAAAGTTGTCTTACTAAAATTTCCAGCATTCGATATCTTGCCAATTCAAATTAAGAGGGCCCGGAAATATTCTTTTCCAACCGTGGGAAAGTTTTCGTAGTGTAGTGGTTATTACATGCGCTTCACACGTGCAAGGTCCCCAGTTCAATCCTGGGCGAAAACAATTCGCTTTCTTTCCCTGTTTTAAAGACACAATTTTGCCATTTTTGTTCTGCTGAATTTTCTTTGCATGTTTCCGTAGTGTAGCGGTTATCACGTGCGCCTAACGTTCGCAACGTCCCCAGTTTAATCCTGGGCGAAACATTTCGCTTTGTTTCCCCCCCTTTTAAAGACTCAATTTTGCCATTCTTGTTCTGCTGAATGTTCTTTGCGGTTTTCCGTAAATGCCTTGTCCTCAGGCTTTTTTTAATTTTTGGCTTATTTCATGTATATATCTGTTTTACATCATTGAAGCGATGGGGGACGAGGCAGTTTCCGTAATGTAGCGGCTATGACGTGCGCCTAAAGGCCGATCTACACGATGCGATTAGTCGCATACGATTCGTATGGTGGCGTATGTATTCGAATAAATGCGTGTAAAGGTTTCCCATTTTAAATTTCGTTATAAACTGATGAACAGACAGAGTGACGTTACCAATCTTTTTCATACGTCAGGATAAGAATCGTATACGACTAATCGCATCGTGCAGATCGGCCTTAACACGCGCAAAGTCCCCAGTTCAATCCTGGGCGGAAACATTTTGCTTTCTTTCACTCTATTAAACACTAAATTTGCTAATTTTGTTCTTTTAAATGCTTTTTGCACGATAATCGTTTGTGGAACACAAGTTGCCGCATATATGCAGAATTTTCAGACTTGAAGATATCTAATGAAATTACTTCCTGAAAAATAAACCGATAACAAATATACCGGATTCCAGCATTGCTTTGGTTTAAACACTTTTAAGGTGCGATACGATTTCTCTACTGTAGCGGTTATCAAGTGCTCTTTCGAGGCGCAAGGTAAACAGTTTGACAATGTACAGAAACAACTATTTGCGCTGTGTTTCTTTCGATATATTTTATTTAAACCTGTAACCGTTATGACTCACAGAAATATCTGAAACATAAATAATTTTAAAGTTATCTTACTAAAATTTCCAGCATTCGATATTTTGATAATTCAAATTAAGAGCGCCCGGAAATATTCTTTTCCAACCGCGGGAAAGTTTTCGTAGTGTAGTGGTTATCACGTGCGCTTTACACGCGCAAGGTCCCCAGTTCAATCCTGGGCGAAAACAATTCGCTTGGTTTCCCGCTTTTAAAGACACAATTTGCCATTCTTGTTTTGCTGAATGTTCTTTGCGGTTTTCCGTAGCTGCCTCGTCCACAGGCTTTTTTTAATTTTTGGCTTATTTCATGTATATATCAGTTTTACATCATTGAAGCGATTAGGGACGAGGCAGATTCTTTAGTGTAGCGGTTATCACGTGCGCCTAACACGCGCAAAGTCCCCAGTTCAATCCTGGGCGGAAATATTTCGCTTTTTTTCACTCTATCAAACACTAAATTTTCTACTTTTGTTTTTTTCAATGCTTTTTGCACTATAATCGTTTGTGGAACACAAGTTGCCGCATATGCATCAGATTTCAGACTTTAAGATAGTTAATGAAATTACTTCCTGAAAAATAAACCGATAACAAATATACCGGATTCCAGCAATGTTTTGGTTTAAACACTTTTAAGGTTCGATACGATTTCTCTAGTGTAGCGGTTATCAAGTGCTCTTTAGAGGCGCAAGGTAAACAGTTTGACCATTTACAGAAACAACTATTTGCGCTGTGTTTCTTTCGATATATTTTACTTAAACCTGTAACCGTTATGACTCATAGAAATTTCTGAAACATAAAGAATTTTAAAGTTGTCTTACTAAAATTTCCAGCATTCGATATCTTTTCAATTCAAATTAAGAGGGCCCGGAAATATTCTTTTCCAACCGCGGGAAAGTTTTCGTAGTGGGGTGGTTATCACTTGCGCTTCACACGTGCAAGGTCCCCAGTTCAATCCTGGGCGGAAACATTTCGCTTTCTTTCACTCTATTAAACACTAAATTCGCTACTTTTGTTCTTTTGAATGCTTTTTGCACGATAATCGTTTGTGGAACACAATTTGCCGCATATGCAGCAGATTTCAGACTTGAAGATATCTAATGAAATTACTTTCTGAAAGATAAACTGATAACAAATATACCGGATTCCAGCAATGCTTTTGTTTAATTAAACACTTTTAAGGTGCGATACGATTTCTCTAGTGTAGCGGTTATCAAGTGCTCTTTGGAGGGGCAAGGTAAACAGTTTGAAAACTACTATTTGCGCTGTGTTTCTTTCGATATATTTTACTTAAACCTGTAACCGTTATGACTCATAGAAATTTCTGAAAGACAAAGAATTTTAAAGTTATCTCACTAAAATTTCCAGCATTCGATATTTTGATAACTCAAATTAAGAGCGCCGGGAAATATTCTTTTCCAGGCACAAGAAAGTTTTCGTAGTGTATGGGTTATCACGTGGGCTTTACACGCGCAAGGTCCCCAGTCCAATCCTGGGCGAAAACAATTCGCTTTGTTTCCCGCTTTTAAAGACACAATTTTCCATTCTTATTCTGCTGAATGTTCTTTGCGGTTTTCCGTAGCTGCCTCGTCCACAGGTTTTTTTTAATTTTTGGCTTATTTCATGTATATATCAGTTTTACATTATTTAAGCGACTAGGGACGAGGCAGTTTCTGTAGTGTAGCGGTTATCACGTGCGCCTAAGGCGCGCAAGGTCCGCAGGTCAATCCTGGGCGGAAACATTTCGCTTTCTTTCACTCTATGAAACACTAAATTTGCTACTTTTGTTCTTTTGAATGCTTTTTGCAGGATAATCGTTTGTGGAACACAAGTTGCCGCATATGCAGCAGATTTCAGATTTGAAGATATATAGCTAATGAAATTACTTCCTGAAAAATAAACCGATAATAAATATACTGGATTCCAGCAATGGTTTGGTTTAAACACTTTTAAGGTGCGATACGATTTCTCTAGTGTAGCGGTTATCAAGTGCTCTTTAGAGGCGCAAGGTAAACAGTTTGACCATGTACAGCAACAACTATTTGCGCTGTGTTTCTTTCGATGTATTCTATTTAAACCTGTAACCATTTTGACTTGTATAAATTTCTGAAACATAAACAATTTTAAAGTTGTCTTACTAAAATTTCCAGCATTCGATATCTTGCCAATTCATAATAAGAGGGCCCGGAAATATTCTTTTCCAACCGTGGGAAAGTTTTCGTAGTGTAGTGGTTATTACATGCGCTTCACACGTGCAAGGTCCCCAGTTCAATCCTGGGCGAAAACAATTCGCTTTCTTTCCCTGTTTTAAAGACACAATTTTGCCATTTTTGTTCTGCTGAATTTTCTTTGCGTGTTTCCGTAGTGTAGCGGTTATCACGTGCGCCTAACGTTCGCAACGTCCCCAGTTTAATCCTGGGCGAAACATTTCGCTTTGTTTCCCCCCCTTTTAAAGACTCAATTTTGCCATTCTTGTTCTGCTGAATGTTCTTTGCGGTTTTCCGTAAATGCCTTGTCCTCAGGCTTTTTTTAATTTTTGGCTTATTTCATGTATATATCTGTTTTACATCATTGAAGCGATGGGAGACGAGGCAGTTTCCGTAGTGTAGCGGCTATGACGTGCGCCTAAAGGCCGATCTACACGATGCGATTAGTCGCATACGATTCGTATGGTGGCGTATGTATTCGAATAAATGCGTGTAAAGGTTTCCCATTTTAAATTTCGTTATAAACTGATGAACAGACAGAGTGACGTTACCAATCTTTTTCATACGTCAGGATAAGAATCGTATACGACTAATCGCATCGTGCAGATCGGCCTTAACACGCGCAAAGTCCCCAGTTCAATCCTGGGCGGAAACATTTTGCTTTCTTTCACTCTATTAAACACTAAATTTGCTAATTTTGTTCTTTTAAATGCTTTTTGCACGATAATCGTTTGTGGAACACAAGTTGCCGCATATATGCAGAATTTTTCAGACTTGAAGATATCTAATGAAATTACTTCCTGAAAAATAAACCGATAACAAATATACCGGATTCCAGCATTGCTTTGGTTTAAACACTTTTAAGGTGCGATACGATTTCTCTACTGTAGCGGTTATCAAGTGCTCTTTCGAGGCGCAAGGTAAACAGTTTGACAATGTACAGAAACAACTATTTGCGCTGTGTTTCTTTCGATATATTTTATTTAAACCTGTAACCGTTATGACTCACAGAAATATCTGAAACATAAATAATTTTAAAGTTATCTTACTAAAATTTCCAGCATTCGATATTTTGATAATTCAAATTAAGAGCGCCCGGAAATATTCTTTTTCCAACCGCGGGAAAGTTTTCGTAGTGTAGTGGTTATCACGTGCGCTTTACACGCGCAAGGTCCCCAGTTCAATCCTGGGCGAAAACAATTCGCTTTGTTTCCCGCTTTTAAAGACACAATTTGCCATTCTTGTTTTGCTGAATGTTCTTTGCGGTTTTCCGTAGCTGCCTCGTCCACAGGCTTTTTTTAATTTTTGGCTTATTTCATGTATATATCAGTTTTACATCATTGAAGCGATTAGGGACGAGGCAGATTCTTTAGTGTAGCGGTTATCACGTGCGCCTAACACGCGCAAAGTCCCCAGTTCAATCCTGGGCGGAAATATTTCGCTTTTTTTCACTCTATCAAACACTAAATTTTCTACTTTTGTTTTTTTCAATGCTTTTTGCACTATAATCGTTTGTGGAACACAAGTTGCCGCATATGCATCAGATTTCAGACTTTAAGATAGTTAATGAAATTACTTCCTGAAAAATAAACCGATAACAAATATACCGGATTCCAGCAATGTTTTGGTTTAAACACTTTTAAGGTTCGATACGATTTCTCTAGTGTAGCGGTTATCAAGTGCTCTTTAGAGGCGCAAGGTAAACAGTTTGACCATTTACAGAAACAACTATTTGCGCTGTGTTTCTTTCGATATATTTTACTTAAACCTGTAACCGTTATGACTCATAGAAATTTCTGAAACATAAAGAATTTTAAAGTTGTCTTACTAAAATTTCCAGCATTCGATATCTTTTCAATTCAAATTAAGAGGGCCCGGAAATATTCTTTTCCAACCGCGGGAAAGTTTTCGTAGTGGAGTGGTTATCACTTGCGCTTCACACGTGCAAGGTCTCCAGTTCAATCCTGGGCGGAAACATTTCGCTTTCTTTCACTCTATTAAACACTAAATTTGCTACTTTTGTTCTTTTGAATGCTTTTTGCACGATAATCGTTTGTGGAACACAATTTGCCGCATATGCAGCAGATTTCAGACTTGAAGATATCTAATGAAATTACTTTCTGAAGGATAAACTGATAACAAATATACCGGATTCCAGCAATGCTTTTGTTTAATTTAACACTTTTAAGGTGCGATACGATTTCTCTAGTGTAGCGGTTATCAAGTGCTCTTTGGAGGCGCAAGGTAAACAGTTTGACCATTTACAGAAACTACTATTTGCGCTGTGTTTCTTTCGATATATTTTACTTAAACCTGTAACCGTTATGACTCATAGAAATTTCTGAAAGACAAAGAATTTTAAAGTTATCTCACTAAAATTTCCAGCATTCGATATTTTGATAACTGAAATTAAGAGCGCCGGGAAATATTCTTTTCCAGGCACGAGAAAGTTTTCGTAGAGTATGGGTTATCACGTGGGCTTTACACGCACAAGGTCCCCAGTCCAATCCTGGGCGAAAACAATTCGCTTTGTTTCCCGCTTTTAAAGACACAATTTTCCATTCTTGTTCTGCTGAATGTTCTTTGCGGTTTTCCGTAGCTGCCTCGTCCACAGGTTTTTTTTAATTTTTGGCTTATTTCATGTATATATCAGTTTTACATTATTTAAGCGACTAGGGACGAGGCAGTTTCTGTAGTGTAGCGGTTATCACGTGCGCCTAAGGCGCGCAAGGTCCGCAGGTCAATCCTGGGCGGAAACATTTCGCTTTCTTTCACTCTATGAAACACTAAATTTGCTACTTTTGTTCTTTTGAATGCTTTTTGCAGGATAATCGTTTGTGGAACACAAGTTGCCGCATATGCAGCAGATTTCAGATTTGAAGATATATAGCTAATGAAATTACTTCCTGAAAAATAAACCGATAACAAATATACCGGATTCCAGCATTGCTTTGGTTTAAACACTTTTAAGGTGCGATACGATTTCTCTAGTGTAGCGGTTATCAAGTGCTCTTTAGAGGCGCAAGGTAAAGAGTTTGACCATGTACAGAAACAACTATTTGCGCTGTGTTTCTTTCGATATATTTTATTTAAACCTGTAACCGTTATGACTCGTAGAAATTTCTGAAACATAAAGAATTTTAAAGTTATCTCACTAAAATTTCCAGCATTCGATATCTTGCCAATTCAAATTAAGAGGGCCGGGAAATATTCTTTTCTAACCGCGGGAAAGTTTTCGTAGTGTAGTTGTTATCACATGCGATTCACACGTGCAAGGTCCCTGTTTTAAAGACACAATTTTGCTTTTCTTGTTATGCTGACTGTTCTTTGCGTGTTTCTGTAGCTGCCTCGTCCACAGGCTCGTCTTAATGTTTGACTTATTTAACGTATATATCACTTTTACATCATTGAAGCGACTGGAGACCAGGCAGTTTCCGTTGTGTAAAAGTTATCTCGTGTGTTGAACACGCGCAATGTCCCTAGTTCAATCCTGGGCGGGAACACGTTGCTTCTACTTTTCCTATTTTGAACACTGGATAATCGTTTATGGTCAATTGTTATCGCACAGCAGATTTCAAACTTGAAGATTGGTTGTGAGAATAATTTTCTTTAAGTAGACAATTTATAAATATACCGGATTACACCAGCTCCTTCCTTTGAACACTTCAAAGATGCCACGCAATTCATGTAGTGAAGCGGTAATCACGTGCACCTTACACGCCAGAGAACCCAATTCAGAACTTAGCGGAAACAAACCACATGTGCGCTGTGTTTCTGTTTTCCTGCCATATAAATAAGATAAATTAGAATGCGAAAATTGGCGAAACACCGGGTTTCCAATAACATAAACAAATTTGTTTGCTTGGAAGTGCGAAAATTTTTAATTAGACCTTGGAATGCGATGGCCTTTAGAGAAATGTTTTTTATTTCTTTGAACAGGTTGAGTTCTTTGAACATGCAGGTAGGTGGAATGTTTTGTGAACATCCTCTCTGTGTATACATATGACTTTTTTTTTTAATTTTTTACAACTTTATTGGATAACAATACCCAAGCGGCAAGAGTGCGAACGGGACCTTTAGACTCATGCGAGGCAACTCTCCCGTATTTAACATGCAGCTACAGTATTACACAAAACACACACATCTAGACACATAAGCACGTTGCAATTGTTAAATTACGTAACAGACAAGTCCTGGTGACAGAAACAACTACGATGTAATGACCAAGTGCAAGTCGTGTCAATCGGTTGAAATAGGAGGACTTGAAGGTGTTGGTTCTGCATGACGGAACTTTTAGTAGAAGCAAAGGGTTATTACAGTTACGAGTTCTACTATGACCAACGAAAGACACATAACTTGAGACATCCAAATCATAAAATCCATACAACGCCTTGTAGAAGAAAATCAAGTCTTTTATTTCTCTATCGTACGCCAAGGGTATAAGGTGAAGGGAGAGCATCCGTTCTTTGTAGGGGATATCACCTATCTTCGTTCCCAGGATCCATCTTGTAGCTCTCCTCTGAACTCTCTCAAGTTTCTCCAGATTTGATTTACTTGTGTGGAGGGTTGGTGCCCAGACTTGCGTAGCATATGATAGTTGGGATTTGACAAGAGATAGGTATAGGGCACGTCGAATATCATGATTGGTTAGCAAAGGATATGTTCTTCTTAGTAGTCCAAGCATTTTGTTTGCCTTGTTAACAAGATTATTGACGTGAGTATTCCACAAAAGGTTACTGGTTACAGTGATTCCCAGATCAAGTTCACTGTCCACGTGTTTTAGTTCAGGTCCAAGATGGTAATTTATTTGACACGGGGTTTTGCGGCGGGATATCGTTAAAACTTTACATTTGGATGTGTTAAATTTCATGTTACAATCTTTACTCCAATCCTCAGCACGCGACAAGGCATGTTGCAACTGCACGCCGTCCTCGCAAGTTCTAATTGCTTGGTATAACTTCGTATCATCAGCATACAATCCTGTTGATGTAGCTTTAGGTATAACATCAGGAAAGTCATTTATGAATAGCAAGAAAAGCATAGGACCTAAGATGACAACAGCATTTAAGATGGAAAACTGCTTAAATTTTATTGCTACCATGCCTTAAGTCACAAGGTCTAGTGAATGAATGTCACCAAGAGATCCAGTTAATAGCAACTTCGGGGATGTGCTTTTTTTGACAATAGTCGAAATTTTAACACCAATGTAATCCTAAGATAAAATTTAAGAATTATAAAACTTTATATTTCTAAGCTTGGAAATAAAATATTTACACCCGGGAAAAATCCTGGGACACTAAAGAGCAAGACCTTACACTTGACAAGCAGCAACATATGCAATTCTAATTAGATTTCGGGTATCTATCTATATATCTATCTGCGGCCAACGTTTTTGCAAACGGGTATATATATATATATATATATATATATATATATATATTATAATATATAATATATATATATATATAATATATATATATATATATATATATATATATATATATATATATATTTACATATATATATATATATATATATATATATATATTTACATATATATATATATACATATATATATATATATATATATATATATATATATATATATATATATATATATATATATATATATCAATATATATATATATATATATATATATACCTTTTTCTTGTTCGGGTGACAACTTCGAACAGGACATCTTTGTTCTTGTTCTTTTCCAGAGCAGCCAGCATTGATGGCTTCTTTGAATCAATGTTTCGGTATCTTAACCATGTGCATCGAAATGATGCTCTACACACAGAAAAAGTAAAACTCAACAATAGCTAAACCAAGATATGTATATAAGATACATTAACTTCCACACATAGTTACTAACAATTACTACTTACCACATATACTCTTAACCTTCTCTGGGACAAGTTTGGGTTTTTGCATCCTTTTCTTTAAAAGCATTTGAAGCTTTTCCTGGGATGGAATGAGAGCAAAGTTGTTCTTGCATCGTCGACATGCCCATAATTGCATAAACTAAATCTTTCACATTTAATTTTGCTTTTATAGCTCTATTTTGACCTTTGGTTAATATGATGTTTGGATATAAGAAAATCTGTAATCTTCAACAGTAAATGTGAAAATTAAACATTTCACACCTTATTCACTCTTAGCATGATGCCATGATATAGCTACAGAATTTACTAGAAATACATGCATGCAGCAACCCTTCGCTATTTCAAACCAAGTACACAATTTCCTGAGTTAACTTGACCTAAATTTATATTATGAAATGACACAAAACTCAAATCAGTCTTATTATATTTTACCGAGTATATTATAGCTAATGTTTCCATCATTCAATACAAAAATAATCATAAAGCTAGTGTAAACATTGCCCGTTCAATTTGGCTGCATTATTATACCATGCCAGCAATTAAGTAACGGTTTAAAATCGAAGTTTGAAACGATTAAAACAGAACAAAATCTTCACAGACAAAGAAAAAACTTCAAATGTTATTTTATTCTGTAATTGCATTCGACGCCGGCGGCTAAAAGTTTTATACTTTATAAACAGTGTGTATTTTTTATACCAAAATTCAAATTACACTTTCATAAACACTTTTTGAAGTTAAAGCAAAGGTGTAATAGCCTTTCACAGGTTTATGCGTTCGCATAAAAAGCTGAAAATTTAACAAATTAACGGCTTACAAAGCTGAAAAGTATACAAATACGGCTCATTCTTATCGCGAAACAAATACGAAATACATAAAGTAAACACGTACCCTTTGTCTTTTAAAACATTTATAAGTTTGTAGATTATGAATTATTCCTCTTACACGCGGCTTTGTCTTGACCATATCCACGTTCATCTTTGCTAACTGTCGTGGTTCATATATCTTGTTTCTTCTCGTTTTACTTGCTTTGCACAAAGTTTATGAAACGCTTTTACAAAAATTTTTACGAAATGACAGTTAATATAAATTGCTGCCGTTCGCATTGAAATACAAATTTTCTGTCTAAGCCAATCCGAACGTTCGTTGATTACCAGACGTTACTCGTGCATGCGCATAACTTACAAAACCACCCAACGTCGACCGTCCATGACAAAGAATTTGGACAAGTTTGGATTCGCCTATGCCCTACCGGGTTCCGGGTGTAATTCCTAATCTCCGAGCGGAATTAGTACCCTCGCAGGCGCTCAGCGCTCGCTCGGGGATAAATGTACTGCAAAGGCATTGACAGAAATAATTTTTAGTTGTAATGGCCCTAACAAGGGGGAATTTCGTCCTCAACCAATCAGCATATTTGTTTACATTTTCAGTAAGCCAATCAGAATACACAAATCTTGACTACTTACTTCCGGTATTAAAATTTAGGAATTCTGATTGGCTCTGCCTGACAAATGTAAACAAACATGCAGATTTGTTCAAAACGAAATTCCTCCTTGTTAATGGCCCTATTTATAACGATATAAATAAAAGGTATATTATGTTATCTATATGATTCACCAGAAGTATGATTTGCAGCTGTTGAGTTTTGACAGCATGAATACAATAATACCTGCCATTTCTGATCAGTAGCGTAGCCAGCCTGTCGATTTGTCCCGCTATGCTAATATTTTGGTGTTCGCTGACTCTGAAAACAATAGGTTTCTAAAGGCACGAATAATTATAATGACTCGAAATTTACATAGCGGGACAAAATCGTCAGGCTGGCTACGCCACTGTTTCTGATTCAGCATCACTCATAAGAATCTTACACGTAAAGTTGATCTTGAAGCCAGGGTGCAATCGGTGTATATCACACGCCGAAGATACGCAAAAGCAATCTTAACATTACGCCAATTTCCCACCGTTGGCCATATACTTACGACAATTACCCACTCCAGGACGTTACGTCGGTCGCACACTCGCAAGGACATTCGACTCATGAGTCAAAAAATGCTACACGTTTAGAGGACCATTTTTAAGAATTTAATGCCTTTGTTGTAGTTAAAATACTTAAATGCATGCAGTTGAAGTCGGTGTGTGTGTGGACCTTCGAATTACAAAGTTTGGTGTCTTTATTCGGTATTTATGCGTTTTTGAAAAAAGTTTTGAAAAAGTGTCCAGCAGCCATACAAAGTCTAATCTGAAAAAATAGTCAATGTGCAAGGGTACTAATCCCGCCCGGAGATTAGGAATTACACCCGGGTATTCTGACAGAACATTGGCGAATCCAAAGTTGCCCAAATTCAATGGTCTTTTACTGAAGATCGCTTGGAAGGTGGTCGGTCGTAGAATGCACCAGTAACGGCTACAACTGAGAACGAGTAACGAGAACATTGACTTAAACAAACAAATTGAGTTCATAAAGCCATTTGCTTTACACGCTCCTGCAGGAGAATAGGACTTGGAATATCGCTTCGCTTAATGAGATAACTTTGCTTATCGCTTCGGTTATCGCTTCGCTTAAGGAGATCCTCGTTGCTCACGACCTCGTGCGGATGTGTATTTTATAGCTCCGTTCCGATTGATTTAAATTGACTTTAAATATGGATAAAGTGTTAGCGATTCCTACGAATCAGTTCGTCTTTTTGAAAGACAAACTATCCTGGACAGGGAATCTGGACGAATTAAAAACATTCGTTAGCACAGTTGCTGATAAGGAGGCTTTAGAACAAGCCTTTTGGAAATCGCCCGGTGGTGGTACTTGGAAGTTTACGAGCGAGCAGCTTCTCGTCACTTGGTATTCTAAAACTAAGTCAATTTATTTCAAAGGTTCGAGAGCAAGTGAACTATTATCGTTGATTCAGGATCAACTATGTCCCTCTAGTGCTAATATTTCCTCTCATGATGGCGATAACACAGCTTGTAACGGCATTAACTGTTCAGATTGTAAAGCAACTATAGAGTCGAGATGGCTGAAGCAAAGCTTGAAATTGCTATGCTTTGGGCAGTGGTGCATAAACTCGAAGACATTGTTAAGGCCAACCTGCCTTGTTCTGATATTGAACACTTGAAAGCTGAAATTAATCTGTTAAAGAATCAAAATGAAAGCATTAAAGAACTCCTAGAATATAGTCAAACTTCATGGGACCAGCCTCGTCAAACAGATTGCAGAATGCGTATTCAGAAGAAAAATTGAACTTTTTTAAGATATTCAAAAGGTTTCTCTTTGATAGGGCGATACAGAAATGCACAATTGTGAACCAGCGATTAGATTTTCGGGTTGAAACGTCTTAAACACCAATTTCTGCGGTGTCCGTCAAACATGTCCAAGGGAAACCGCAAACGAATCAAGTAATACGCCTATTTTACAATTATTTTGAGCCCCTCGCTAATGAGCCGAGTGAATATCAATCCGAAGTAAATCCTAGCGATCAAAGCAGTGTCACTGTCCCGGCTTCCTTCGATGATCAGATAGAAGAGTACCGCAACAATCAGAGACTAAAATGCATTGCATCTGGGACCTTCAATGCCCGTGAGAGGCCTGCTCTTGAGGAAGACAATTCTGTTGTCGAAGTTTCGCCAGATAAGTCCGACGCTCGCGGCTCTATTCTAAATCGATCGACTCAACGATTCGAAAGCATAAACGGCATAGGATCAAATCAGGAAAGAACCGATCGCATGGCCAGGCCACCGGTAAATCAGCTAATGTTGGGGAGACTAGTTTGGAAATGGCCACGTAAACAGACACAGACCCAGGGACAAGTATGACTAACACGAAGAAAGAAATTTATATCATCGGCGACTCCATTATCAAGAATATAGACGGACACCGACTATCAAGTAAGGCAAAGGTTCAGGTACGTTCTTTTCCAGGCTGTACTACATTAGACATGAAAGATCATGCCAAGCCGATACTGAGAAAAAATCCAGCAGAGATAATTATCCATGTTGGGACCAATAATCTATGCGAAAATAAGTCAGCTAGGAAATGTGCCGATGAAATAATTGAATTAGCCTCAACAATTAGTCGTCATTCTGCTTCTAAAATCGCTATATCTGGTATAGTTGACAGGTCTGACGACTTGAAATCTGCTAGTAAAATTAGAGACGTTAATAAATATTTGGATCAAATGAGCAAACAAAACAAATGGGGATTTATGAATAATAGTAATATATTAGCCAGTGAGCATCTGAATCGTAGTCGTCTCCATTTGAATAAACGTGGAACAGCTCTTTTAGCTCTTAATTTTGTAAATTATATTAGAAAAGATGAGGATATTGCCGCGGGGAAATCAGATACATTTGTGCGCGGTGGAACAACTCCTGACCTATGTCTCAAGCTTCGAATTTGAATTTTAACATAACAAATCGGGGCTTAGTTATGGCATCATTAAACATTAATAGCTTGTTACTGCATATTGATGAGCTCAAATTATTTTTGAGTACTTCTAAAATCGACATTTTAGCAATCAATGAAACCAAATTAGACTCTCATATTGAGAATAGGGAAATTCAACTACCGGGTTTTGAACTCGTGAGAAGGGATCGTGACCTGAACGGTAGGCATGGAGGTGGAATTTGCCTCTATGTACGATCCAACATTAATTACTTCATCCAACACGACTTAGAAGCTCCGACCCTTGAATATCTATGTATTGAAATTACTAAGCCAAGATCGAAGGCGTTTTTGGTCAGCACATGGTATAGGCCTCCGAACTCCCCAAGTGAAGCGTTCCATGCTTTTGAGAAAATTATAGGCAGAATAGATAGCGAGGATAAAGAGCATTATTTGCTCGGAGATATTAATTGTGATATGTTATCTCCTGAGGCGCATAATACTTCAACCTTGATTGATTTATTCAATATATATGGATTAAGTCAGTTGATTGATGAACCAACAAGAGGTTCCCCCAGTTCGCGAACATTAATTGACCTATGTGTCACTAATTGTCCTCAAAAAATAGTCAATGCAGGTGTCTTGCATCTTGGAATTAGTGATCACTCTTTGGTTTATTTTATTCGAAAAACACATTATCAGCAAACAACCGCACGTATCATCCAATCGCGGGTGTTTAAAAACTTTAATAAGAATGATTTTCTTCGGGAGTTGAACGAAAAGCCCTGGTGTGAGGTTAACTCCCAAAATAATCCGAATTGCATTTGGGATATCTGGAAATCACTTCTAATGGAAAGCATAGACAAACACGCACCTATTAGAAGCAGACGTGTTGGTAGAAAAAAAGCACCGTGGATTACCAATGAGTTGTTGAAAAAAATGCATGTGCGTAATTATCTTAAGAAACAGGCGGTCAACTTTAACGATGGGGTATCTTGGGAAAAATATAAACGCTGTCGTAATCTGACTAATAATGCAATTAAGTATGCTAAACAGCAGTACTTCAGCTCAAACCTTGAACATAATAAAAATCATCCTCGTCAAACGTGGAAGCTTATTAATGAACTGACTTCCCGCACGTGTAGTAAGTCCCAAATTTCCGAAATTGAAGTTGGTGATCGTACTATTAAATCTTCCACGCATATAACAGAAGCTTTTAATGAATATTTCAGCAATATTGGTCCTGATTTAGCTAGGGAAATTCCACAAACTAACATTAACCCGGAAATATATTTAGAACCAACCACCAAATCTTTTAGTCTTGACGCCCCTTCTAAGCAAACAGTATGTCTACTGTTAAGTAAACTTAATGAAAAAAAGGCTATGGGTCTTGATAAAATTCCAGCTAGGCTCCTAAAAATTGCGGCTTTTGTTGTTGGTCCCTCGCTTACCAACATATTTGAGCGATCGATTATTACCGGAATATATCCAACAGAATGGAAACTCGCGCGGGTGTTACCAGTGTTTAAAAAAGGCAGGAAATCTGACCAGAGCAATTATCGACCAATTTCAATATTACCAATTGTCTCAAAAGTTTTTGAAAAAATGGTTTATGATCAGCTTTTTGGCTATTTAAACGAGAATAATTTATTAAGTAGCTGCCAATCTGGCTTTCGTTCGCTCCATAGTACAGTAACAGCTTTACTTGAGGCCACTAATAAATGGTCAGTGAATATAGACAATGGTCTTCTCAATGGAGTAATATTTATTGACCTGAAGAAGGCCTTTGACACTATTGACCATGATATTTTACTGAGTAAATTAGTAAACTATGGTGTTGACCAGAATGCCCTAAGGTGGTTTAATTCATATGTCAGTGGCCGAACCCAAAAATGTGATGTCAACGGCAGGTTATCTAGTCTTGGCGCAATTAATTGTGGCGTGCCCCAAGGTAGTATTATTGGTCCTTTGCTATTTTTAATTTACATAAATGATCTACCAAATTGTCTTCGATCAGCCTCTGCCAATTTATTTGCTGATGATACTAATATTAGCCTTTCGGCACGTAACCTACCTGAACTTGAGCCCTTAGTCAATTCAGAACTTGCTAATCTCAAAACTTGGTTGATTGCAAATAAACTTAGTTTGAATATAGCTAAAACCGAATTTATGGTTATTGGATCGAGGCAAAAAATATCTGCCGATAATCACAGTACAATTTGTATTCATATTGGCGATCAGACGATCCAGCGAGTTGGTCACACTATTTCCCTTGGCCTGACCATCGATGACCGTCTTTCTTGGTCCAATCATATTGATGAATTATGTAAAAAAATTTCGTCAGGGATTGGGGTTTTGAAAAGAATTAGACCTTGTGTCCCTTTACACTCTGCTGTGCTAATTTATAATGCTTTAATATTGCCATATTTCGATTATTGTTCTCCAGTTTGGGATGGTCTAAGGAATCAACTTAGCGATAAACTACAAAAACTGCAAAATCGTGCAGCCAGAGTAATTATGAGAGCCAGTTACGATATGAGGTCTAGTGAACTTCTTGACATGTTGCAATGGGATATGCTTAATATTCGTCGCAAGAAACAAAAAGCTATTGTAATGTTTAAATCTTTAAACAACTTAGCTCCTGATTATATGCGAAATATGTTTGTTCCACGGAGCACAGGTTATACATTAAGAAACTCGGTTAGACAAGTTGATCTACCGATGCCCCATACTGACTACTTAAAACGTAGTTTTAGTTATAGCGGGGCTTGTTTATGGAATAATCTTCCAGAAAATGTTCGGAAAATTACCTCTCTGCAACAATTTAAATCCGAACTTGACAAATTCTTTTGAATATCTGATTTCCACACAGCAATCATGTAAAACAGTATTTTGTGTTATTATTGTGTGCTTTGTTTTTTGTATGGCTAAAAGTGTTTAGATATTTCTCTTTATTGTTTGTTTTATATATATAGGATTACTGATGATTCTACCGTGTATAAATAAATTTTTAATAATAATAATAATAATAACGTTCAATGGTCATGGTAGTTGTGCGCATGCGCGAAATTTGAACGAAGAAAGAACGGTCGTCTACAACTTGCTGATTGGCTAAGACAAAAAGAGAGCATGCATGAGAGCGTCAGCATTTTAACCGTCATTTTGCAAACTATTTTTTAAAAATATGAAATGAATGATCATGGAGTCAAATATTAAAACAATAATAAAAGATTTAAAGATCATGACAGCACAAAAATAGATGGTGAAATAGGAACTACACGTAGTTTACAAATTATTATCTTTGAAGTGGTAGGTGCCTATATTTTGCTTATTCAGTGTTTGCTAATTGTGTTTGGTTTAAGAACGCATTGTTATTTTGACAAGTACGAGCTTGGTATGTCGTTTTACAAGGAGCTAACCGACCGTTTAAGGCTGTACATCATTGCTTAAAAAATAAAAAGAGTTCTCAAAAGTGTACTTCAGAGTTTTGATAAAACAAAGTATCAATTTGCAGCTTATATACAGTCGCTAAAATCATTAAATAAAATGAATAATCGAAAAACAACATTCGACGTTTGGTGCTTGTATGGTTATTATAATTATTTGTGCTGTTTTGATGTTTTGAAGGTTTAGCTATAGAAAAGTTTAACACTCACTTAAACTGCAACGTAATGCAGCAGGCAAACAGGTGATTTCTGTTCACCTTTACGACTGTCTTTGTTTCCGAAAAATTTGCACGAGTTATTTTATAATATTAGCGTAGAAAGTTAGGTCTAGGTAGCGCATGAAATATTTTCAAAAATAACAGGGTGCCACTCAAACTTTGACCCAGGAAAAATGTGGGAGAACATAATGTTCAAACTAAGCCACCTAGATTTTAAATGGGCTGCAGTGTTGGAACACTAAAGTTGTAATTTACAATGTTTTAGATTTCTATGCATGCATGCCAATAGCTAATTTCATAACTTCATTTTTATTACAATGGTGATAAATTATTGCACCAAATTGTAGATATGTATCGCTTCTAATTAAAGGTGCCATTTGTTTCAATCGCTCTGAAACTAACAGTAGCGTAGCCATTTTTTCCCGTTATGCTAATATTTGGTGTTCATTGACTGAAAAAAAAACAATAAATTTCCGAAGACATGAATAATTATATAATAACTCGAAATTTACATAGCGGGACAATATCGTTAGGCTGCCATTGCGGCTACGACGCCTACAAGCTGAAAATTATCTGTCCGTTGTTCGGTGTAACTTTGTTGAAACTTTAACATTCTTTAAATCACGTATTATCTTTAATAATTGCCCCAAAACGGTAATTTTATTGCTTTTCAAGTATTTTACAACACCAACGGTAAAAAAAGAACTTTCAACTGGATAGTTCTACTATATATCCAGTCTTCGTACTTCTGGCCCCAGGACCAGGTAATGAGTTTACCTGCCAACTATACTCATTGTAAAACTTTTAAACAACATAACGTGTCATGAGAGCATAATCTTGTGACCATTGACAACAGGGCACGAATATATTACAACACCACACGCAATATTCACTTTACCTCAATTGCTCCAAGGAGTGGGCTTTTTTTGCTTCCAAATAACTTCAGTGCACCAGTTTCTCTGTCTTTGAAACATGACGAAACTAACCGAGAGTGCTGTGATATTGCCATCCTGTATAATCTAGTTTTCACAGCATAATTACGTATTGAATAAACTATATTGAAATTTTACCACAAGAGGAAGCCATCTTGAAATCGTACGATTTCTAAGGAGATGACGTCACCAAGACGTCACAAATTCACCTGATTACTTCATGTTGGATCGACACAATGGTGATAACGGGAAGACCACGGGATAAGCATGCGCACCTGAGTTATGACAATAAGGAACATGGAATACTTAAAAAACAAAAGAAAAAAATTCTCTATCTTGAACTGCCGTAAGTAAAGTGATAAATGAAAACGTATGAATATTGTGCTGTAATTATTCCTTTTTAGGAATTTGTTTTTTTAAATTAGTTTTGAAATCAAAATTACTGATTCGAAACAAGAAGCACTGTGCCGTCATTTTAAAAAACTATTCGCATCAGTATCTGAATGCGTGCATGAGCAAAAGACTATCTCTTAGACCACCAAACTTTAGTCTAATATAATTGTTATCTAACAGCGCTTGCTGTAAAATTCCGGCACAAAATATTCCAAATATCCTAGAAATTCATAGCACTGAGAAACTTCTTGACATCTTCAGTAATGTATAAGCATTTTTTAAACGAGAGCAGAACTCGGGAGATTTTCTACAAATTTGTTAGTGATAAAGATTTTTGAACAAATTCTTTCAAATAGCAGTATGTACACGACTCTCATGTCTCTTTGTTACAGCAATTTCTGCTCTTCTAAAATACTAATTAAGCCTTTATCAATTGATGTTCGACTTTCATTCTTTGCTATGAAGTTAAAAGCGTATATTAGATTTTAATTGGTGGAATGAGGCGTAAAATTTCCTAACTTTCTTTGTCTTTGGTGTTTGACGAATGCATGCACAACTTTGCCTCCCTCCCGAGGCTGATGTAGTAAAATTAAATGCGTTTGATATTTATTCATTGCTCTTGTAAATCCGATTCTCCAGATTACTTCTTCTTGTTTCGATCAAAAAGATCAGAAGAAAAAACAAAAATCAAGATGCTGGGAAATTTATAATGTTGTTCCATCATTAGATACGCATTAAAAAACTTAACAAAATTACAAGTGCATGACTCGTGCAATCAACAATTCTCAAAATGGCGGATGCTCATTCGTGTATACTGAACTTTGAAATATCGTCTTTGAAAGACAGACATAAAACATGGGATTGTTTTCTTTATCGTGTTAAATTTACTAACGATGTCATTACTACACCACTACGTCTACGCATGCTCGTATATCTGATTGTAATATAGTTATTGTATTTGATTCCACTGCATTGCTAATGACTAACTTATACTTATATCTTATTAACTTCACAAACTGTCCATTCACTCATCATCTACTAATCATATAATTATCCAACTGCTTCGTAAGATTCGCCAAGTCCAGGGCTACAATAAAATATATTGAATGCATTTTAACTTTGATATTCTATTTCTATACCTATGAGAAAACGTATGTATACGATTTTGCAAGTTAAATTTGCGTAAATTTTTAGGAAAGGCAAATGAAAACCATGTATTTACGTTTACCAAGCGTCAATAGTCGCCCAAAACATTTACACTTTTTCGCGTGCAGAGGCACCTGAGGACGTCTGGGGCTGCAGGGACAGAGTTTTAGAAAAGAGCGCAGTCTTTTTACCATAGCAATTACACGCGAAGGAAGCCTGATCGTATTGGTAGGTATACACACGATTTACAGATCCACAAGGAGACGTGTTTTTAATTATATTATAATTAGTACCATTTTGGGACCAATTATATTATAATTGGGACCACCCCATAATCATTTGATTATGGGATGAAATGGTAAAAGTATGATGCTCTTTTAGAGCAAAAGACCGCGGAGCGTCCTCGCTTGTCTCTCTAAGCCATTTTCCTCGCAGTACCCGTAGTTCCGGCGCCACAGTTGGCATATCCCGTACATGCATAAGGCGTAAATTACATAATTTTAAACAGAAACAAGACACAGACTTGGTGTTAACCTAAGCTCGTTGTAGCGCTGCAGGGCCTATAAAGACAACAAATCGGGTGGTATATATTTCATGTATGAGATCTGACGTTTGTAGAACACACATTCAAATTGTTCAAAATAAATCGTAAACAAACGTGCAACGTTGCAGACACGATGATGCACCAGTGGTAAAAAGACGGTGAAGTTATTTTGTTGATGAATATCGCAGTTCAACGCGGTCAAACATATTTTCTGGCGATTCTGGCATATAACCTTGGCTTCGTTTTTTTCCTCAGGTTTAATCACAATACTTCCCCCGAGCCGGTGCGGAGCACCGTGCGAGTGTACTAATTCCGCTCGGATATTTACACCCCAGTGTTACACCCACGATGTGCAAATGCGAAATCAAAGTCGTCCGCCATTATGCAATGGACCTCACGCCATGGACGGTCTTCTACGTTATGCGCATGCGCCAGTGGAAACTACTAAGCTCTTGATTGGTAGAAACAAAAATTTGCATTTCTGAACTTCAATGAATAACTTTAATTTCGCAAAATTTTGATGAAATTTATAAATTTACATTTTCATAAATATGTAATATATGTGTTTTTAATTAAATCAAATTAAATTAAATTAAATTAAATTCGACCCAATTCACCGTGCATAATGAAGTCGGAAGATTTCACAGCTTTAAAAAGTAATTCTTTTGTGGTAAACACAACTTTAATAATCTCAAATGTATTTCACAATAAATCTGAGTGTGTTATGTGATAAACGACACTATAATTTCATTTATAAACTGAGTTTTCATGATGACAAAATTAAAAAGAAAAGCAGATCAAAATATTCGCGTGCAAAAACCAGTCCAGGCGTAACATAAAACTTCAGATGTTGTACTTCAAGGTAATTAATAAATAAAATAATTTACCATGACAGTGACTATAGATGAGTGACTTAACTTCCAGAAAAAGGTAAGAATTTTGTCGTATTTTTGCCATTTTATTCACAAAAATATGAGGGTAAACTTTGATTCTTTAACTGAAATATACGGCCGTTCCGATGTTGGTTGCGAGTTGCTATGACTACAGTGCTTCGACGTGCAGAAAAATATTTCCATACTTTTCTCAATTTCTTCATTCTCACATACCATGCACCCTCCAAAACCCCCAACCCATAAATTTTCTAACAATAATATTACCATCCAAGGGGATGCTGCATGCATGTATACCTAGTATAATAAGCTGATATTTATATGAAGTATATAAGGTTAGTACATACCTCAGTAACAACCATAAAGCTCAATTCGCATACATATGTTGTCTTCCCAAGACTCTGGATATATACGAATATAACGAGCAGTGATTGGTGGAGACAGGACATTCTTCACAATGGTATTCCTGTCATTATTTCCATCAAATATCTAGACAAAGTTGTAAATTAAATACTGATGTATTTTCTTGAAAATCATAAAACCCTATCCAAATCCGTTTAGAAAATAATAAAACCGTTTAGTATGACTGAATTGCTTGACCATGCAGACTTCCTATGATAGTACTGTACATTCAGTGACAAACAAACAACAGACATACTTTTACATAAACCTGTGCTACTGAGGAATTTCGTTTTGAACCGAAGCCGTTCTCCAACTAGGCCATACTTTTCGATCGAACGAATTTTTCGCTAACCGGTCAAAGGCATTGTTTACTCTTTTTATACTTCATGTAAAATGGTAAATAATGTGCTTTTTCTCCGAAAGTGGTCAATATTTATGCATTGTAAATGATCTAAAACAAAATTCCGCATTGTTGTACGCGAATACTTGCATGATGCATGGCAGGCTCGTCCGGGAATATTCTCGTTAGTTTATTGCTTCGGCAGCAAAACTAACTAATTTACTTCATGTTTAATATCCAACCTTTTTTGAGCATGTTTTGGGCACTGAAGTGGACGGTGTAAAAACAATGACATTTCGCGTGTAAGTTGAGAGAACGTTTTATAGGTTATTTCAGATTCAGACTATTTTATATGAAAGTTAACCCAAACGTACACCGGGAAACGGGAATGGCAGACCATATAGTGTGAACTGAGGTTTCGCCCAATGCCGAGTTCAGCTCTGTTGTGATGAAGACTATTGTGTTTCCTTGATATTTAAAATCGGACTTTACCGAGTTTTTGGTAAGCAGTACTTGTATATGTTCTACCTATATCGTAATAGGCAATTCAGCACTCATTTATATGCCCAGCTCAAATTCATGTCGGACGGTAAAAGTAAAAGTCGAGATTTCATCTCCCCGATTAATATCATTGATCACGGCTGCTGCCCAACCTGCCTTGCTCGCTCGCTCCGGCAGAAAAAAGAGTGCTAACTGGCTGCTAATAGTGTTCTTGGGCCGGTTGTATAAAAACGTCGTTTACTCTAACTATGATTAGCTTTAATCACTGCAGTTAAAACCTTAACTATGGAAATTATTGACCGCTATTATTGATTTTGAAAAAGACTGTGAACTCGTATTTAGAAAAATTGACAGTATTTTGATCTAAAATATTGGAAAAAATGCAATAAAACAAGGAAAAAGCTAAAATAATTCAACGATAAAGGCGCTCTTAGTATAAAAAGCTGCCTTTGAGTCAAACTACCCGTTGCAGTTGAAAATGGAGATGGCTAATCTTTGCTAGGATCACAATTTGGCATCGAATAGTCTCCCGAAGCTAAAAAATACTCTGTTGCTGCCCAAATAAAAAAAAAATAAAAGCATATTGAAAGTTTACAAGCTTCGACGGGGCCTTTTCTGATTGGATAACTGTTGAAAACCTTGGTATGGGTTGATTTTAATGTTTTCTCACTCCTCAAAAGCTCAAGACGCCATTTCTAACTATGTTTTGAAAAGTTAACGATGCCCTTGAGGATAGTTAACTTTAATTAGATTTTAACTACAGTTAACGCTATATACGTTTTTATGCAACTGGCTTAACTATGTGATTAAAGTTAACTTCAATTTAACTACAGTTGGGTGGTTAAAAAGTAGTTAAAACGTAGTTAAGAATTTTATACAACCGGCCCCAGAAGATTAAGAACAGCTGCTGCTAAAGACAAAAGATCCACCATTACAAGGCGTTTTGTAAATAGTTCCTCCATATTTCAATTTGCCCGCGTTACCAAAGCGATGTCCTGGGTAAGTGTCCCGGTGATATGTCCCGGTGAAATGAGCCAATTTTATTGGCCAATAACTAATTCTTAGCTGATACTAGCTTATACTAGAGAGTATAAAATAATTGATTTATTTGTATGAAAGAATTGATGAGAGTAGTTTTTTAACTATGTCATCTCTACCACATTTTAAACCGGGATATCAAGCATCTAAATATTTCACTAGAAGGCTAAAAGTTAATATACTTTGCCGGAAAATATTTAGAGAAAAAATCTATTCGGAACTTGTGTGTGGCACCCGTTACAGAAGTGATGGATCATATCGACTATGGCAAACAATATGACGTTATATCTTGACATGTCCAAGGCTTTCGACAAAGCTAGACACTGCCGTCTCATTCATCGTCTTCGCGATTTTGGTTTGGAGGAAATATCATGAAATGGTTTTGTTCTGATCTCCGTGATCGTCACCACCAGACAACTGTATTTAGCGGAACCTCATTTCCTTTACATGTCACCTCTGGTGTGCCTCAGGTGTCTATTCTGGGATCATTACAGTTCATCATCTATGCCAACTATTTGCCTATTTGTAGACTATTCCAACTTGTACAGAACAATAAAGAATGAATTCGATCATATAAATTTACAAGATGAGTTATTGGAACTAAGTCGTTGAAGCAGCGATTGGAGTATGAGGTTCAATGTTACAAAATGGAAAGTCTTAAATATTTCGAAGAAACATAACAAAGCCGAACGGTCGTACATGCTTAATTCCACCATGCTTGAACAGTGGTCCAATCAAAAGATCTAGGATTAACAGTAACAAATACTTTCACTTGGAATAACGATATAGAGGAAATTTCACTGAAGGCTATCCGCAAATTGGGATTGATCCGTCGAATTATATTCTATTAGAAATTTTAATCCTAATAACTTCAGAATTAATCTGGTAAAACAGGACTACTTGAAGTATTTTTACTTCAATAGAGTAGAAGACTGAAGCGCATACAACGACGTGCTACCAAGTATATCATGAACCTGCCATTAAATTGTGATATGGACTACTACCAGCGTCTCTTCTCCATATCCTACAGATCTTCTCCCTATAACGTACTGGCAAGAATACCTCGACATAATATTTTATACCAAGGCAAACTATATGGTTTCTACTCTCTCAACCCAGACCTCTTACCAGTTCCTGAAAACCATAGACCTACTAGATCTTCCAAATCTGATTGTTTAAAATACACTGTTAAGAGATGCAAAACCTCTGCATATCAAAAATCCTTCTTCATTCGCTCAACGAGGACCTGGAATATCCTACATGATCATATAACATAAAAATTTCCCCTTTCAACATGTTCAAGGAAAATCTCTTCAACTACTACGTGACAGCGCTTCAGAATACTTACGACCCAGAAAACTCACGAACAGGGAAGAGTATCTGCTTGAAATGAAATACCGCTCGTAACATTTCATCAGCAATGACATGTTGCTTTTAACTTCTTTCAAATTTACTTTACATTAATTTACCAATTATCCGTTCGCCTGTGCGGGACCACATATAATTGGCTAACGCTGTTGTGGCTACCCAGCCATCATCATTGCATGTTTTTCGTCTTTTTTGTTTATTGTAATATTAGTATGATGTAGCAAATGTAAATAAATAAAAATAAACAAATAAAATTCTGTTATAGGAATTTTTTATTAAGTTAGAATAATGTTTTTGCATATAGAAAAAAAATCCCCATGAAAGTTTTTTTAAACTTTTTAATAGATAAAGCATCCATATAGCGTAAACGTTTAACACAAAAAAATCGAGTCACCGATCGTGCTTGTTTTATAAACACGATTAAACACCGTTTGGCGACCATTTTGAAACGTCTCTGTTACCATGGTAACGAGTGGCACACAAACGTTTTGGAAAGATTTCAGGTCAAGATATGTTTCCTGCAAAGTATATTAACTTTTAGCCTTCTAGCGAAATATTTAGATGCTCGATATCCCTGTTTAAAATGTGCACCAAAAAATGTCGAGAAGCTGTATTGAGCCACCACTATCCTTCAAATAACCTACCCCATACTTAATTAACTGTATTTTTTACACGCCCTGTAGTGCAATAATTCTCACCTTATCATCACCCTCATCTTTGTAAGACTCGAATGTTGTTTCATTCAAACTATACTTCACGGAATAGGTCTTCACCCAACGATAACGATAAGATTTATTATAATAATAACTTCCTCCCTGAGTGGCAATCCCTGAGACAACTTCCTTCTTTCCAAGATCAACCTGTATCCACGGATTCTGGTCGTTTACTCCAGCTATCCATCCTATATCTTTGTTGTACAATCGTCCACGAGCTGCATAGTAATTTTTCCAATAACTCGAAGAAGTCAATTGCGAATCTTTAACTTTATTCTTATCTTCCACGCCAAGTGTCTTTTCACCAGCTTTGCAAGGAATTGCATTGACTACAGGGAATTTTAAACATTTAAGCCTGTGTTTTAAGACAAAAGTCATAAGACTAGTTAAAGACATATCACACAAGCGCTAGATAAACATGCATGACTAGTTTCAAACAAATTAAGAACTATATACTGTTAATTAGCTACTATAACACCTGTTTGGGCCAAATGAGCTTTGTACGACCGCTTAGTTAAAGTGCCTATATCACTTGTGGGATCTTTATGCATTTGAAAAGAACGTAATAAGTTAGTTAATATATTAAAAACGTTTTTTGATTTAGTGCAATAATTTCGAAGATACAATCCTCTAAACTACCTGCGGTTCTTAAGTCCCAACCTCCTGGGTTTAAACACGGCTATTTAATTTGAAACTGCCCATTGTTTACAGGAGCCTGGGACTCAGGAATTGCAGGGAGTTTAAAAGCTAGTATCTTCAAAATTATTGCACTAAATAAAAAAACGTTTTTATATATTAAGTAACTTTTTACATTCTTTTCAACTGTATAAAGATTCCACGAGTGATATAGGCATTTTAAGTACGCAACATTTATAAGAAAAATATTTTTTTTGCGGAAAGAATTTTAGTCCTATATACCTTCCAGTACGGGCCAAACAAGTGCAATCCATTGCCCTACTGTTAAATCTCTTTGTATTACGTATACCGAGATGCACATCGGCACAAACATCATAGGGTCCTGACATATAGACTTTTCTTTACCTTCTGTACCGTTCAAAGTTGTAACCGATTTTTTGCAAAACGCAACAATAATCATGTAAAAGGAAACGTTGTTCCTACTGATCTGGGCATACAGCTAAATTAATAAGTCTCTTATGATTACAGCGAGCAGCAGTTTGTAGATTAGAATGGCGTTAAAAGAAGTGCCCAATAGTCTTGCAACGATAACGACCCCACCCACCCGGGGACGGCAGTAACGATGTTGCTGTTCGCCTGCGATCCTACATGTAAGTAACGGTGTTTACACTTGCGATTTTTGCAGCGATTTTATGTGTGATTTTCCTCTTTTAACAGATGTAAATGAGTAATTAGTTACGAACGTTCTGATTAATAAGCACTCTTTTTGGAACATCAGTAACGAATTCACTCGTTCCCATGTATCAAAGGAAAAAAATCGCACGTAAATCGCAGCAAGAATTGCAAGTGTATGCGGGCCTTACTACGTGTCACACTCTCCTTTCGGTGTATTTTATAAAAACGCCATTAGAGGAAAATTTTCAAATTTACAATTACTATTACGCAAAGTGAGATGTGCAAACATCATGGGGTCTGAACATATAGATTTTTGTTTTCCTGCTGTACCGCTCAAAGTTGTAACAGATTTTTTGCAAAACGCAACTATAATCATGTAAAAGGAAACGTTGTCCCTACTGATGTTGCATACGGCTAAATTAATAAGTCTCTTATGGTTACAGCGAGCATCAGTTTGTAGATTTGAATGGCGTGAAAAGAAGTGCCTAATAGTCATGGAACGATAACGCCACCTTTTCACACTTTCTTTTCAGTGTATTTTATAAAAACGCAATTCCGAAGAAATTTACAATTACTATTTGCAAACTTCTGCCTGCACTGCTTTTAATCCTACCTCTTTCACAACCATAAAGTTCCACTCTCAAAGAAATGTGGTTGTTCCATGTCTTCGGGTGTATGCGGATATAACGAGCTGTTACAGCTGGTGATAAGACATTTGTCACAACAGAATTTTCGTCCGTATTTCCATCGAACACCTGAAACGAAATGTTGAATGGTCGTTGTATTTTCACTATATTAATCTTCATATTTTACTTAATGGATCTTTTTATATTAAATTTTAAAAAATTGGCTTAAATTTCTAAGCAGTAGCAAAGTAGCAAAGTAGGAAAGCGCATGCAGTTGCCCAGCATGCCTCAGTAAGCGTTCCAGAGTAAAGTGTGATATTCTGTTTAGTGCATTTCTTAACAAAATGCCACATTAAAGCCAAATACAGCAAGAAAAAAAACATTTTGTTGTTGAATTTGGGCAGAACGTGTAAAATTTACAAAACAAGAATGTTTGCATTGCTAACTTGGGACGTTTTATCAATTTTTCTCCAAGTTCTAAATATTGAAGGTTTTGCTATTTTTTAATTTCCACAAAAAAATACAATGCTAGCTGTTAGTGGTCAATTTGATGTGAAATCACTCCAAATTGCATAAACTGTACAAATTGTCTATTGATAAATTATAAAAAATCTCATCATTTAGCAGGCTATATAAAAATACATGATAAAAACAGTTAATGAAACACATTTTATTTAAATATGTGGCAGATACATCAATCATCTTGCTATTTTGAGGTATTTTGCCACTAAAATGAAGATTGATTCAGCACAGTGTGGTATTTGGCAAATTTGCCACAATTATAATGGAAAATTGATTTACAGCATGTCCAATATCACAAAGCAAACCTTTTCTGGTTTCGAGATCTCGAAAGCCTTGCCTGGTTTCGAGATCTCGAAGCCTTGTCTGGTTTTGAGATCTCGAAGCCTTTGCCTGGTTTCGAGCTCTCGAAGCCTTTGCCTGGTTTCGAGATCTCGAAGCCTTGCCTGATTTAGAGAAAATATACAATATAATATAATAATACAATATAATAATTACAATATAACAATACAATATTAACTGTTAGGAAATTGTTCAATTAATCATATAATTAATTAATTAAATAAATTACATTAATAAAATACATTCTTGAGCTTAACATAGAAGCTGGTACAGCAATGAACAGCAACTCTACCTTATACACTTTCAATAAAAACAACATATTAAGATCACTACTGTCAGGTACATACTGTATTTGCTGGGTTTACCTGATTTATTTAGCCCTCTGCTGGATTAATCTCAATTTAATAGCAGAGCTGTCAAGAACTAGGCATTTTACACCAAGTTCTTGGCAAGCTAAGGCACATGATCCTGCACCTCCGCAGGCATCAACTACATATAGAGTTTTGTCCTCTACAAAAAGGTTTAGCAATTTTACATACAAATTGATTCCAGTGTCTTTTTCTGCGAAGAACTCATCTGCAGATTGCGTGAATAGGTCATCTCCTTTGATTGGTTGACATGTTTTTGTCACAATGAAAGGGTGTGTTGACTTTGTCAAGGAAGAGCTCTCTGCAAGAAACAACACAAATTATGAATGCTCACAGTATGAGGTTGTATGGCATTCAAGGTCTGATGGCATGGAGCACCTTACTGATATGCTAGCATTTTGGGTTATACTGGAGAAAGCATATGATGCATAAAACTTCATAACTTTCTCTTTATACAACCATTCTTCTTTCTTTGTGATTTCATAAGTATGAAAATTAAAAAAATCACTGCACAAGGAAATGATGCACATGATATATAACAGTTTTAATATTACACATACCTTGTAGTACTACAGGATTGCAATGATAATATGCAATGTCCCATTCAATGCCCATGGACTCTAGGACTGTCACAAGAACTGACATGTTAGCAGTCTCTCCCGGGAAGATGACAAATCTTGTCTGTTCGACGTTATGCCTGAAGTTGATGGTTCTCATCATCCTTAGAAACTGCTCTAAATCTTTTGATGCCCATGACTAGAATGTATAAAAATAAAATAAAAATACATGACATATAGTCCAATTAATTACTCTATACATACCTGTGATTCAGTTGAGTTAAATGTTTTGTAAAATTTGTACTTCGAAGTTGGAAAAATACTTGGGAAATGCAAATTCAGTATTCCTAGTAGATCTGTCAGAGCTACATCTGTCAAGCCATGGCGCAGAAGAAATGACAACAAAATCAAAATACTTTGTGCTCTGGTAATTATTGCTCCTTGGTAAACAGGTTCATTACCATCTTCAATATCCAGGCCCTACGAATTGCAATTAAAATGTACATTAATTTACGAATTGCTTAGCATGCATAGATCTGTTTAACACATGACGATTTTACTAGCAGTGGTACAAGGCCCAGGGTACTCTCAGTAAAAATGTTATATAATTTTAAATACTTATAATCTTATCTTACATCATTCTCTCCATCTGATTGATCATCTGAATAATCATCTGTATCATCATCATTGCTAGAACACCTTCTGTTCTACAAAAGACAATTTAATAACGTTATTACATACATTATACGGTTATATCAATACTTTTTATTATTTAGCCTATTTTTATTATTTATTTATTACTTCTCAAACAGCATAAATTTCTATGCGAATTTGTTATGGTACAGTAATTAAACAAATACCTGCACGATTCCATCATCAAATTCATCAGAGTTACTGCTGCTATCTTGTTGTTGTATCAGTAATTCATTGTTATCATCCAGGCCCTAAAATTAATGTGTGATCAATAAATAGTATGGTATGTACATTCCAAAGTAATTTGAAAACTTGAATTATTGAATAAATATATTAATGAATATGAATTTCAAATTTAAATGGCATTTTCTCTGGGTATCCTGGTTTCCTCTGACAGGCCAGACAGGGAATGTAATTATAAGGTGTGTGAAACCATTCCACAGTTCTCGTGTTCCATTATCAGATATAATATATCAGATATAACCTTGAAAAACTTCTGCGGTGCCTGATCACAAGCATTACTGAGAGTAACAAATCTGAATAGAAATATAAAAATGTATCATACCTGCTGGTCAGTATTTTCACGACTAGTGTGAAGCTACCACAGGATTCACCACAGGATTCGCTCTTCCTCCGAGAACAACAAAATCGAACATATGCGAAGCTAGCACGATATTCATCCGCACTAAATTCGATACGTAAACACAATATATTATTTTTTATTTTGCCGTTAAAAACAGGCGGTATGTCAAAGAAACTGGTATCGATAGAAAGGTTACATAACACAGATTCCGAATATGTAATTTTTATCCTGGCCCAAATTCGTCGTCGAATCTTACAGCTCCTGAAACGCAGACGTCTGCCAGCCTGAGATTCGAAATGGCATATAATGATGTACGTTAAATGCGCGTTGAAGTACGAGCGAAGTAAACACCAAAAAACGGCTTCAAAATTTATGAAACTGCTATCGATAGAAAGCTTATATAACACAAATTCCGAATATGTAATTTTTATCCTGGCCCAAATTCGTCGTCGAATGTTACAGCTCCTGAAACGCAGACGTCTTCCAGCCTGACATTCGAAATGTCCGTGAAATACGAGCGAAGTACGCACCCCAAAACGGGTTCACATGCAATAAAACCACCAGGGCTCTCACATCCTATTGTTTAGAAATCCTTAGACTAAGGACAAAATTCCTCAGATTGAGTAAAATTTCCTTAAATCTCCGGGTTCCCAGATATGAAGCCTGAGACCTAGTGTAGTTTACTAAAAAGGCGGGAAAATTGTTTTGGCTTTATATTAGTTAAAACTCAAACAATTCCTTAAAAACCCTCAAAAATTCCTTAAAAAGGTGAAATAAGATCAAAATTTCCTTAGTTTAAGGAAATGTCCTTAAAAGTCAGAACGCTGGAAACCACAGGCAGCCGGTCACTGCTTTTACGTCATGCTATATACGTAACAGCAGTGACCAGGCTGTCTGTGATGAAACTGGTATCGATAGAAAGCTTGCATTATTAAATATAAATAAAAAAAAAAGTAAATATAAAGCTTCGGTTAAATGTGTATCGTACTACGGTGGCCCATAGGGGACATGCTAAAAAAAATAAGGCCTAGAATTATGCGTTTATTTAGATACCTTCAAGAATTGTGATGCCTCAGAATCATATGCATGATGCCTACAGAATTCTATATGCATTGAGAATGAATGTCTTCAGAATTCTATATGCCTTCAAAATCTATCTGTGTACAACGGCAAAACGTCGTTTATTAGTCCCATGTAGAACGTCTGCATTTCAGGACCCAGTGAGCGCTACCTCGAATTAGGCTCTATAAATTGTCCCTAAACGTGAAACACAATGTTTTCAACGTCTTATATCTCATTAAATGGTACAGTTGATAATAACAACAACGTTTTATCATAACATTTATTTAAAGAAGTATTCCAACCACGTCGTCGTCGTGTTGCCGTCCTACATGCTTAAGGTCCCTATAATATGCGGAATACGGAGTAAGGAGTGCGAATGCAGAGTATAGAGTAGAGCGAAGGATCAGAGTATTACAATATTTATGTAAGCGGTGGCAGCGCTACGGGGGTGTGTTTGCCCCCCAGATCTTTTCATGTTACGTAAGTAGTGTAATACTCTTTTAACTTTTAAATACTTTTCTACTCTTTCCCCCCAAAACATTTCTTTGACCCCCAATTGCCCCCCCCCCTCATTTTAACCTGGCGCCGCCACTGTATGTAAGAACAAACAAGGGCCGTTGCGAAAAGTGCAACCCAGGTCCTCCGGCAGGAATCGAACTATAGCTGAGGCGAGGTTAAGGGTATAGGGTTATATGACGTTTGAGAGATTTTGAATTGACAAAATTCTGCTGATTTATAGGGACTAGGCCATGAATTTGATGAATTTTGAATTAAAAAATAAAATTGCCATTTTTTAGATTCGCATAAATCCATATGCTGCCTTAATCTCAACGCATGCCAAATGTAACGATAGCCTCCAAGTCTCCCAGAGTCCTCCATCATTTATGCGATTTACATGAACATTTCACAACAATTTGGTTGATGGGAGAGTTTAACTGATGCAATCTGAATTTTTTTCTGTTAAAGCAATCTACCATATTTGAAGGCTTTCGCAAAGATATGTTTTTTAAAAAGCGTGTAGCATTGTTAGAATAAAGTTGTAGAATTTTAGATTTGGGCACAAAGCTAAAAAATGGCAATTTATTTTTTAATTCAAAATTCATCAAATTCATGGCCTAGTCCCTATAAATCAGCAGAATTTTGTCAATTCAAAATCTCTCAAACGTCATATAACCCTATACCCTTAACCTCACCTCAGCTATAGTTCGATTCCTGCCGGAGGACCTGGGTTGCACTTTTCGCAACGGCCCTTGTTTGTTCTTACATACAGTGGCGGCGCCAGGTTAAAATGAGGGGGGGGGCAATTGGGGGTCAAAGAAATGTTTTGGGGGGAAAGAGTAGAAAAGTATTTAAAAGTTAAAAGAGTATTACACTACTTACGTAACATGAAAAGATCTGGGGGGCAAACAACACACCCCCGTAGCGCTGCCACCGCTTACATAAATATTGTAATACTCTGATCCTTCGCTCTACTCTATACTCTGCATTCGCACTCCTTACTCCGTATTCCGCATATTATAGGGACCTTAAGCATGTAGGACGGCAACACGACGACGACGTGGTTGGAATACTTCTTTAAATAAATGTTATGATAAAACGTTGTTGTATAGTATCAACTGTACCAATTTAATGAGATATAAGACGTTGAAAACATTGTGTTCACGTTTAGGGACAATTCTATAGAGCCTAATTCGAGGTAGCGCTCACTGGGTCCTGAAATGCAGACGTTCTACATGGGACGTAATAAACGACGTTTTGCCGTTGTACACAGATAGAATTTTGAAGGCATCATATAGAATTCTGAAGACATTATCTAAAATTCTGAAGGCATCATGCATATAGAATTCTGAAGGCATCATGCATATAGAATTCTGAAGCCTCACATAAAATTCTGAAGGTATCATATAAAATTCTAAAGGCATATATTTATATTTATAGCATGTCCCCTATGGGCCACCGTAGTACGATACACCGAAGCTTTATATTTACTTATTTTTTTTTATTTATATTTATTAATGCAAGCTTTCTATTGATACCAGTTTCATCACAGACAGCCCGGTCACTGCTGTTACCTATAAGCATTACGTAACAGCAGTGACCGGCTGCCTGTGGTTTGGTTTCATTGAATGTGAACCCGTTTTGGGGTGCGTACTTCGCTCGTATTTCACGGACATTTCGAATGTCAGTCTGGAAGACGTCTGCGTTTCAGGGGGTGTAACATTCGACGACAAATTTGGGCCAAGATAAAAATTACATATTCGGAATCTGTGTTATCTAAGCTTTCTATCGATACCAGTTTTATTGAATGTGAAGCCGTTTTTTGGTGTTTACTTCGCTCGTATTTCAACGCGCATTTAACGTACATCATTATATGCGACTTCGAATCTCAGGCTGGCAGACGTCTGCGTTTCAGGAGCTGTAAGATTCGACAACGAATTTGGGCCAGGATAAAAATCACATATTCGGAATCTGTGTTATGTAAGCTTTCTATCGATAGCAGTTTCATAAATTTTGAAGCCGTTTTTTGGTGTTTACTTTGCTCGTAATTCAACGCGCATTTAACGTACACATTATAATGCGATTCCTCCAGACGTCTGCGTTTCAGGAGCTGTAAGATTCGACAACGAATTTGGGCCAGCATATTCGCAATCTGTGTTAGCTTTCTATCGATAGCAGTTTCAAAATTTTGAAGCCGTTTTACTTGCTCGTACTTCAACGCGCATTTAACGTACATCATTATATGCGATTCGAATCTCAGGCTGGCAGACGTCTGCGTTTTCAGGAGCTGTAAGATTCGACAACGAATTTGGGCCAGGATAAAAATTACATATTCGGAATCTGTGTTATGTAAGCTTTCTATCGATAGCAGTTTCATAAATTTTGAAGCCGTTTTTTGGTGTTTACTTTGCTCGTAATTCAACGCGCATTTAACGTACATCATTATATGCGATTTCGAATCTCAGGCTGCCAGACGTCTGCGTTTCAGGAGCTGTAAGATTCGACAACGAATTTGGGCCAGGATAAAAATTACATATTCGCAATCTGTGTTATATAAGCTTTCTATCGATAGCAGTTTCATAAATTTTGAAGCCGTTTTTTGGTGTTTACTTTGCTCGTACTTCAACGCGCATTTAACGTACATCATTATATGCGATTTCGAATCTCAGGCTGGCAGACGTCTGCGTTTCAGGAGCTGTAAGATTCGACAACGAATTTGGGCCAGGATAAAAATTACATATTCGGAATCTGTGTTATGTAAGCTTTCTATCGATAGCAGTTTCATAAATTTGGAAGCCGTTTTTTGGTGTTTACTTCGCTCGTACTTCAACGCGCATTTAACGTACATCATTATATGCGATTTCGAATCTCAGGCTGGCAGACGTCTGCGTTTCAGGAGCTGTAAGATTCGACAACGAATTTGGGCCAGGATAAAAATTACATATTCGGAATCTGTGTTATGTAACCTTTCTATCGATACCAGTTTCATAAATTTTGAAGCCGTTTTTTGGTGTTTACATCGCTCGTACTTCAACGCGCATTTAAGGTACATCATTATATGCGATTTCGAATCTCAGGCTGGCAGACGTCTGCGTTTCCGGAGCTGTAAGATTCGACAACGAATTTGGGCCAGAATAAAAATTACATATTCGGAATCTGTGTTATGTAAGCTTTCTATCGATAGCAGTTTCATAAATTTTAAAGCCGTTTTTTGGTGTTTACTTCGCTCGTACTTCAACGCGCATTTAACGTACATCATTATATGCGATTCGAATCTCAGGCTGGCAGACGTCTGCGTTCAGGAGCTGTAAGATTTGACAACGAATTGGGCCAGGAAAAAAATTACATATTCGGATCTGTGTTATGTAACCTTTCATCGATACCAGTCATTGATATACTGCCTGTTTAACGGCAAAAAAAAAAATATATTGTGTTTACGTATCGAATTTAGTGCGGATAAATATCGTGCTAGCTTCGCATATGTTCGATTTTGTTGTTCTCGGAGGGAGAGCGAATCCTGTGGTGAATCCTGTGGTAGCTTCACACTAGTATTTTCACGTTCAGAGTCGTTGATTAATAGACCTTCCTAAAATTGACCCATACAAAGAATTAATCATATACTTGATTCAATAATGATAAAAAAACACCGCATGATACAAACACATGCAAAAGAGGTGATATAAACAGAAGCAGGCAAACCTCGACTTGTTCAAGAGCTCTTCTTGAGGTTGATGTAGCTTGTATCTGTTCGTTAACTTCTAACTGCAATCGCAGGATTCGCAGACGTTTCCTGTAGTTGGTTCTTCTCGGAATATTACTACTTCCATTCACCTGATATTGTTTGTAAGGTCCTCGCCTTGTGTTCATCATGTATTAGTTAGTTAAACATCGTTTTACGAAGGTAAAAACACAGCTTTGAATGAAGAAAACTTTGAAAATTCAAAATTCCATATGGTGTTTACGTTGGTCAGCGGTCAAGACAACAGGCGCATTTTCGCAATGATTTGTGGGAAACCATATGATAATACATCCCGCCATTTTCTGAAACGCGCACATTTATTCAAATTTACTGTGATTTTTTAGTGCTTTGCTCTGACTCTGTGAAGAATTTTCAGGCTTTTCATATTGTCTGTCAAAATGAAATTTGCCATATTCGAATTTGACGACAACACATGCGAGATTGGAGAGACATCATGGATTCTCAACGAAGACAAAAGCAAGTTAACAAACGATCATCTTTGCTTGTTATCAAATAAAAAAGTCGTCGTCCGATGGCCTAAAGATTTCGGTAAAATTGTAAGGAAATTGGGGAAGATGCCAATAAAGATAGACGATATTGCTTCAACGTTTTGTACTGCAACGATTGTGAAGTTGAACGGTAAGCACACAATTAACAGTCAACACTGAATATTTTAAGTATTGAGAATGGGAAAATACTTGCAAAAAATTGCGAAGTAACTGACTATATTGAATTTATAAGACATGTAGCCTTGTTTCTGTTGTTCATCGCATTGCCATTGCAACCAATGGACATGAAATATATTTATTTGAAGAGTTTCCAGGATAACTAATTTGAAATGAGCAAGTATACCCATAAGATGTTGAAAAATATTATGGATTGAAAACAGGGACATCTGAATATATCTAATATGACCACAAATTTACTATGCGCGAATATAAAAACGCAATAAATAAAAGAAAATGTTCAAAATACATCCAAATAAGTCAACGAAAAAGGTGTCCTTGATATAAAAAGGTCCCTTTGAATCAACCTACAAGTTGCAGATGAAAATGGCGATGGCTAGTCTTTGCTAGGATCGCAATTCGGCATCGACATGTCTTCCGAAGCAAAAATATATTCTGTTGGAGCCCAAATGGCAAAAATAAAAGCATATTAACGGCTGAAAACCTTGGTATGTGTTGATTTTAATGTTTTGTTGCTCCTCCAAAGTTCATGGGGCAATATTTAATTACGTTTTGAGAAGTTAACGATACTTTTGAGGATGATTAACTTTAACTACGTTTTAACTATGAATAACGCTAACCACGTTTTTATACAACCGGCCTAACTACGTGATTAAAGTTAACGACATTTTAATCACAAAAAAGTGATTAAGTTAGTTCTGGCCACATTTGGGTATCTTGGGCCTCTTGGCCCTTGGGATTATTTTATTATTGTATTAACAATTGTGAATAGTTTGTCACATAAGGTTAAGCAAGTGAAAATATTGTTATTTTGACATCAACATCACGCAAGTGTATACTAAACAAACAAACTCTAATTGAATATTTTAAATATATCATTTTATAGGATTTAGAGATTCCAGAAAGTGCCCTTGATCTTGTGCCATCTTCACCAGATAATGTGGACTTAGACAGATTGAAGAAGGATATCCCGAAATTTCTAAACAACTCCAGAGTCATTTCTACTGAACAAAAGGAGTGGTGGGACACCTTCTTTGCAGATGCTTTGGAAACATACCAAGTCTCCCCGGAGAAACATTCCTTGTGGCTGCTAGACGAAGTAAAGATCTTAAAGGCTCGTTCTTCAAACACAATGGCAACACCACATGCTTTGTCATCCTTGACCGTGCTTGTAGCACCCATGTCAGATGCCACAGAAAAGGCAGCTGAGCTTGTCAATGCTCAGTTTAATGAGATTCCAGAGGTATAGTATTAAGGCTATGTACAGTTAAAACACACCAACCTTAGTGAGGGTAGCTGGCCAATGTGCATGCAATCAGAGTTGATGACAATGGAGAGTAGTGTCCAATACACTACAGCAGATCAACTAGGTACTGTAAAGTCTCATATTTACTAATTTCTCAAATTATTTTTAAGGTTTACACTGGCCCTTATGTGAGACCAAAAACAGTCTCAGAAGTTGATAACCTGTGGCAGTTTGTGACAGTTGGGGTATTTGTGGCAGTAAACCTTGAAAATTATGAAAAGGTACCCGTCATTGGCAAAGTTGTTGAAAAAGATGAAGATAATGTCAAGGTGCACTACTGGAAAGTTTCTTGGAACAAGAAATGGACTCCTTGGTTGTACAATAATTTGCCTTGGATTGATGAGCTGCCAAAGGACTGTATATATTTAGCATCATTTGAACTTGATGAAAACGATAAACTGCAGAAGGATACTAAGCGAAGTATTAGAGAATTTTTAAACAAAGACAAAACTAATTGAAAATTTTAAGCTGTAATTAATGGCTTGCAATATTTATATATACAAAATTAATATAATCTTAACATACCAATGTTTTGGTAACTGTACCAGTAACCATAGTCATTCCTTAGGGCACTTGAAACCAGCGAATGCTTTAATATCTCAAGTCCTTGTCTGGTTTCGAGATCTCAAAGCCTTTGCCTGGTTTCGAGATCTCGAAGCCTTTGCCTGGTTTCGAGATCTTGAAGCCTTTGCCTGGTTTCGAGATCTCGAAGCCTTGTCTGGTTTTGAGATCTCGAAGCCTTTGCCTGGTTTCGAGATCTCGAAGCCTTTGCCTGGTTTCGAGATCTCGAAGCCTTGTCTGGTTTTGAGATCTCGAAGCCTTTGCCTGGTTTCGAGATCTCGAAGCCTTTGCCTGGTTTCGAGATCTCGAAGCCTTGCCTGGTTTCGAGATCTCGAAGCCTTGCCTGATTTTGAGATCTTGACTTTTGCAAAATGACCAGTTTTTGGCTATTTATATTCTTCTCATGGCCAGAAAATTCGGACATAGTTAACATTCTACTTCCGCCTAAATTTGCATATGGTGTCAAAATAAAGCTTCGTGAGTTTATAGTAAACTGTAATGTGCACAGTACTAAACGCTAAAAATACACCTTTAGGTAGGTCGATTATAATTTGCCTTAATTGCTCGTTGCAGAGCAAGTTAATCTTAATATTTTTATATAGTATTTCAAAATGTTTTATCAATATTCGTTCTGCATTTTCAAAACAAAGTTTTGGTCATTTATCACGTTGAATACCATATAAAACGAAAACCGTAATAGCGTAGAAATAAAATAAAAATGCAGAGCCGACATAAACCTTTGCCAGCAAAATATTACCTCAAGATCTTCAATATGACACGAGTTAAAAGAAACAACCAGGGCAAATAGCAAAGATGCAATGATTTTCTTAAATTTTGCAAAATTTAAGAATGCGCAATATAATTTATAGTTCTGCAAACGAATAATATTTGAACAGATATGCAAATTTGCTACGGCAATCTGCATATTCCATGTCCGCAATTTCTGGCCATGTCTGTATACATAGATAATAATTTTAAAAAAAAAGATGAATATAGCAATAAACAATATTTTTGTTGCTAATATTTGAATATTTACTTGATATCAGCCAAACCTCTTTCTTTTCTTGCAGATTTTTTGCAAAAATGGCTTTTTTAGGATGTTAAATGCTGTTGCAAACCGTTTCTTGAGAAATACTCATTTATTTGGCAGAAAATGAGCCAATTTTAAGTAAACAGAATATCACACTTTACTCTAGAACGTGTTCTACTAGCCTTTACAGTTGATTTCACAAAACTTTGGCCGCTCCAGTTGCGAACTATGTTCTGAAACTGTCAAGTGGGCGGGGAAGTTGTCAATTCCGTTTTGTAATTCGCAACGAAGTTCCGAAGTTCAAATCGAACTTCGGAATTTCAAATCGAACTTTGCAGGCAATTTGTCTCAGTCTTTATAAAATTGCTACTAGAAAATACCAGGGCAAAGCAATTACAATATATTTCTTTACTGCATTGAAATTGCTTTGCCCTGGTATTTTATAGTGGCCATTTTATAGCGATTTAGTCAAATTGCCGCAAAGTTCGATTTGAATTTCATTGCGAATTACAAAACGGAATTGTCAACTTCCCCGCCCACTTGACAGTTTCAAAACATAGTTCGCAACTGGAGCGGCCAAAGTTTTATGAAATCAACTGTAATACGACTTGTTTGCTTTCCCGTTCCATGGCTTATTCTTGATTAATGCATGCTATAACTGAAAGTCTTCCAAATATTTAGAACAAATTTGAATAACTTCACAAATAACCTCACGAATAACCCTCTGCTTTGTGTGGAGACGGAAGGAGCAAGATCACAAAAAGAAAAGCGTGGGTATTAGTCATAGTATTATTTTGTTAGAAAACAACTCATTTAAAAGCAGCCGAATTAATAAGCTGAAAGGCTATTGTTTGTAAAAAAGTATTTAATAATAATAATGAAATATCACATTTTTAGGGCGATTTCCCGATTCCCCAATTCCCCGATTCCCCGATTCCCCGATTCCCCGATTCCCCCATTCCCCGATTTCCCGATCCCTCCATTCCCCGATTCCCCCATTCCCCCATTCCCCGATTCCCTGATTCCCCGATTCCCCCTTTTTACAAAGTGTGTTCAATGGTTTTATTTCTATTTACGCGAAGTAGGAGATCTTTTACACTGGGTTAACTAATGTTCATTAATGTTTAGTTTTTGGCTTCACTCTTCTCTTCTCTTCGGATTCTTCGTCCTTTCGGAACCTCGTTGTTTTCTGTTGTTGTCTTTGGTACGTTTTATATGCTTTTTACTTCGCTAGTCCACTGAAGTTGGGGTGTTTTGCACGCCCTTTTATAGTAACGGTTTAGGGAAACTTGCCTTTCTCTCAGTTATAACTGAGAGCGTCAGAATTAAATCAGTTTATATACTGACCCAAATAGAAACATGCATGCGCTATTCTACGGCAACATGTTTAATCAGCATGCTAAGTGTTCTTAGGGAACTTTATTTGAACAGCTATACTCTCGTGTTTAATAATTATCGAACATAAACAAACAAATGACAAACATATACGTGTAACATGAGAATAACAAAAACTATATTATACAAATCTTAAAATGCGTCCAGTTTCATGTCCATAACACAAGCGTTCTGACCATCAGGAAGGATCCGGAGAACTCTGAGACTTTCGTACGTCTCAATAATCGTATTTAAACGACCACGGAGGCTTCCACTGGTACCTCTTTGGCTGGACATTTGACGTAGCCATCGCATTAGGATAGAGGGAGTACATGTCGCCAAACTCGTCTTGGACTGCAGACTGAGAACAAAACGACGGTAGTTTCAATTCTAGTTCATGGGAAGTGTAGAGTTTGTGGACAGTTGTCTTGAAGAGTCAACCAAAAATGAAACAAAGTTTAGCATTGCCATAAGTAGAAGTATTGATGAATACAGAGCGTGCGTTTCCTTCGAACCAGTCAGCAGGTCGCTACAGAACCCGTTTCTAAGCAATGTTTGCAATATTTATTGTTCTGACTTCTTCTGAGTATATACTAATGGTGGACTGATTGAGTTTCCGAAACGTTTTGTAAGGCCAAATTCTGCACCAAATGTTAAATGGTTTTATTTCTATTTACGCGAGGTAGGAGATCCTTCACAATGGGTTAACTAATGATCATTAATGTTTAGTTTCCGGCTTCATTCTTCTCTTCTCTTCGGATTCTTCGTCCTTTCGCAACCACGTTGTTTTCTATTCTTGTCTTTGGTCGTGGGTTCTGTAAAGGTTGAGCTTCTCTAACGTTTCATATGCTTTTTACTCCGCTAGTCGACTGAAGGTTGTGGTGTTTTGCACGCCTTTTTATAGTAACGGTTTAGGGAAACTTGCCGACGTCATCAACCAGAGTGGGCTGATCCTTATCCAACCAATCAGCGTTGTTAGTTAGAAATGTGGGCTCGTTCCAGCTCTCATATCTTGTTTGTATAAGGCGTTGACGCACTAGTCGAGTTGGTCTTTAGCTCAATCGATCAATACTTAAAAATGTTCACAACTTAAAATATTTATCATCAACAACTAGTAAAATTTTCAAATAATATCTCCGTGAACAATATCCTTCAACTTAAACTATTTTTACTCTTATTTTTATCGAATTAATTCATTTCCTCTGGAAACCATCTGCTAAAAGATAGTTAAAAGTGGATAGCAATCTGATGAATAATAGCTGTGCTGGATTAAACAATCACTTAATGGTTTCCGTGTTCGGTTGGCCTGATCCAAACAAGCGGGAATGTTGCGAGAGTGAAGAAAAGAGCGCTGAAATAAAATCCTGACTTTTTGTGCAATAATGTATTAATATGATTATTATCTCTTTAGATGCTCACCTTCTGAGTTGCATTAATTTTGTATGAAGTGAGGTTTTCTTTATCCACACCGTAAGAGATCGAATACGTCTTCACCCAATAACGATTAGAACCAAAACCTTGAGTGGCAATCGCTGTAACAAGTTTTTTTTTGCCAAGATCGACTTGGAGCCATTGGTTCTGATCGTCATCGTCAGGACGCCAAGAAGCTGCACCGTTTAATCTCCCTTTTGATGCGGAAAATCCATTTTTTTCAGTTGATGATGACATCTGAGAATTCTTTATTCTTCCATCCTCCGCTCCAAGTGGAACCTTGCTGGTATTGCAAGAACCTTGTCGTAAGATATGCAAAAAAAGTATGTACATGATCTAAGAGATTCACTTCTTCCATGGTTGCGTGCATTGACCACTTGAAGAGGCAAAGTGAATTAATGTTGCATATCAACTTTTGCCACATTTGAGAAAGGGAACTGGGTTCAGATGTAAAAAAATCGAGTCAGGGCCAATTATATAATGTGTTAAATCGGAATTAGAAGTAGAATATTTTTCACACAATGTTACGTCGTTAAATGGATTTTTAAACGTATGGCTAATACACCGAAGTCCAAAGCCATAATTAAATTGCACAATAATTTAATGCTAATAACTTAATACTACATCATTCCCCCCCCCCGTCCGTTTCAGCCAAAAACCTCAATATCTATTGTTATATATTGCCTTGATGTTCGAGTGTACGCAGGCATTTTCTCGGTGTTAATGCATTGAAATTCTAGCCACATAATTATGATATCAAATGACAATAATTCACTTCACCCGACCCTTCACCCACAATCCAACGATATGTTGAAGTTAATTTTGGATATGCGCGTTGAAGGTTAACGATGGACTTGAAACAAGTCAAAGTTGAGTATTATTTACCTGTGTAGCAACCAATAACTTCGATTCTCAAGGATATGTGATCAAACCAAGACACTGGGTGTATGCGAATATAACGCGCATTTATTGTTGGATATAAGAGATTTGTCACGACAGAATTCTTGTCATCATTTCCAGCGAATACCTTTATAATTTATAAAAGATGGATGAAAGAAAAACGTTTGCATTAGACTACTTTTGATTTGTGAAAAGAAATAAAATATATCACCACAGATATGAATAAATATACTACACCGGACAATTTCGCAAAATATAATAAAACATACCCGAAGGTATTTTGACTCAGAGATTCAAAGAAATTTAGAGGGACCTTGTGTAGCAATTAGCTTTCTTTCCCCCCAAAAAATCCTGAAGAAGTCATTGGCCCTGATTGGTTTTACGATAATTATGTAATAATATGATTATTATCTCTTAACTTCTCACCTTCTGAGTTGCATTAATTTTGTATGAAGTGAGGTTTTCTTTATCGACACCGTAAGATATCGAATAAGTCTTCACTCAATAATGATTAGAACCAGAACCTTGAGTAGCAATCGCTGTAACAAGTTCCTCTTTGCCAAGATCGACTTGGAGCCATTGGTTCTGATCATTATTTGTCGGACATCAAGAGTCTGCACCGTTTAATCTCCCTTTTGATGCAGAAAATTCGTTTTCTGCGGTTGATGATGCAAACTGAGAATACGTTATTTTTCCATCCTCTACTCCAAGTGGAACCTCACTGGTTTTGCAAAAACCTTGTTGTAAGAAATGCAAAACAGTAAGTAGGTATGTAAGACAATGACCTGAAGTATTTTGCCCCTGTTCTTCCAACTAACAGTGTAAAAGGGGAAAAATTTAAATTCTAATTTCAAGTTAAATGAAAAACAAATGTGTTTCCACATAGAAATAATAGAGTTACTTAACATTTTCCAGTGCTAAAATCATATCAAATGAAGGGTATAATAATTCAGTTTTTTCGAGGACCTGGCTTTCGATTGGCCGACTCTAATTTAATGCTAATAACTTAATACTACATCATTTTGCCCCCGCGTCCGTTCCAGCTAAAAATCCTCAATATTCATTGTTATATATTGCCTTGATGCTCGAGTGTACGCAAGCATTTGCTCGGTGTTAACGCATAGAAATTCTAGCGACATAATTATGATCTCAAAAGATAATAATTCACGGGTCCCGACCCTTCACCCACAATCCAACGCTATGTTGAAGTTAATTTTGCATATGCGAGTAGAACGTAAACGAGGGACTGGAAACAAGTCAGACATTCTCAATGCTGAGTATTGTTTACCTGTGTAGCAACCAATAACTTCGATTCTCAAGGATATGTGATTAAACCAAGACACTGGGTATATGCGAATATAACGCGCATTTATTGCTGGATATAAACGATTTTTCACGACAGAATCCTGGTCATAATTTCCAGCAAATACCTTTACAAATTATAAATGATTGGTAAAATTGACTTTTTACATTATATTTATGGGTTACTTTTGAATAAGACCAGTGATTAAGACACATTCTAGAGCGAAAATGGTAACAACCTCGAGAGTGTTTAAAACTTTTATAATAATTACATTAATATGATTATTATCTCTTTAGATGCTCACCTTCTGAGTTGCATTAATTTTGTATGAAGTGAGGTTTTCTTTATCCACACCGTAAGAGATCGAAAAAGTCTTCACCCAACTATTACTAGAACCTTGAGTGGCAATCGCTGTAACAAGTTTGTTTTTGCCAAGATCGACTTGGAGCCATTGGTTCTGATTGTCATCGTCGCGACGCCAAGAAGCTGCACCGTTTAATCTTCCTTTTGATGCGGAAAATCGATTTTTTTCATGTGACGATGACATCTGAGAATCCTTTACCCTTCCATCTTTTACTCCAAATGGCACTTCACTGGTGTTGCAGGAACCTTGTCATGGAAATGCGAAAAAGCAAGGTACGTACAACATAAAATCTAACAGAATCACTTCTCCAATAATTTCGTACATTTGTTGAAAAATGAAATGCAAAACTTGGAGCACTTTTATTTTGGGAACCACAAATAAAGTGGTCGACGTCTGTGTTAAAAAGATCTTTGCATGCATATGTAAAAAGGAAAAACCAAAAAAAAATATTTAAGCTGATCTTCTACGAAACGATCCTTGTTTTGACAACGTTCGTCGACGTTTGTGTTATAAAAATATCACTTTCACTATAGATGGATGGACGGATGGATGGATGGATGGATGGATGGATGGATGGATGGATGGATGGATGGATGGATGGATGGATGGATGGATGGATGGATGGATGGATGGATGGATGGATGGATGGATGGATGGATGGATGGATGGATGGATGGATGGATGGATGGATGGATGGATGGATGGATGGATGGATGGATGGATGGATGGATGGATGGATGGATGGATGGATGGATGGATGGATGTGTTTTGCACGCCCTTTTATAGTAACGGTTTAGGGAAACTTGCCTTTCTCTCAGTTATAACTGAGAGCGTCAGAATTAAATCAGTTTATATACTGACCCAAATAGAAACATGCATGCGCTATTCTACGGCAACATGTTTAATCAGCATGCTAAGTGTTCTTAGGGAACTTTATTTGAACAGCTATACTCTCGTGTTTAATAATTATCGAACATAAACAAACAAATGACAAACATATACGTGTAACATGAGAATAACAAAAACTATATTATACAAATCTTAAAATGCGTCCAGTTTCATGTCCATAACACAAGCGTTCTGACCATCAGGAAGGATCCGGAGAACTCTGAGACTTTCGTACGTCTCAATAATCGTATTTAAACGACCACGGAGGCTTCCACTGGTACCTCTTTGGCTGGACATTTGACGTAGCCATCGCATTAGGATAGAGGGAGTACATGTCGCCAAACTCGTCTTGGACTGCAGACTGAGAACAAAACGACGGTAGTTTCAATTCTAGTTCATGGGAAGTGTAGAGTTTGTGGACAGTTGTCTTGAAGAGTCAACCAAAAATGAAACAAAGTTTAGCATTGCCATAAGTAGAAGTATTGATGAATACAGAGCGTGCGTTTCCTTCGAACCAGTCAGCAGGTCGCTACAGAACCCGTTTCTAAGCAATGTTTGCAATATTTATTGTTCTGACTTCTTCTGAGTATATACTAATGGTGGACTGATTGAGTTTCCGAAACGTTTTGTAAGGCCAAATTCTGCACCAAATGTTAAATGGTTTTATTTCTATTTACGCGAGGTAGGAGATCCTTCACAATGGGTTAACTAATGATCATTAATGTTTAGTTTCCGGCTTCATTCTTCTCTTCTCTTCGGATTCTTCGTCCTTTCGCAACCACGTTGTTTTCTATTCTTGTCTTTGGTCGTGGGTTCTGTAAAGGTTGAGCTTCTCTAACGTTTCATATGCTTTTTACTCCGCTAGTCGACTGAAGGTTGTGGTGTTTTGCACGCCTTTTTATAGTAACGGTTTAGGGAAACTTGCCGACGTCATCAACCAGAGTGGGCTGATCCTTATCCAACCAATCAGCGTTGTTAGTTAGAAATGTGGGCTCGTTCCAGCTCTCATATCTTGTTTGTATAAGGCGTTGACGCACTAGTCGAGTTGGTCTTTAGCTCAATCGATCAATACTTAAAAATGTTCACAACTTAAAATATTTATCATCAACAACTAGTAAAATTTTCAAATAATATCTCCGTGAACAATATCCTTCAACTTAAACTATTTTTACTCTTATTTTTATCGAATTAATTCATTTCCTCTGGAAACCATCTGCTAAAAGATAGTTAAAAGTGGATAGCAATCTGATGAATAATAGCTGTGCTGGATTAAACAATCACTTAATGGTTTCCGTGTTCGGTTGGCCTGATCCAAACAAGCGGGAATGTTGCGAGAGTGAAGAAAAGAGCGCTGAAATAAAATCCTGACTTTTTGTGCAATAATGTATTAATATGATTATTATCTCTTTAGATGCTCACCTTCTGAGTTGCATTAATTTTGTATGAAGTGAGGTTTTCTTTATCCACACCGTAAGAGATCGAATACGTCTTCACCCAATAACGATTAGAACCAAAACCTTGAGTGGCAATCGCTGTAACAAGTTTTTTTTTGCCAAGATCGACTTGGAGCCATTGGTTCTGATCGTCATCGTCAGGACGCCAAGAAGCTGCACCGTTTAATCTCCCTTTTGATGCGGAAAATCCATTTTTTTCAGTTGATGATGACATCTGAGAATTCTTTATTCTTCCATCCTCCGCTCCAAGTGGAACCTTGCTGGTATTGCAAGAACCTTGTCGTAAGATATGCAAAAAAAGTATGTACATGATCTAAGAGATTCACTTCTTCCATGGTTGCGTGCATTGACCACTTGAAGAGGCAAAGTGAATTAATGTTGCATATCAACTTTTGCCACATTTGAGAAAGGGAACTGGGTTCAGATGTAAAAAATCGAGTCAGGGCCAATTATATAATGTGTTAAATCGGAATTAGAAGTAGAATATTTTTCACACAATGTTACGTCGTTAAATGGATTTTTAAACGTATGGCTAATACACCGAAGTCCAAAGCCATAATTAAATTGCACAATAATTTAATGCTAATAACTTAATACTACATCATTCCCCCCCCCCGTCCGTTTCAGCCAAAAACCTCAATATCTATTGTTATATATTGCCTTGATGTTCGAGTGTACGCAGGCATTTTCTCGGTGTTAATGCATTGAAATTCTAGCCACATAATTATGATATCAAATGACAATAATTCACTTCACCCGACCCTTCACCCACAATCCAACGATATGTTGAAGTTAATTTTGGATATGCGCGTTGAAGGTTAACGATGGACTTGAAACAAGTCAAAGTTGAGTATTATTTACCTGTGTAGCAACCAATAACTTCGATTCTCAAGGATATGTGATCAAACCAAGACACTGGGTGTATGCGAATATAACGCGCATTTATTGTTGGATATAAGAGATTTGTCACGACAGAATTCTTGTCATCATTTCCAGCGAATACCTTTATAATTTATAAAAGATGGATGAAAGAAAAACGTTTGCATTAGACTACTTTTGATTTGTGAAAAGAAATAAAAATATATCACCACAGATATGAATAAATATACTACACCGGACAATTTCGCAAAATATAATAAAACATACCCGAAGGTATTTTGACTCAGAGATTCAAAGAAATTTAGAGGGACCTTGTGTAGCAATTAGCTTTCTTTCCCCCCAAAAAATCCTGAAGAAGTCATTGGCCCTGATTGGTTTTACGATAATTATGTAATAATATGATTATTATCTCTTAACTTCTCACCTTCTGAGTTGCATTAATTTTGTATGAAGTGAGGTTTTCTTTATCGACACCGTAAGATATCGAATAAGTCTTCACTCAATAATGATTAGAACCAGAACCTTGAGTAGCAATCGCTGTAACAAGTTCCTCTTTGCCAAGATCGACTTGGAGCCATTGGTTCTGATCATTATTTGTCGGACATCAAGAGTCTGCACCGTTTAATCTCCCTTTTGATGCAGAAAATTCGTTTTCTGCGGTTGATGATGCAAACTGAGAATACGTTATTTTTCCATCCTCTACTCCAAGTGGAACCTCACTGGTTTTGCAAAAACCTTGTTGTAAGAAATGCAAAACAGTAAGTAGGTATGTAAGACAATGACCTGAAGTATTTTGCCCCTGTTCTTCCAACTAACAGTGTAAAAGGGGAAAAATTTAAATTCTAATTTCAAGTTAAATGAAAAACAAATGTGTTTCCACATAGAAATAATAGAGTTACTTAACATTTTCCAGTGCTAAAATCATATCAAATGAAGGGTATAATAATTCAGTTTTTTCGAGGACCTGGCTTTCGATTGGCCGACTCTAATTTAATGCTAATAACTTAATACTACATCATTTTGCCCCCGCGTCCGTTCCAGCTAAAAATCCTCAATATTCATTGTTATATATTGCCTTGATGCTCGAGTGTACGCAAGCATTTGCTCGGTGTTAACGCATAGAAATTCTAGCGACATAATTATGATCTCAAAAGATAATAATTCACGGGTCCCGACCCTTCACCCACAATCCAACGCTATGTTGAAGTTAATTTTGCATATGCGAGTAGAACGTAAACGAGGGACTGGAAACAAGTCAGACATTCTCAATGCTGAGTATTGTTTACCTGTGTAGCAACCAATAACTTCGATTCTCAAGGATATGTGATTAAACCAAGACACTGGGTATATGCGAATATAACGCGCATTTATTGCTGGATATAAACGATTTTTCACGACAGAATCCTGGTCATAATTTCCAGCAAATACCTTTACAAATTATAAATGATTGGTAAAATTGACTTTTTACATTATATTTATGGGTTACTTTTGAATAAGACCAGTGATTAAGACACATTCTAGGCGAAAATGGTAACAACCTCTGGAGAGTGTTTAAAACTTTTATAATAATTACATTAATATGATTATTATCTCTTTAGATGCTCACCTTCTGAGTTGCATTAATTTTGTATGAAGTGAGGTTTTCTTTATCCACACCGTAAGAGATCGAAAAAGTCTTCACCCAACTATTACTAGAACCTTGAGTGGCAATCGCTGTAACAAGTTTGTTTTTGCCAAGATCGACTTGGAGCCATTGGTTCTGATTGTCATCGTCGCGACGCCAAGAAGCTGCACCGTTTAATCTTCCTTTTGATGCGGAAAATCGATTTTTTTCATGTGACGATGACATCTGAGAATCCTTTACCCTTCCATCTTTTACTCCAAATGGCACTTCACTGGTGTTGCAGGAACCTTGTCATGGAAATGCGAAAAAGCAAGGTACGTACAACATAAAATCTAACAGAATCACTTCTCCAATAATTTCGTACATTTGTTGAAAAATGAAATGCAAAACTTGGAGCACTTTTATTTTGGGAACCACAAATAAAGTGGTCGACGTCTGTGTTAAAAAGATCTTTGCATGCATATGTAAAAAGGAAAAACCAAAAAAAAAATATTTAAGCTGATCTTCTACGAAACGATCCTTGTTTTGACAACGTTCGTCGACGTTTGTGTTATAAAAATATCACTTTCACTATAGATGGATGGACGGATGGATGGATGGATGGATGGATGGATGGATGGATGGATGGATGGATGGATGGATGGATGGATGGATGGATGGATGGATGGATGGATGGATGGATGGATGGATGGATGGATGGATGGATGGATGGATGGATGGATGGATGGATGGATGGATGGATGGATGGATGGATGGATGGATGGATGGATGGATGGATGGATGGATGGATGGATGGATGGATGGATGGATGGATGGATGGATGGATGGATGGATGGATGGATGGATTGATGGATGGATGGATGGATGGATGGATGGATGGATGGATGGATGGATGGATGGATGGATGGATGGATGGATGGATGGATGGATGGATGGATGGATGGATGGATGGATGGATGGATGGATGGATGGATGGATGGATGGATGGATGGATGGATGGATGGATGGATGGATGGATGGATGGATGGATGGATGGATGGATGGATGGATGGATGGATGGATGGATGGATGGATGGATGGATGGATGGATGGATGGGTGGATGGATGGGATGGATGGATGGATGGATGGATGGATGGATGGATGGATGGATGGATGGATGGATGGATGGATGGATGGATGGATGGATGGATGGATGGATGGATCACGATGGATGGATCAGGATCGATGGATGGTTGGATGGATGGATCAGAATGGATGGATCAGGATGGATGGATCAAGATGGATGGATCAGGATGGATGGATCAGGATGGATGGATCAGGATGGATGGATCAGGATGGATGGATCAGGATGGATGGATCAGGATGGATGGATCAGGATGGATGGATCAGGATGGATGGATCGGGATGGATGGATCAGGATTGATGGATCAGGATGGATGGATCAGGATGGATGGATCAGGATCGATGGATCAGGATGGATGGATCAGGATGGATGGATCAGGATGGATGGATCAGGATGGATGGATCAGGATGGATGGATCGGGATGATACACAAAACTAAATGCAAACTTTTATTTCTCAGACAAAACTCTAACCCATACCGATGTTTACAAAGATAGCTTGATTTTCGCACTAATTTGTCTCGCGTTGACGTTCAAATAAAACAAAGTTTGTAAGTTCAGAAAATATAAAGACGCTTTTAAACCACTGACCTACACAAGATGGACTAAGCGCTCGAGGCCTAAATGTGTCCCCACGGTTGCTCACGTCATATAGGTCCTCGCATCGATGAAAATTAGCGCAGACTGATATTTGTTTTGGTTTGTGGGCGGGTTCACATTTTATAAAAAAGTTTTTAGTGAGTATCCAGTGCAAATTTGTGGTGAAACACTGGAAAACAATTAACAAAGAACACTCGCGCTAACATTTTCTCGTGATTTGATATCCTGGTGAAAAACTTGCTTTCGTAGTCGATATATTGCTTCCAACGTGCTGTTTAATAATATCCACTATGCTGACATCATGTATGATACACCATCAATACTATATTTTAAATATTCTGTAGACGTGTCATTTTCACAATTTTTCATATTGTGCTGACCCAAAGTTACAGCTGATATACACGTCGTACCTGGTTTGAACACGATCTGTTGGCTTCTAAAAAATGGGAAAAACATGAATTTAAGTAAGGGAGCTCCCTTATGGTGGCAAACATCAATAAAAGTATAGTTTATTTGTAAAATATCATTCGCACAGCCGCATAACCCAGACGATTTAAGTAAAATATATTACGTTGCATTCAGTTATTGTATTGAGGTGCTTTGTTTTTCAGCCCGCGCGGGTGAAGCGGACGGTAATGGGGATCGCCTTTAACTACACCAACACTCTTTATTTAGAAAAAATAATGAAAAGTAAATCCAGCATAAGTTTGCATATTTTGAAGGATTTTTTTAATATAAATATTTTTTATATAAGTAAGTGCGTTTTCATTTTTTTCCAAAAATATACGCACGTAAAAATTAGGTAGTTTTTGGGACCCTGTAATTTGAAATCAAGGCCATAAATTTTCTTTGACCGCTTACAAATAGCATCTTATATTACAAAATAATGCATTAGGAGTAACTGCAACTTGTAACTACATGCAGAAAATAGTGTGTCAGCCCAACAGTAAGAACCTTTTTCAGTCCTAACCACAAAAGGATCGCCAAGTATGGACCATTAATTTGTACCCTGTAACTACAATTTTGATAAATTAAGAAACTTTGTCTTACATAGTGTAAAAAAAATAATACACGTATAGTATACATCTATTACCTTTTCCAGCGCAAGTAAAGCGAAGAATCGCCAATAACTGCATGCGTCGTGTTTTGATGTTAAAATGTCACTATTTTGTTCTCGAATATGTACCTAGTTGGCACCCTATAAAAATCACTTCTACCCAGTTTCAGAGGGTCATTTTTATATATTTGAGACAATAAATCAACTAACTGTGCACTTATTGTATTTTCCAGCATCGTCTTACATTAAAAAAGTTAAATCATCTTAAAAAGCTGCGTGCGTTGCATTTTTTGCTAAACCTAGTGTCGCCATTGTTGTTCTCGAGATATGTGCCTTTTAAATTTACTTTAGCCAGCAAGTTTTAGAGCCCCATTTGAAGATAGCTTAAAAAAACAATAAACTGTTAACTTATCGCACTTACTTAATGCCATACACGGCTTTTCATTGGACGTAGGATATTCTTCACATATTATGAAAAATTGTCGGATGTCATTTTGGCGGCGATTTGTTTACATTTTCTTTCAAGATAGCGTCGAAACATAGGCGTGAGATTAAAAACATAATTCTCATGCATATTCAAGATATTTTTACATTCAGCACACTCTGAAATCCTTCTATGAATAACTTCTATCGAGCAAAATTACAAAGAAACTGAACGGTAATAAGTATGTTTTGATGCATAAAATTATGGTTTTGTTTATTAAAAGCGTGTCGTTGTCAAATTGATCTCTATACACATTTAATAAAAAATCACTTCATGGTTGGCTGGTTTGTACAATTTTAATATGAAATCGTTGTGAAGGATCGCAAACTCACTCGTTCGCTACGCTCACTCATTCGTTTTGCAATCCTTCACAACTCGATCGATGCTAAACGAGACAGGACGCATATTTTGCGCGATCAAAATTAAACGTCTGTACTCTGTACACATATTCTGTGAATTCGATCAAAACTAAAAGACTGCATGCGCGCAAATTTTGTGTACTCGAGCTAGTTATTACATTTTAGAATTTAATAATATATTATGTTGCTAAAATTCCGCTTTGAAAGATAGCCTCGTTTTAACTTAAGCTAAGATATTTTTGTAGTTCATGCATGACAATCTTCTGCTTTTATTTATAAACTTTCTCCGCTAAAAGTAGCTCTTTTAGCTCGAGTAAACGCTTAGCAACCGTCTTGTATTATTTTAAACTGGCGAGAAGTGACTGCATGCATGTAGATTGCTTATCTACAAACGTGTAGCACAGGTGAAAAAGCGCTTTAAATAGAGTGTTGATTGAAAAATAATGCAGTGAAATTTACTAAGAATATGATAATCTCTTCATGTCTGGATTCCCAACACTTTATTATTATAACGTCATCCTGCTAACCCTGCTGTATATAACGATGACACAGCACCCTTGCATGTGTAGCTAATTACATGCATTTTAGTTATGTTTTCTCTGAAATATATTACTTATGTGTTGCAACAGTTTAAGAAAATATTAAGTAACACACTCATTTCGAACCGAAACTGCAGAATATATTCCTCAATTTGCAAATAAAATAATTATTTTATTTTTCTAGTCTTAATCAGGACAATATTTTACGTGTTATATACATTTATGTCTCTCGTTTAATCAACCCGAATATAAGAAGTCAAAAATTAGGTCAAATTTTATACAATTGCATCGCTCGTATATTAAATCATATACAAATTACCCGCTATTCTAAAAAGGTCCTTCATCTAACAATAAATTTCTCTGATAAATCATGCATATAATACTGCAACAGCATGCTTAAATAGCAGTCGCAAATACAGTTTTCTTACCTTTCCAACTTTGTAAAAATGGTTGAATTCTGGGTTATACAAGCTTTCCTCAGCGTAAGATATCTCTCGAAGTGAATTGCTGTTGATCTCACACAGACCTTTCCCAGGTTCAGAGATTTTAAAATTGACTGAAGCACATGAATCATTTCCGACGCAAAACATATAACATTCAAACTCTGTATCTGCATGTTTTGTATCAATAACATGATTCGCTAGATATCTTTGTTGATGTTTTCGGAAAAAAGCCTGATGAATGATTTGACATTCGCCTAATTGGAGTATTTTTGAGATTAAAATGAACGCATTAATGCTCTGTAAGACAGCCATTGTGAAAATGAGGTTCAGCTTTTTCAGGTGCAGTCTTAAGTTATTAATAACGATATTAAACAATTAATAGTGACAACTGACAAGCTCGAGTGAATTTAAGTAAACGGACTTTTAATCCTCATTAGGTTATTCTGTAGACACAACGACACACCTGTGTAGTTAAATGGTTTTACTTTGCAATTAACTTTCGGAATATCTTATGTACTGTATTTACTTACGTACCTGCATTTAGAACCTACTCTCAAAAAAATATCTATATTATGTTTTATTATATCCTCTTTTTACTTATGTATGATAATAGGATTTTCCTCCTTTTTTCCTATACGTTTCCTTTTTTACATTTTTGACATTATTCATGTCTCTCCTTTTATCTCTTATGTATTCTTTTATAGTCCATACAATCTCAACATTAACTCGGTCTCTGAAAGCGTGAAATTTCATGTAGTTTAACGCAAAATGTTTTCAAGATTTGATGTACTATAATGCAAAAAAAAAGCTTGTTTCCTTGACAGATGTTTAATAAGGAACCGATGCGCATCTAATTGACACGCTCAAGTAGATCTACTAGTTAAACATCAATGAACTTAGTCCATTCCATTTTAAGACATCATACTGACACAGATAAATAAACATGCAATTCTACACTGGTCTAATTGTGTTGTAGGTTTAAATTTTCAAATTTAAAATCTGGTATATAACAATATGCGCGCGTTGAAAAAACATTTAAATGCACCCTGTAAATGCATCAACTTAGGTGTATAAGACGAGCAATTGCCTCCGCCCACTCATTCAAAGCAGGTGCGTTCAAGTGAATATAGCTCTGGAAAAATCGGGCAATATACCGGTATAGAATAACGAGTTTTTCTTAAATCCCAAATAAAATCATCACAAAACATTTGTCAGAAGTAAAAAAATACAGGCAGGTCTTTTATGCCCCCTCACATGCAAAAGTTTTGGCACGATCCTAAATGTACGAAATTCCTGCATGGTTTACTTGTCCGTGATACATATGAAATAGCCAGAGACGTGTTTTATAATGGGAGACATGTACGCAAATGCTCCAAAGCAGAAGTCACACTACAGAGTATGGCCGGGCCAAGCGTAAACTTTTACCCATGCACTCACATACGTTGAGATTATTTAGATGTAAATTATTTTAAATATAAAGATTACATATATACACACTCATCTAAAACTGAAACTGCCGAATATAGTCATCAATTTGCAAATAAAACAATTCTTATTTTTCTGTAGTCGTCATCAAGACGTTACTTTACGTCTTACACGTGTCTCTCGTCCAATCAAGCCGGATAAAACTAGTCAAAAATTAGGTCAAATGTTATACAATTTTAAGCATCGCAATTATATCACTATACAAATTACCCGCTATTCTAACAAGGTCCTTCATGTAACAATTAATTTCTCTGATAAACCATGCATATGGGCGCATCCATGCATTCCCTTAGAGTAGGATACTACAACAGTATGCTTATATAGCGGTGGCAAATACAGTTTTCTTACCTTTTCAACTTTGTGAAAATGGTTGAATTCTGGGTTATACATGCTTTCATCAGCATAAGATATCCCTCGAAGTGTCTTGCTGTTGATCTCACACAGACCTTTCCCGGGTCCAGAGGTTTTAAAATTGACTGAAGCACATGATTCATCTCTAACGCAATATGTATAACACTCAGACTCGGTATCTGCATGTTTTGTATCAATTACAGGATTCGCTAAATATTTTTTTGATGTTTTCGAAAAACAGCCTGATGAATGATTTGACATTCGCCTGGCAGGAGTATTTTTGAGATTAAAATGAACGCACAAATGCTCTGAAAGACTGCCATTATTAAAATGAGGTTCAGCTTTTTCAGGCGCAGTCTTAAATTATTATTAATGATATTAAATAATTAATAGCGACAACTGACAAGGTCGAGTGAATTTAAGTAAACGGACCCCTAATCCCCATTAGGTTATTCTGTAGGCACAACAACACACCTGTGTAGTTAAATGGTTTTACTTTGCTATTAACTTTCGCAATATCTTACGTACTGTATTTACTTACGCGCCTGTATTTAGAGCCTATTTACTCTCAAACAAATATCTATATTATGTTTTATTCTATCCTCTTTTTACTTATGAATGATTATAGGATTCTCCTCCTTTTTTTCTATACGTTTTCTTTTTTTACATTATTCATGTCTCTCCTTTTATCTCTTATGTATTCTTTTATAATCCATATAATCAACATTATAATTCGCTCTCTGAAAGCGTGAAATTTCATGTAGTTTAACGCAAAATGTGTATAAGATTTGATGTACTATAATGCAAAAAAGAACCTTGTTTCCTTGACAGATGTTTAATAAGGAACCGATGCGCATCTGATTGACACGCTCAAGTAGATCTACTAGTTAAACATCAATGAACTTAGTCCATTCCATTTTAAGACATCATACTGACACAGATAAATAAACATGCAATTCTACACTGGTCTAATTGTGTTGTAGGTTTAAATGTTCAAATTTGAAATCTGGTATATAACAATACGCGCGTTGACAAAACATGTAAATGCACCCTGTAAATGCACCAACTTAGGTTTATAAGACGAGCAATTGCCTCCGCCCACTCATTCAAAACAGGTGCATTCAAGTGAATAGCTTTGGAAAATTCACCCACCTATTCAAAGCAGGTGCATTCAAGTGAATATAGCTCTGGAAAATTCGGGCAATATACCGGTATAGAATAACCAGTTTTTCTTAAGTCCCAAATAAAATCATCACAAAACAATTGTCAGAGCTGAAAAATAAAGGCAAGTGTTTTTTGCCCCTTCACATGCAGGAATTTTGGTCGCGCGCTAAATGTACGAAATTCCTGTCGATTATATTTCACATGGTTTACTTGTCCGTGATACCTATGAAATAGCCAAAGACGTGTTTTATAATGGGAGACATGTACGCAAATGCTCCGAAGCAGAAGTCACACTACAGAGTATTGCTGGGCCAAGCGTAAACTTTTACCCATGCGTTCACATACGATGAGATTCTTTAGATGTAAATTATTTTAAATATAAAGATTTAATACATACACATTCATCTAGACCTGAAACTGCAGAATATAGTCATCAATTTGCAAATAAAACAATTATCTTATTTTTCTGTAGTCATCATAAAGACGTTATTTTACGTGCACATGTCTCTCGTCCAATCAAGCCGGATAGAACTAGTCAAAAATTAGTTCAAATGTTATATACAATTGCAAGTATCGCTGTTATATCACTATTTAAATTACCCGCTATTCTAACAAGGTCCTTCATGTAACAATTATTTTCTCTGATAAACCATGCATATGGGCGCATCCATGCATTGCCTTAGAGTAGGATACTACAACAGTATGCTTATATAGCGGTGGCAAATACAGTTTTCTTACCTTTTCAACTTTGTAAAAATGGTTGAATTCTGGGTTATACATGCTTTCATCAGCGTAAGATATCCCTCGAAGTGTCTTGCTGTTAATCTCACACAGACCTTTCCCAGGTCCAGAGGTTTTGAAATTGACAGAAGCACACGATTCATCTCTAACGCAATATGTATAACATTCAGACTCGGTATCTGCATGTTTTCTATCAATAACAAGATTCGCTAAATATTTTTGTTGATATTTTCGAAAAACAGCCTGATGAATGATTCGACATTCGCCTGGCAGGAGTATTTTTGAGATTAAAATGAACGCACCAATGCTCTGAAAGACAGCCATTGTGAAAATGAGGTTCAGATTTTTCACGCGCCGTCTTAACTGACTTTTAATCCTCATTAGGTTATTCTGTAGACACAACAACACACCTTGTGTAGTTAAATGGTTTTACTTTGCTAATAACTTTCGCAATATCTTACGTTCTGTAGAATTACATGACGCCTAGCTGCATTTAGAGCCTATTTACTATCAAACAAATATCTATAATATTATTCTATATTCTATCCTCTTTTTACGTATGAATGATTATAGGATTTTCCTCCTTTTTTTCTATACGTTTACTTTTTGGGCTGCAAGTCTTCGAACGAATCGAAATCGTCCCGGGATCGTTTCTCGCGAGGGTGCCACGCCCGCTTTGACATCATTAGTTTACGTCATAAAACTGTTATTTTCACACAAAAATTAGAAGTTACAAGCTGAAGCAAGATAACTGTAGCCCGAGTGAACACCCGAGCCGGCGTCTTGTTATTATGTAAGCTGGGGAACACAGTTTAAAGTATAACTGCATAGCGATTTGCAAGAAAAATTGTAATGTGATCCGACTACATTTAAAGTAGTCAGCATTAAGGTACGCTAAAGCTCCAATTTACAACTCTTATATTTCTGTGGCAATAACGATTTTTAACATTCATTTCTATTGCAATATTGGTTGAATAATGCATCAAATATTTATCGTTTCTAATTAAAGTTGTTATTTCTTACGAGTTCCTTTTGGATTTTCCTCGTCTTTGATGGACCTCTCACAGTATGACGTACGGTCTTCGGGTTGGTATAAATCTCATAATCATTAACAACCATCAGAAAGGACAAAATTAATCGTATTTCTAGATGTGAATGGCCTGTTGTAAGAACGCTGCCTGTGACTGGGTATGGGGCTATTCACCGGATTGTGGTTTTTTCAATCGCTATAAAATTATCAGTACGATTTGTCCCGCTATGCTAATATTTTGGTGTTCATTTTTTTACCGTGAAAACAATAAATTTCTAAAGACATGAATAATCATAAGTCAAAATTTCCATAGCGGGACAAAATCGCCAGGCTGGCTTCGCTGCTGAAAATTATCCGTTGTTCGGTGTAACTTTGTCGAAACATATAGTATTCTTTGAATTAGGGATTCTCTTTAATAATTGATAGCTCCAAAACTGTAATTTTATTGCTGTTTAAGCATTTTTTAAACGGTTGAAAAAATAACTATCAGCCGGATATAGTTCTACTATATATTCAGCTTTCGTACAAATGGCCCCAGGCCCAGGTAACGAGTTACAGCATTATAAAATGCTTGAATAAACCTCCCAACTATACTCCTTGTAAAACTTTTAAACAACAAAACGTGTCATGAGAGCATAATCTTGCGACCATTGACAACACGAATATATATTACAACACAACGATATAACGGAAGCTATATTCACTTTACCTCAATTGCTCCAAGGAGTGGGCTTTTCCTGGCGTCCTTCAGTCCACCAGTTTCTATGACTTTCAAACATGATGAAACTAACCAAGAATGCAGTGATATTGGTATCCTGTATAATCTAGTTTTCGCGGCATCAATGCGTATTAAATAAACTGTCGAAATTTGACCACAGGCGGAAGCCATCTTGAAATCTTACGATTTCTTAGCAGATGACATCGCCAAAACGTCACACATTCACCAGGGTACTTCATATTCGATAGACACAATGGTGATAACGGGAAGATCACGAGATAAGCATGCGCAACTGAGTTAGCACATTCCTAAACCTGCTCTTAGAAAATGCGGTTATTACGTCGCAGTCAAAGTCACAAACGTGTGAGGTATGTTCCAGAGAGTATGCAATTTTTATTCTACTATAAATATATATATATAGATATATATAGGTCAGTAGATCAAACAACACTATGTTTGAGAATATTTCTGAAAACAAGGGAGAAAGTTAAGGGATGGGATGTCAAGTGACGAAAAGTTAAAGTCGCGAAACGGATTGGCGTAATTTGGCCGGTATAAATTTGAAATAACGAACATGGAATACTTTAAAAAAAGACAAAAATTCTCTATCTTGAACTGTTGTAATTTATTATTCATTTTTACGAATTCGTTTTATTTTATATTAGTTTTCAAATCAAATATATATATTCGAAACAAGAAGCAGTGTGCAGTCACTTTAATGAACTATTCGCATCAGTTACTGAATGCGTGCAAGAGCAAAAGACTATCTCTTAGGCCACCAAACTACAGTTTAAAATAAATTGTTATCTAACAGCGCTTGCTGTAAAATTCCTCCACAAAATATTCCAAATATCCTGGAAATTCATAGCACTGAGAAACAGAAAATTCTTGACAACTTCAGTAATGCATAAGCAGCGAGAACTCGGTATACCTCCAACAAATTCGTTTGTAATAAAGATTTTTGAACAAATTCTTTCAAATAGCAGTATGTAGACGACTCTCATGCAAAGGAGACATCTGCCTTTCATGACCTCCCAGAGATATTGCAATTCGACATCTAATGAACTCCAAATCCCCAGTCGCCTCAACAAAGGAGAACTTTGTCACCCAAGGTACGGTTTGGCGTAACTTTCACAAATGGCAAGAGGAAAAGGGAAAGTTTTGATACATGCAGCAATTTCTGCTCTTGTAAAAGACTTATTGATTTATTTTTTTTCACTGTTATTAAACATATATTTGGTGCGAAAAAATTTAAATCGACTATTAACAACGACCCCCCGAATAAATTAAATATAATAGTTCTACAGACTATTTACAAAAACAACTTAACTATATATAGACTACTCGCTAATGTTGGATTTCCATTCCGACAACGTAATGTCGTTAGTTGATGTGATGGACGCAGTCCTCCAACTTCGACTGCCACGAACACACACCACGCGAGCTCTAAGCAAAGCAAAGGCGATCTTTCGTCGTAACCAGCTAACCACCATATATGGAAGTAGGTAACCCCCCCCAATATAGCAACAAAATCACGCACCGCGTGATTCCCACGCGGGCCGTCGAGAACTGTCGGATTTTCCCGAAGTTATGCGTGGTCTCCACGCAGGGTGAGAGTGTGGCGTTATTAAACCGTAATTAAGTACACAGTAAGGATTTGCGAGAAAAATATTTTATTTGTCAGGTTATACACATTTAGTATGTCAACATTTTAAAAGTATGTTTCTTTCCATAGCATTAGGACCGTTTATTTCACTACGTGATATTATGAGAAATGTTTCTTTCAATCCTACTAGGACTGTTCGTTCATTTTAAGAGTTCATTTCTTAAATAATCTGAAGGGAACAGGTTTTTTTATTTTTGTTTGTTATTACATTTGTCTCTCTCCAGCCATAACCCGTACGCTTCTACTTCAACTTTAGGACAATGTTGATAATATGCGTCGGCTGCCAAATGCTTTCCGCAGGTCTCCAGCCATACTAGATTTTTTATCAGTATTTGCGCTTTCGGGCATCCAAAACACTCCAAATTGATGGAGGGAATGTTCAGGTTTGCGAGGAGATCCTTCTCGTATCAAACATATTGTTTACAAAAGGTAATTTGTGAGCGCTACGGTGTGCGCTACTCCCACGCGTAGTTATGAGTCAGTTGATGACTTTGTCCAAACGCGTTTATGCATACATTACTGGTAATAGGTTTTAATGACAGGACGAACCTGAACATGTTCGCCTCCAAACAAAGAGTAGCTTGCACATAAATATCGCACATCGAACAGAAATTGCCCGAGAAAACACAGCAATGGAGTGCTTACATGGAGTGCCTGCGACCGCAATCTCTACCAAGAGAGGAAAGTTTTGGGTTTGTAACAAGAACAACCCTAAATGTTGCGAATTCTTTTGCCCTGAACAAGTTCATTCGCTATTTGATACGGCTATGATGCTGCGGAGGGCGAATGGCGCGATTCATCCGCTGTGTGACACACACCAAAGACCGACCAAGATGAAAGTCGTGAAGGATTTAAGTAAACGTAACTGTGGGAAACCGTTCTTTGTTTGCTGCGATCGTAAAAATCCGTGCAACTTTTGGCAATGGGGTGACAGATTAGAGCTCCCGAAACCGAAGTGTCAGCACGGGGTAAACTGCTGTGTGGGGGCAATCTTGTAAATCAGTTTATATATCTGTATTTTAAATTGTATTGTATTGTGTTGTATTTAGTAATTGTGTCCCTAAATATCTAATGAATGTATATAATTATAGCCCACTTTTTATACTGTAGATTTTACCGTGCTTAAATAAAGTTTTGATTGATTGATTGATTGATTGATTGAAATAGTTGTATCAAAACAGATATAGATTTGCGTTTTTAACATTTATTCATCTAACGATTAATTACAGCAATAAATTGTAATACATCAAAATCTAATTTCGTATCCCTTTTTGTTCGTTTGCCATGGATTCTTCAACAAACGCTCTATTAGTAAACCTTTTAAATCGCTTTCTTTATTTTACTATTCATCTTCAAACTTGTATTCGTTCAAACGTCTTTTGATAAGAAACTTTCTCTTATCAATAGCAGCTTCTATTGCTTCTTCTGGATCAAAATCATCGTTTTCAACAAATGCATCTTTTGTGTTCATTATTTTCTTATGTATCGGGTCTTTCTTTAGTTGTCTCATCCACAAAAGGCGCTCCATATAAATATTTTCTAATTCTTTCTGAAGGTTAGGCATGATGTTCGAGAAAGCTTTCCCTTTGGCAGAGTGCTCATCAAAACCACGTTACAAGGCTTCTTGCATTTCTTCGAAAGCTCTATTACTTCTTTGCATTGCTTCTTCTATAAGCGGCATCCATGGGTGCATTTTTTCTTCAGATTCTGAGTCAGTCGTCGTCGCCGAACTTTCAGACTGCTGACTGGAAGTGGTCGAGACATCCTCTTGGAAATCTCCACCTTCGCTGTCATAGTCTGTTTGAGACATGTTTCTTTCTTGCTCTCGTAGTGGACAATACTCCTGTTCGTGTCTGCGCTGATTGTAACTGCGGCTGAAGTATCTTCCGCAAAATTGGCAGCTCATCCCCTTAGCACTAGCAGTGTGGAAATGCCTTGTTATCGAGCAGCAATGCATTTTATGAACAGATGAGCAACTGCTCATGAGCAGTTATGAGCATGTGCTCATAGGCCCGTTTGGGCCCTATATGGCCTTATATGGCACTATTAGGCCCGATGGCCCGATTGCTGACTGGGCGTCCCAACCCGCGAATATGGACAAATATTCCATTAAACATCTACGCGGTACTTTAATTTCGTAGTCCAGTGCATGCACACAAACTAAAATGTTAACCATCCCTTATGTACTTTCTTCGTTTCCCCCGAGGTAGAGGTTCTTCGTTTACGACTAGGCTGCACATGCTTTAATTTTGCAGTGCTTAAGTAAACATTAAAGTTTCTCTCCATCTCTTCTTGGCGCTCTAATAAATTTTCCAGACACTCCTCCATATTGAATTCCTTTGGTTCTTTACTCTGTCGAGGTACACATATTCCTATCTTACTCCACTTTAACCATTTCTTGCGTTCCTCTGTGTCCATACCGTGTACTTGGTCGAGATGATTTGCTAACCTTGCTAAATTTGTACTACCACAGCCAAACACAGGGCAGTTCCTACGCGTGCGACCCATATTTAGATGATTGCTCAACAAATTCCTAATAATAATTGGCTCATTTTTTCGTGGGTCAGGTATTTTATTAGACCCGTTTGGGCCATATATGGCCTTATATGGCACTATTAGGCCCGATGGCCCGATTGCTGCATGACTGGGCGTCCCAACCCGCGAATATGGACAAATGTTACATTAAACATCTACGGGAGCAAGTAAAAACAGGAAATGCAGGAAGAACAAGCCAACATGACAAAATTCCTAACGTCTTCGCAAGCTCTACCAATACTAACACGAGAGGAAATGGTCCCCTACAAGCATTATGGGCAAGGGAAAATTGTTGTCAAGTTAGACTACGGCACAATCTACCAGGCTGGGGATAATTTGGAAGAACAAAAGGGGTATGGTGAATGCGAAAATGTATACATTTTTAGATATATATTGGTGTTATGGACAACGCGTTGCTTGGAGCATAAATTAAGACACGGATTAACGCTTGTAACAAAATAATTAGGTAGAACAATTTTACAAATATTCTAAACATATTGTCCGGGCACTACACTGTTTTCTTATTTAGATCGTTTGAATTTGTCTTCCGTAAGTAAGAGTTTGCGTTGATAAGCCCGGACTTGTCCGGGTTAGGACGCCCAGTCATGCAGCAATCGGGCCATCGGGCCTAATAGTGCCATATAAGGCCATATGGCCCAAACGGGTCTAATAAAATACCTGACCCACGAAAAAATGAGCCAATTATTATTAGGAATTTGTTGAGCAATCATCTAAATATGGGTCGCACGCGTAGGAACTGCCCTGTGTTTGGCTGTGGTAGTACAAATTTAGCAAGGTTAGCAAATCATCTCGACCAAGTACACGGTATGGACACAGAGGAACGCAAGAAATGGTTAAAGTGGAGTAAGATAGGAATATGTGTACCTCGACAGAGTAAAGAACCAAAGGAATTCAATATGGAGGAGTGTCTGGAAAATTTATTAGAGCGCCAAGAAGAGATGGAGAGAAACTTTAATGTTTACTTAAGCACTGCAAAATTAAAGCATGTGCAGCCTAGTCGTAAACGAAGAACCTCTACCTCGGGGGAAACGAAGAAAGTACATAAGGGATGGTTAACATTTTAGTTTGTGTGCATGCACTGGACTACGAAATTAAAGTACCGCGTAGATGTTTAATGGAATATTTGTCCATATTCGCGGGTTGGGACGCCCAGTCAGCAATCGGGCCATCGGGCCTAATAGTGCCATATAAGGCCATATAGGGCCCAAACGGGCCTATGAGCACATGCTCATAACTGCTCATGAGCAGTTGCTCATCTGTTCATAAAACTGCATTGCTGCTCGATAACAAGGCATTTCCACACTGCTAGTGCTAAGGGGATGAGCTGCCAATTTTGCGGAAGATACTTCAGCCGCAGTTACAATCAGCGCAGACACGAACAGGAGTATTGTCCACTACGAGAGCAAGAAAGAAACATGTCTCAAACAGACTATGACAGCGAAGGTGGAGATTTCCAAGAGGGTGTCTCGACCACTTCCAGTCAGCAGTCTAAAAGTTCGGCGACGACGACTGACTCAGAATCTGAAGAAAAAATGGACCCATGGATGCCGCTTATAGAAGAAGCAATGCAAAGAAGTAATAGAGCTTTCGAAGAAATGCAAGAAAGCCTTGTAAACAGTGGTTTTGATGAGCACTCTGCCAAAGGGAAAGCTTTCTCGAACATCATGCCTAACCTTCAGAAAGAATTAGAAAATATTTATATGGAGCGCCTTTTGTGGATGAGACAACTAAAGAAAGACCCGATACATAAGAAAATAATGAACACAAAAGATGCATTTGTTGAAAACGATGATTTTGATCCAGAAGAAGCAATAGAAGCTGCTATTGATAAGAGAAAGTTTCTTATCAAAAGACTTTTGAACGAATACAAGTTTGAAGATGAATAGTAAAATAAAGAAAGCGATTTAAAAGGTTTACTAATAGAGCGTTTGTTGAAGAATCCATGGCAAACGAACAAAAAGGGATACGAAATTAGATTTTGATGTATTACAATTTATTGCTGTAATTAATCGTTAGATGAATAAATGTTAAAAACGCAAATCTATATCTGTTTTGATAAAACTATTTCCGGCGTTCAACCCCCACACAGCAGTTTACCCCGTGCTGACACTTCGGTTTCGGGAGCTCTAATCTGTCACCCCATTGCCAAAAGTTGCACGGATTTTTACGATCGCAGCAAACAAAGAACGGTTTCCCACAGTTACGTTTACTTAAATCCTTCACGACTTTCATCTTGGTCGGTCTTTGGTGTGTGTCACAGAGCGGATGAATCGCGCCATTCGCCCTCCGCAGCATCATAGCCGTATCAAATAGCGAATGAACTTGTTCAGGGCAAAAGAATTCGCAACATTTAGGGTTGTTCTTGTTACAAACCCAAAACGTTCCTCTCTTGGTAGAGATTGCGGTCGCAGGCACTCCATGTAAGCACTCCATTGCTGTGTTTTCTCGGGCAATTTCTGTTCGATGTGCGATATTTATGTGCAAGCTACTCTTTGTTTGGAGGCGAACATGTTCAGGTTCGTCCTGTCATTAAAACCTATTACCAGTAATGTATGCATAAACGCGTTTGGACAAAGTCATCAACTGACTCATAACTACGCGTGGGAGTAGCGCACACCGTAGCGCTCACAAATTACCTTTTGTAAACAATATGTTTGATACGAGAAGGATCTCCTCGCAAACCTGAACATTCCCTCCATCAATTTGGAGTGTTTTGGATGCCCGAAAGCGCAAATACTGATAAAAAATCTAGTATGGCTGGAGACCTGCGGAAAGCATTTGGCAGCCGACGCATATTATCAACATTGTTCTAAAGTTGAAGTAGAAGCGTACGGGTTATGGCTGGAGAGAGACAAATGTTATAACAAACAAAAATAAAAAACCTGTTCCCTTCAGATTATTTAAGAAATGAACTCTTAAAATGAACGAACAGTCCTAGTAGGATTCAAAGAAACATTTCTCATAATATCACGTAGTGAAATAAACGGTCCTAATGCTATGGAAAGAAACATACTTTTAAAATGTTGACATACTAAATGTGTATAACCTGACAAATAAAATATTTTTCTCGCAAATCCTTACTGTGTACTTAATTACGGTTTAATAACGTCACACTCTCACCCTGCGTGGAGACCACGCATAACTTCGGGAAAATCCGACAGTTCTCGACGGCCCGCGTGGGAATCACGCAGTGCGTGATTTTGTTGCTATATGGGGGGGGGTTACCTACTTATGGAGAATGATTCTTCTTGTCAGCCAGCTGTGCACCCAGGAAGGAGAGAAAATGTTGGGTCTCTCTTCCGCATCCGCCAAAGGCGCTGAAGATGACCGGTGTGAAGGAGCCATGCTCGACCTCAACAATCCGTTGGTTGTAATTTCGCTTATTTTCCCGTTCGTTGGCTTTAAACGAGCTGCTCAACGTCTGGCGTCGATGTGTAGAGGCGTATGGGTTAAACACCCTTACATAAAAAAATGCCTTTTCACATCTCTGCCAGAAACCTCTCGCAGCAATGTCAACTCTGGCGTCATCGGCTGAGTTAGCACTGGATGGAAGAACCTCGCCAGTCAAAGGAGCAAGAGCAGGTTCAATTGAAACATTGTAAGCAACGTCATCGATAGCAGCAGCAAGTAGATCACGGATCTCATTATGTCTTCGATGGATAAAACCTCCTTTCAGGCACGACAGGGCATGATCTACCGTGAACGATTTTCCACAAGCGCAGAAAGATGGAAGGCGTTTCAAAGGCCATCGATAACGCATGTAGATTGCATCAAAGAGCTCACGCTTGGTCAAGATGTAGCCCTCTTCAGCAAGTGGCAGAGCAGTTAGCCAAGCTGAGGATCCTTTCAACTGGGCGAGGTCATTTGCTCGAATCTGCTCTTCACTCATGCTCGATCTCAAGTTCTGTAGCAGCAACGAGTTCCTAGCTTGACGTTGTTTTGGAATCTCACGGCGAAGATCGTGGATGGAATCTCCATGTTCTGCTGATGGTGTACCATTCTGATGGATGATTCTACTTGAGAGAAGATGACAGATGGTTGTGGAGTTCAAATGCTCTTCATCACAAATGTCGTTAAAGATCGGAATACCAAGACCTCCCATACGAGCTGGAAGCGAAACCAATTGTCGTTCATGGATGGACAAGCTACGGTTATCGAGGAGTGGAGGAAGGAGCTTCAGGTTGATGGTGTCGTCAACAAGCTGCATCGCGGTCTTGATACCAGGAACGGCACGAATGTGGTAAGTAAATCTGTGCCGAAAACCTGAGACAAACGCCGTGTATGCTGCTTGGGGTTGGAATTTGGCAATTTCACTCAAAACGTGAAGTTGCTGGCACCATTTACTAACTAAAGAACTAATATACTTATCTTTTCCGTCATCCGATCCAAGATATCCTCCAAGGTACTTATGTCCTTCACTTGAAACTTGTACATTAGTTCCAGCGAAGATCACAATGGCAGTCTGCTCCAGGTGTGGCTTCGCAATCAACCAGGATTTATCAGCTCGCGGGTAGTAACCAAGACTCGGACCATGCACGGCAATCTTCTCCCACCATGCAGGCACGCAGTTGCATTAGCTTACCTGCCCCACTAAGGTCATCCGCGTAGGCAACATGCCTTACATCACTAGCTTCATCAGATTTAATCATGAGCAGGAGTGGAGTAATGGCGACGGCGTATAACGGCATGGCTAACGGATCACCTTGCGTGGTACCTTCAGCTGATGCAATTTCTTTACCACCTTGCACGAACAATCTTGAAGCTGTTACATAACAATTGAACGTATAAACAGCCATTGCGGGACAAATGTACTGAATGTTATGTAACATGATCTTGCGGTTGATGGAATTGAACGCATTGGTGGCGTCTACCAGTAAAACAGCGTCTGTTTCTTCTTCTTCAAAAATCTTCGACATGGCGTGAACAGCAGCCTCGCAGCCTGATTGTTGTCCTGCACATAGCTGTAAGTCTCCTGCGCTATCCATGATTTGTGGTTTGATGGCAAAGACAATTGATTTTCCAATTATCCGTCGTAGAACATCTCCAATCCCAATCGGTCTGACACCAGGGTTCTTGTCCAGAGGTATTAAGCGGCACGCTAAGAAGGTCTCTAAGCTGGTGGTCTGATCTGCTCCAATAACGACCTTCTGGGTTGCAAGTGTTCTCGCCATTAACGCTATTGCGGATCGTAGATCTTTGCCAGCATCTCCATAGTTGCCAGACACCAAAATATGCCGCCATCCAAGTGCGTCAAGACCTGAAGGACAAGCAGCACCTTGAGTCCTCAATGTTGCTTTTGCTATGGCTGCCTCGTCGATGTTGGCGAATAACGATGGATCTTATTAATTGAATCTTATTAAAGACTTATTAATTGGAGGAATAAGGCTTTTTGCGTTTGATATTTATTCATTGCTCTTGTAAACCCGTTTCTACAGATTCTTTCTTCCTGTTTCGATCCGAAAGGTTAGAAGAAAAAACAAAAAGGAAGGTGCTGTGTGCAATTTATAATGTTGCTCTAGAAATACTGTAATATACATTCAAAAACTTAACAAAATTTATAAACATTTTAGGCCGTGGGATGATCAGGCAAAATGTGCTTAGAAATAAAATTCCGTTGCACCCATCGTGGAGCTAAGTAATTTTTACATGTTTACATAGATAACAACTTTCTTTCTCCGAATCCAATTCCCCCCAAGCGGTAAAGTTGCACAATTTGAAATAAAAGGCTCATGAAGTTCGCAATTTTTCACGCTATCGATTTTGTAATTAGCCATGTTTTGGTACCGAGCACGCATGCGCATTTGCAAAAGACTCTTATTACGCATGCGCATATTTGATAATACGGGGGGGAGTAATTACAATAATTTAAAATGTTTCTAAATTGTCTATGTTGTCGCTGTGAAATTCATCAAAATAATCTTCTCCGTCATCCAATTGCTCTTCATGACTTGCTGCCTCTGCTTGATCGGGTCTGTTGATACAATCTTCGCAACAATTACAAACACTAGTGCATTTCAGGTCAGCTTTTTTGCACGCACAACGTCTCGTTGAACAGGCTGCAGCAGACTTGCATCCACAGTTCACGTTTTCAAGAATGCAACGGGAGCTGCTGGCAATGTCATCCATTGGATTTCAACATTTCATTTGTTGACTTGCCATCCACAGCCAGTGATCGGAGGTGCTGATACAACAGGTTGTAATGCATTTTTCCAAATCCATGCTTGGTACGATGCAGGTTTCGTGTGAAGGAGAAGGGCGTCGCTTGTGCATGGCATGATATTTTGGCCACAGATGAAGAGGTTATAACGAGCAAAATTGACATCGTCTGTGCCATTTTGCCAATATAGTCGATACCGTCTTTTTCATAGCCGTAGTAGCCAAACATGTTAAAGCATGACATCTTTGTCCTGATGTTAGAGCTAGTAACGTGATAAGTTTGAATGAAATTTAATTTAAAGACAATTCATCGAGAGGCTGCATGGTTGCCAGATAATCCAGACCACATTTACATCCCACGTCTCAGAATACTTAGGTGTTGGTTTCCTGGAATTGAAAACTCCTATCAAAAACCGAACACTGAAAGGATGCGTCGCCACCGTATAATTCGTACCAGCAAACCTAGCATCCATTAAATAGCTTGATAACGCTGAACGCGCTGTGTTAATAGTCGAATAAGATAATTGTTGTTCAAACAAATTGTTAAGGAAAGTTAATACGTCATTCACAGAGGGTAACATTGAATTAATTTGTTCTTGAAAACAAAACTTGGTCCATTTGTTGAGGTAAACATTGTTTCTCAATGTTGTTTCTGAGTAGTTGGTCTCCATGATGACATGATGACGTCGGCAACTGGCGGAGAAACGCTGCATTCAAGGATGTTGTTCCTGATATTTTGCATGCCATTAGCAGTAATTTGGGGCTCAGAGGGTGAATATGACCGTGCAGAGGATTGAATAGAACATTCGCCGTTACCCTGAAAATTCGGGGGCACTCGATTAACAAACCTAAAAGTCGGGTGAACCATACCTCAGTGATCCACACTGGCACAACAATGATCTTGGTAATCTTCTCTTGAACAACTTTTTGCAAACACCTAGCAATTAGGCAAAAAGGTGGAAAGGCATAACTGTTAGAGAACCTGGTCCAATTTACCGAAAAAGCATCAACAAAGGATGCATGAGGATCCTGTTTCCATGAGATATATACTTCCGTTTGTCTATTTAATCGACTGGCAAACAAATCAACATCCGGCTGACCGAAATGCCAAGCAATTCGGGTAAACTTGGACGAGTGTAACGTCCACTCTAAGGCGATATTAAATTCTCTCGAAAGTTTATCAGCAATAATACTTGGTTTCCCCGGAGTAAAGGCAGCCGACAACCAGTTATTGTGAGCTATTGCCCATAGCCAAATATCTTTACTAACAGTGTCACACTCTATCGATTTGCATCCTCCCATTACATTTATATAAGCGACCGCTGTGGTGTTATCTGATTCGATGCGGATGTGTTGATTTCGAGTTGCATGAAGCAGTGACCGTAGACCAAATTTTATGGCTAACAGTTCTAAAACATTTATGTGAATTACAGCTTCTTGTGCGGACCAAAGTCCCTGTGTTGTGTTTGTGCCAACTATAGCACCCCAACCTAGATAGGAAACGTCAATTGACATAACAATATTAGGTATACCATGATCGATAGTTCGTGACGCTGTCGGAAGGGAGGAGACCCACCAATTTAGTTCATCAATACTAGCTTGTGATAAACAGGTTTTGGCATCAAAATCCCCTTTATATTGTTTTAATGCTAAATCTTTGTCACGCTCGAGCCCCCTGTAATATAGAGGGCCCCATTCAACTCCTGGAAACGTAGAGACCAGAGTACCAATGAGGAAGGCTAATTCTCGTACGGTAGACCGTTTTGCTCGTAAAAATTGCAAACATGTAGCTATGTTTTTTGTAATTTTCTTTTCTGGGAGAGAAACCGTCATAGTAAGAGAACTTAACAAAAACCCCAAAAATTCCAAACTTTGGGTTGGCTGAAAAACTGATTTGGTATGGTGTGGCACGAACCCCAATTGGACAAACAAATTTGTGACATTAAACGTAGCATCTTGGCATGATTGAACAGTATCCTCGAGATAAATGGAGTCATCAATATAACCTTGGCACGAGTGGCCATATTGTGATCGTAAAGTTGCAAACACAGGCTTCAGAACTTTAGTGAAAATGCGCGGGCTACTCGTTAGTCCCATTGGTAATGCTGTAAACTGATAAAGTACTCCGCGCCAAGAAAACTTGAGATATTTTCTATCTGCTGGTATAACTGGGATAGAATAGTATGCGTCTTTCAAATCAATAGTCGTCATAAAGCAGCCAGGTTTCATCATTTTCACAGCAGTTTCTAATGTGTCCATTTTAAACTTTCGGTAAGTAACAGCTTCAAAATCACTCGAAATTTGCCTGATTCCTTTTTTGGTCGAATGAAAATAGGTGAAATAACCTCACCAGGTTCATGTGTTGTATGTTCAATAACATGTTTGGATAAAAACTCGGTAACTTCTTTATCAACAGCATGTTTGTTCCGGTTGTGATAATTTATATTCCAAATTAAAGGTATGTCCTGTTGAGGATGGTTCATAATCAAACTCAATTTTATAATTAGTCGCACAACTTAATACAAACGGGTCTGAAGTAATTTTTTCCCAATATTCAAGACGGGATGTTAGTTGCCCCGCCATAAAATTCATTTATTCTATTAATATAACTGGCCTGTTGTGGAGTAGATGAAACTAATTTGGTGGAGGTCTTGTCTGGTTGGAACTGAACTTCGCTCCTGGCCTTCGACGGTGGGAGCCTCTGTCCCCGAAAAAAGACTGTAGTGTAGATAACCGGTGACTTGATCCTTTACTGGCATTGCTTCGCATTAATGTTGCGCTGCTTGATCCTCGTGATTGAAATCTTGCATAAGGATGATATCCTCGTCCCCGCCCTCTGCGAGAACTGGAAAGCTTACTGCCAAGTTTACTGGCTTTTGCGACTTCATCAATCTCTTTTCCGATGTCATCTCCAAACAGCTCACTCGTTATAGGTGTCGTGGGGTTACACAGCGATGCATATTGTGTATTCAGGTCAGGCCGTAACAAGTCTCGACGTTTAAGATGAAATTCTCTGTTGCCCGAAAAGGCGAGAACAAATGCATGGGTTAGAATCGTTCTAACCTCCCCGGTTGACTTTCCACAAGCTTGAATAATAGCATAAATGGAGGATATAAATAATTTCTGACACTTTGCATGGAGCTATCCGCTGTTTTAGTCCCTTGCTTAAGCTGGTGCCAAATAACTTTGTTAACTTTTGGCGTTACAAGCAACTGACAGTTATCTGGTCGAAGATACTTCTCAAGTAGCTCTTCGATTTTCAATTTAGGTAATTTGTTTGTAACAAGATCACCGACAACCTTGGCCAATTTTTCGTCAATTGCTGGCGCTGCTTTATCCACTGTGGAAAATTCAGCTGCCAATTCGTCAAACGAGCTCACTGTGACTTCAGCAGCATCAGTCGTTTGGAGTTCAGTCGAGTGTGACTCATTAATTGTCTCCTCACTTTCATCGCACACTTCATCGCCGACGACATACTGTTCGAATTGCTTGAAAATATCGTCTTTCATTTGAGCCATCATTTCCGACATCATGTTTGCCATAGACTCCTGCAACTCGTTGGGCATGAAAGCTTTTGGTGTTGGTTGCCCGTCCGGTATACAAGTTTCGCCGGAAGAGGTTTCCATGACTGAAAACCGAAAAAATATATCACTCATATCCTGAAATGATTCGTCACACATGACTAATATCAAGTCATGCTATATAACCTATGTAAAGGGGAAACGATAACTTTCTTTCCCGTGAGGTTATAACTGGGAAACTATAAATTTCTTTCCCGTGCATGTGGCATTGCCTAAGGTTGACTTAAATGGGAAACTATGACCTTCTTTCCCACGGCCTTCAGCAAAAGCCGAATATGAGCGAGGCTATAAAACACGACAACTGCATATGGCCGTTAACAGGCTGATAAAGTGGCGATAATAATGCCAATGGCTCTGTATTTATCAACTCATTAGATCTAAAAGGGCTAATAACAGTATTAGTAAAAAACCCGCAAGAAATTAGTGCAAACATTTACCTATAATATTCGAAAAGATATCCAAAGTTCCAGTCAAAAAACGTCCTAACAGCACGACTACACAACTGGTACTGAATCACGACAACACACCGCGTGCATCTCATGTTAACCAAAAGTACGTAACTACGATTTGGTAGAATGTTTGTTATGAACGCCAAACATGCTGGAAACTTTATATAGGACAACCATTGACCATGCATTAAAAGAGCGTCGTTATTCATGTCAAAATATTTGACATCATGACCAAAGCATGGTGATATTGTATAAGGTTTGTATATGAGAGCCAAACCGGCATGCTGGAACTTTGCATAGGACAAGCATTTGACCATTAAAGCGGCGTGGTTATCCATTTCAAAAAATTTGACAACATAACCAAAGCATGGTTACATTGTTTAATGTTTGTATATGAGCGCCAAAAATGCTGGAAACTTTACATAGGAAAAGCATTTGACCTTAAATCAACGTGGTTAGATATTTCAAAATATTTGACATCATAACCAAAGGGTAATTCCATGTCAAATCATCAAGAAAATTTTGAAAATGACACCATACCTCTCCAATTTCTTTCAATTTTAGAGGTTATAATTGTCAATTTGAGACATGTAAAAATCCAAAATTTCAGAATTGTATCTTTAATAACCTTGGAGTTATCGGATTTTGTAGTTTGGTCATTTTTCTCAAAAATGGGCGTGGCCCGAACAAAATTTCTTTGGTAGCGGATCATAAAGTTATTAATTAAACCCTGGTTATTTGCTGTATTTTCATAAAGATTGGGGACTTACCCAATTTGATGGTGTAGAATGCATAAATAACACTTGAAATTGAATAAAACCAATAGGTAAAATGTTATTGTCATACAAATTGAATTTTTCTGTATATGTCCATCAACATACTTCAGGTGTGAATCTTGAAATGTGGCAGACATGGTGGAGCTTATTTGACATAACCATCTTAAAGCACACATGTTCATTAGTATTTCAGGCAAGTTTCATCAATTGTTCTTCAAGGCCTCAAAAGTTACATCAACTTAAGTAGATATACCTAAATTCAGGTTTTTAGACTTGCGCAACATTATAATAGCTGCTGATAGTTCATCAGTATTATACTGATAGTTGAGAATGTGATGGTAATGTACTGTAATGGTTCTTTTACAGTGCTGTGGAAGGCTGAAACATTGATGTTTGATTTCCTAGAGGCTAAAGGTCCAAACTCATTATTTTAGTGAACTCCTTGTCGGATATTTCATACATCCTACCCGTGGTTGTTTCAGGCATGTCAACTTTGCAAATGAATTTGTCAAATGGCACCCAACACTGATCCTCTTTTGCTGGCTATTTAAACCTCCTATTTGGTCCATGAGGGTGCATGAATTTTACAAGAATATCCTGCTGTTCTTCATCAATCTCTATCACCAATCCAACCCACCAATGTACTCATATTGGCAGGCAATAAATTCCATGATCTTGACATCAGAAATTTTGTCCACCAACACAATGTCAAAAAATTTGAACGTGCCAACAGAAACTTCATCATCACTTACTCTCTTGTAAGAAACTTCCCCTTCGGAAACTGCTGCAAAATGATGGTAACTTCTTGTGCCAGGAATTGTCTTTCCACTTTCAAACCTGGTAACCAACATTTGCCTGACTGGTGCCATGTTTTCCTTTCTTATCTGTATAAAGTTTACACCCTTGATGCTAGACTCGCAATACTGGAACATTTTGTCCATGGACAATATTTGGTCATCTAACGGTCTTTGCAGACTTGCTCTTGCAACTAGTCTTTTCACCGTTCCTCCAATACCATCACAGGGGGATCGACTTTCCGTGACTGGTTGCAAAGAAAGACCACCTTGAAGTTATTCCAAAATCATTGAAATGGTGGTAAAGATTTAGGGTGTTCTTAAAGTTTTTGTACTGTCCTGCACAACCATCTGAAAAATATTCTATGTCATTAACATGAGGAAGCTTGCTCTTCAAATATTTGACAACCTCTGCTTGCACTTGATAAACAAAAGGAGTGTCATGTTCCATGTCATTGGATATCACACATAGCGTTTATTTTATATTTTGACATAGGTTATTGGAACCATATTGTAGTTCTTATATAGTTATAAGTTAATTTGTAACAATTGTCTAAATTAAACAAACTAGAGAAAAAAATAGGACGTTATGTGTATATGGGCTAAGGGGGAACATAATGAGTAATTTGTTGAGTAGTTAATTGCGAATTGAGGGGCGTAGAAATAGAAATAAAATTAACCAGATGGGGTAGTTTGGAAATTGTTGGATAACCGCCAGCCATGTGGTATGTTTGAATTAAATTTTTTTAAAAAGGGTTTTGTTTGTGTATGGTAGAGTTCTTCAAGAAACTATGTAGTTGCGTTTGTAGTAATAGGTTGTGTAGCTTTATTGGTGGTGTTTAAATTAAGGTTATGTAAGGAGGTAGGTAGAAAAGTAAAACAGAAGACAAGAAAGGCAAGCGTGCGAATCAATATCCCCGTACGCGGCGTTTCATCCTTTTGCGGACTCGTCAGCGGGGAGCAGGGTTGGCTTTGTGTAAAAGAACCATGAAGATAAGAAGTGAGTAAAAGTGGTGTGTGTTTACGGGAAAATCATAAGGGATCAATGTTGCGTGAAAGTGTATTCGTAAAGGGTAAAATAGAAAATTTAAACTGTGTGTCTTACCAAAGTTGTTGTTGTATTTCGATAAACCAACGCGATGAGCTATCTTAATGATAAAAGTTGTTGCGAAACCGTGTGGAATTTTATCAAAATTCGTGTAAAAAATTGCTTAACAGCAGAGCTTGTATCCGTTCAAGAAGCTTGATTGAAAAGGGGTCAGGGATTACACGTGTGTGCATAAAATGCGTTAGTATGTTACGTCACTGGGATCAGGTGTCAAAGTATGCGTGGGAGGAAGTAGGGTTTACGTGTCAATTATGGTTGTGCGTGGACATCGAGGTTTAATTGTGTTTTGTTCGTACGTTGTACTTCATGTAGTATGGTTGGTTATTATTGTTCAAGTTTCATTTTATCACCGTAGTCATGAGTTAAGTACAAGTATGGTCGAGTTGTTTTGGACTTTGGCGAGGAATTACAATGCAATATCGTCATCTGTGGGTAGTAAAATACCCCGGGTCCTAAAAACTTTCGTGGGTCGATATTCGGCGATGTGTCAACCGTGAGGGTTTCAATCGTGACCAGGGTGATCAATTTGAGCTAGTCAAGGTTTTTAAATAAGGTTTGTATGTATTTAGAAGTTTTATAATTAGTTTGTAAACCGTGCATATAATTGTGAGTGTAAGGTTGTAGTTATATAGATATCATTGGTTATTGTATATATACAACATATGGACTGTACATTATATTACATAAGGATAATTGGACGTGACCATGTTTCCCGTGACCATGTTCATGTGGTTTGATTTGAAGTGTATTTAATCCGTGTGGTTGAACATTTAGGTTCTGTTCGGGCAACTGGTCACATTTATGGCTTAATTCTGCTAAGGACAAGTATTTTTGTAAAAAAATTATTCTATACTTATGTCAGCAGGATGCCCAGGATGCCAGATTTGATGTGACTGGTTAAGGTCATGTAGTTTTGTTGTTTTCACAGGAGAGTGCCACAGGGTTTGTTTGTCATGTGTTGGTTCTTGCATGTTCTCACTTGTAACCCAGTGTGTCCCGGTAAGTTCTTTGGTTTGTTATATCCACTCTGGTGTTTTCAAGGTGGTATTCAGACACAATCTTAATTGGGAGTGGTTAAAATTTTTTTGTATCTCTGTGTTCAGGGTGGTGTGGAGGTTTCTGGCTGGTTTAGGTTAGGTTTGGGGTTGATGGGAGGCTTGGGGAATTTGGGTTATGGGATGTTATTATGTTTGGTTAGTGTTGTGTCTGGTATTAAGTTTTGCTGTGATAAGTGTGTCTCTCAGGTTAGTATTACGTTGGTAGGCTACAATTGGAGGTTCTTGCCATAGACTCCTCAGTGTGGGGTCATTCTCCAATATGTTCCAGTGTTTTCGTAGGATGTTTGCAATGTATTTTGTGTTTGTGTTGTATGGAATGGGGAAAATTAGGCGGCTTGTGTTTTTTTGGTTTTGTTTCCTATTGAGTAGGTCTGTTTGTGTGTATTGTAGGGCTTTGTTGAAGTTAGTGGTGATGGTGTCATGGTCATATCCGCGAAGGATCAGTGCAATAAGGAGGTGGTTTAGTCGTTGTTGTAATTTGTTGTTTTCTGTAATAATGCGTCTGTATCGTAGTGCCTGACTGTAGATGACTGCATTCTTGCATGTGGTGGGGTGAAATGAGCTTTTGTGTAGTAGAAGGGTTTTGTCGGTTGGTTTAATGTACAGGTCTGATTCCAGTTTGTTGTCTTTGTTTTTGTAGATAGTTGTGTCAAGGAAGTTGACACATTTCTCAGAAAAGGAGAAGTCAAATTTGATGGTAGGATGGAAATTGTTGATGTATTTAAGGAATTTTTCCAGTTTGTCAGTGCTATGTGTCCAGATTGCAAATATGTCATCTATTACTCTTATCCATTCAATAGGTATAAGATTTTCAGGAGCTTGTTGGAGGAGCTCCGGTTCAAGTGCTGCCATAAATATGTTTGCATAGGTAGGTGCCATTGGTGATCCCATAGCAGTGCCGTGAATTTGAAGGAAGTGTTCGTTGTTAAAAGCAAAGGCGTTCTTCTTAAGTACAAGGGATAGGATGTCATGAACTATTTTCTTCATTTGGAAACTGTACATTGGGCAAGCATTTGACCATTAAATCAGCGTGGTTATCCATTTCAAAATATTTGACATCATAACCAAAGCATGGTTATATTGTTTAATTTTTGCACATGAGCGCCAAAAATGCTGGAAACTTTACATTGGACAAGCATTTGACCATTAAAAAACCGTGGTTATCCATTTCAAAATATTTGACATCATAACCAAAGCATGGTTATATTGTTTAATGTTTGTATATGAGCGCCAAACCGGCATGCAGGAAACTTTACATAGGACAAGCATTGGACCATTAAAACAGCGTGGTTATCAATTTCAAAAAATTTGACATTATAAGCAAAGCGTGGTTATATTGTTTAATGTTTGTTATGAACGCCAAACATGCTGGAAACTTAACATAGGACAAGCATTTGACCAATAAAAAAGCGTGGTTATCGATGTCAAAATATTTGACATCATAACTGAAGCATGGTTATATTGTTTAATTAATGTTTGTTATGAACGCCAAACATGCTGGAAAGTTACATAGGACAAGCATTTGACCATTAAAACAGCGTAGTTATCCATTTCAAAAAATTTGACATCATAACCAAAGCATGGTTATATTGTTTAATGTTTGTTATGAACGCCAAACATGCTGGAAACTTTATATAGGCCAAGCATTTGACCATTAAAACAGCGCTGTGGTTATCGATGTCAAAATATTTGACATCATAACTAAAGCATGGTTATATTGTTTAAAGCTTGTATATATATGAGCACCAAACATGCTGGAAACTTTATTAAAAAAGCGTAGCTATCCATTTCAAAAAATTTGACATCATAACTAAAGCTTGGTTATATTGCTTAATGTTTGTATATAAGCGCCACACATGGTGGAAACTTTACATTGGACAAGCATTTGACCATTATAAAACAGCGTGGTTATCCATTTCAAAAAATTTGACATCATAACCAAAGCATGGTTATATTGTTTAATGTTTGTTATGAACGCCAAACATGCTGGAAACTTTATATAGAACAAGCATTTGACCATTTAAACAGCGTGGTTATCGATGTCAAAATATTTGACATCATAACTAAAGCATAGTTATATTGTTTAATGTTTGTTATGAACGCCAAACATGCTGGAAACTTTACATTGGACAAGCATTTGATCATTAAAACAGCGTGGTTATCCATTTCAAAATATTTGACATCATAACCAAAGCATGGTTATATATTGTTTATTGTTTGTATACGAGCGCCAAATTGGCATGCTGCATGGAAACTATATATAGGACAAGCATTTGGCCATTAAAACAGCGTGATTATCAATTTCAAAAAAATGACATCATAACCAAAGCATGGCTATATTGTTTAATTATAATGTTTGTTATGAACGCCAAACATGCTGGAAACTTTATATAGGACAAGCATTTGACCATTAAAACAGCGTGGTTATCGATGCCAAAATATTTGTCATCATAACTAAAGCATGGTTATATTGTTTAATGTTTGTATATGAGCGCCAAACATGCTGGAAACTTTACATTGGACATAGCCTCCTCCGCAAGCAACTCTTATGTATTTATTTTAGATATATTAGGCATGGGTTAGCTGTGTCATGGAAGGCGAGGAAAAAAGTGGGAGAGATGCCTGCCATAAATCGACACAAGAATTTTCACTGCGCATACCAGCTCGCGGATGCTAATTTTACAAAAATACGACAAAATCATACTGTGTGTAGGCGGGAGTGGAAAGGAGTGAAGGCATATTGCTACAAATTTGCGTAAAATTTTGTGGTTTTCAAAGAACGAATAAAAGTGTTCTGTTATTGTAACATGATAATCCGTAAAGTATGTAGTCTCTAGAATATAATTTGATTCTTTTGATATCGATTTTATCCATATAAAAATATTATTTCGCATGTCAAGTTTTGTCAACATCACGACATGGCTGTGCATAATGGGCGAAATCAAGCAAATGTTATCCGGAAAATATCTGTGTTTACCTGTTTTACCTGTGTTTGACCCATTAAACACGCAAGGTTTTAACGCACACTGTGAAGACGAAGGAATATAAGTTATAATTCAAGCAAATAGTTCTCGGGAAGCTGCAATAAATGTGGGATTGATGTTCGTCGAATCACTCGAATGTATTGCTAGATCATAGATGTATGCCTCCTTCTCATGTGTTAATACATTGCATGCAAGACCCAAATCTTGTTTGTTTATACTCTAAATTATGGGGATACAGTTTAGGTGCTATCGCCTGTATTCAAAAAGCTCACTCACACTCATACTCATCGAGTGTGACATATAAATTTCGTTAATGCTGATCAATGAGAAAGTTTTTTCTGAATAGATGGAAAGATATAAGGTAAATCACTGAAAATCAAGCCCCTGTTCGGCTGGAAATACCGCCATTGAAACGTTATGAGAAGATTAAGATCGCCCACTCAATGAGTTTGAGTGTGAGTGAGCTTTTAGAATACAGGCATATGTCTTGATTAAATACATTAAATACTGTCAAAAATATTTGCATAATAAAGTCCTACTAAGTTCAGGGTTAGATATTTGTAATTAGTCAAACATTGAAAACATGCTTTCATTAGGTTTATCATCTATAACAAAACATTCAATATGGAAATCACATGGGAAAGATTATAGGTACTTTATATAGTGCAGAAACATAGTTACATAAACCAAAGATTATATTAATTTTTAACCTGGATATAGCTTAGTGCAGCATATTACTGGTCTACTGGGATGTTGTAAGATGTGGAATATTATCACTTTCTACATTATAACTATCTATATAAAAATGCTACTAATTACTAAAGTTAACTAGGATATGATTGAAGTGAAAATCAGGCCTTATGCTTAATAAAACACTCCTGCTAGTTCATTAAATAAAATGGCAAATAAAAGTTTCTTATGTATATATCATTTATAGTGTAAGCACTTCTTGCAATTTATGATTATCTTTGTTTTGCTACAATGGCTAACATATGGAACTGGCATATCTACAAATATATTACAAAAAGCAAATCAGAGTAATGTCTGGCCAAAGTCGAAAATTTCAGTTCCGCTTTGTTGCTATATGCAAATGTGGGTGAGCATTCAGATGGGTTAAAAATCGCAAACGAATTACAAAACGCTCGACGTTTGCCTAATCGACGTTATTGTACGCGCTTTCGAACGTTTAACTTTGCAAAACTCAGTCTTCTAAAGAACTTCTAAAGTTTTATATCGATCGTGACATCTATAAAATGCCACCGCGACCTAGAAAGCAACTGGATTCGAAAAGGATCGAGAATTCACTTCGAGCAAACATTTTGCCATTGGTAAGTGTGTTGAGCGAAATTAACTAACAGATTTCACGACAATTCATCGAGTCCATGTGCTCAATTCGTCTATAGATCGGTGATCACTTGGAAGCGGCAGCATGCCGTGCTGTTTGGAGAGTTCGTCATGCTGATATTGACATCGCGAGAAACCAGATCGCTTCGAAGCGACTTCGTCTAGACCAAGTGGTTGGGGCGATGAATGGCGTTCAATTCTTTTTTTCCTGCATCACAAGTGTCATATGTAACGCCAGATCTGCGACTGACTACGACAGCAATGAACCCATTCGCACGCCCGAGAGCTACCCGGCAATTGGCTACTTCGTCGTGTACAAGGAAAGCGCAACTTGCAACGAGAATCGCTTGTTTTCAATCATTCACAACGAAGATCTCGACGCAAGCGTTACGCCAATTCGAGTACGAAAATCATCGGGCAGCAATAACGAAATGGAGAAAGCCGCCAAACAGCTATTCCAAGTGCTCAAGGACCATAACAACAAGTCGATCCAGGAGATGCTTCAAGTCTCGAACGTTTACTGCTACAGAAATTCCGAGGGAACGCCGTCCGGTGATGATAGCGATGAAGACGACGATGATGGCCGGCTGGTGTCAAGCTATTTCCCCAATGTTCCTTGTTGCCTACTAGTCGTGAACGGCGATCGTCTATCTGCAGCAGTTAGAAACCTTGAATCCGACGGACTAGTTTTAAATCTGGCCAACACAAAGGTTGTCAACTTGCTTGAAACACCGCTCTCAACTAATAACGAGATTGCTGCCCTGATAGACAAGATTGATAAATGCATGAAGTTATGCGACCACGCCTTGTATCGATCGGAAATTCACACGAAACCAGAGGGGTCAAAATTCACGTTTGTCAAAATGATAGATGTGACGAGTTACCTGCATAAACTTCTGGCTAACGAAGTGCTACGTGACAAGCTGATTAAGCATTTTCAATCGGTCGATAGACTTCTGTCTCATCGAGCATGCGCCATAATTCACCAGATCAAATTTGACGTCGATCTTATCGAAGTATCACACTGTTATTGTTTCTCCATCATAGCACGAAAGTTCATCGTATGCCCCATCCCAGAATCCATGCGTGGAAAGCTGTCGCCAAGATCCTTCGTTCCACACGACTGTTCCAAACCGCCGAATCCTCGATATTTTCGGGATGGTATTATCAACTCCTTTCCCGATGACGACGTGCGAGCGCGGTTCTTGAATAAGTTATATCAGTGCCTTCTCGCGTTCAGCATACCGCACAAGGTGAGAAAATTGGTTGTGGTTGGCCCCAAAGATTCTGGCAAGACATCGTGGTCCAACATCTTCCATCGTGTCATTTCAGCCAGTTACATTGCGTCCCTCACCAACGAGAGACAATTCTCAGCTGCTATGATAAACAACGAGACTCAGCTTATCGTCGTCGACGAATGGTCGGCCAGTACAATGCAATCCCACCTCGCAAAGTGAATCCTTCAAGGCGGATGGATGGTCTCTGCAATGAAGCACGGCCTACCAAAAACGGTGTTGAACAACAGCCCCTTCTACATCACAACGAATAACCTTCCGAATTTTGGTAAAGAAGAAGACGAGAACGTGCAGCGCAGAATTGAGATCTTTACAACGACATCAATGCCTCAAACCCTACCAGGAATCGACAAGTGGATATACGACAACGCAATGCATTGCATTGCGTGGATAGCGGAAGGAATTCAAGCAAACCGCGAGCACATCGATTAACACGAGCTGTGGTACGAGCCAAATCACTCTGGACCGTTGACGATAGCTGCAAACGAAGGCGAAAGTCTGTTCAGGGAAGAACGCGTACGACGTATTTCCAATGCTGATTTGCGCCAGGACGTTGACGTCGGTGACGAACTGTCGCCAACAATCCACGATAGTTTTGCGGCGGAGTTACGTTCGCGACGTCTCGCGCGAAAGAGAAGAGCTGCTCGTGGAAGAGTAGACAGCTACGGGCATAGCAGTACCGAAGAGAACGAAGAGCGTAACGCACGAAAAGCATGCAAGAATGCCCGCCGACTGAAGGCAACGTTGTCACAGAATGCCCTCGAGCAAACTCAACAATATTAACAACTGACGAAAAATCCAACGAAGAAGGCACGATCAGAAGTGAAAGAGACAAAAGGGACAACGCCAACAAGGAAACAACACCGGTAACAGTGGAACAACATCAAGCATCGAACGAAGCATCCCCTGACGAGAACGAGACGAACAGCCACACTATTCACACCAATTCCCCTCCAGCAGGATGGGTATTGAACGACAAGTGGTATATCTCGCAAGTAGCATACTTAATAAGGTATGGCTTCCTAAATGTTCAAAGAGGCGAGCTGTACTCGTTTACTGCACGAAGAGACAAAGCCAAGTTAAGGCGCACAAGAGAAGAACGTGACTTCTGGACTATTGGTGACCCAAACATTGATGCTTGGATGTTGGTAACAGGGCAAACGTTAGATGTTTTTGACATCCAATCTTTTGTTCAACAGAACCGTGAAATCGTTGGAGAAATACGAGAAGTACGAAAGAATGTGAATCTGCTCGTTCTCAGAAGTCGATGCCCCCTCCAGAAAGCACTACAACAAATTGAAAGCCGCGAACGGGGAGAAGAAAACGCAGAACAAGTTGAAGTTCCATCGCAAACATATTGGACAACCTTTAAAAGCTGGAGACCGTGGTAAAAAATGCTTAAATAAAACAGTATTAAGTATATTATGGCTCACGTATCAGAGACAAACATAAAAACTTGTGAATTGTGTGTGTGAATTGTGATGAACGCATATTTTTCCGAAGTATTTCATATACGATCTATTGTAAAATATTATGTAGAATATAGTACTAAGCATATCATAGCTCATGTGTCAGCGACAAACATAATAACTTTTGTGTGAATTGTGCTGAATGCATATTTTTTAGAAGTATTTCATATTATATTGATCTATTGTAAAATATTATGTAGAAAAAAATTTACTAATTTCAAAACGAACAACCGGTTACCAAGATGAACATGTCATCATGTACGAACAGCTCGCCAACAAAAGTTTTAAAAAAATAATTTCAAATCATTTCAATTTTTTTCCTGCTTTTAATTGTCTTGCCATTAATAATTTTGTAAATAGAAAAGATCGTTGAGGTGACTGATCAGCAATAAGTTTACAAAACTTAATCGTATTTTTTTTAAATTTTATCGTGTGACCCACGGCCCATTGAAAACCAGTATCTCAGCTGAATAGCTATATGCGGCGTATAAATATTTTTACAGATTAAACGTGACATGTCAATTATCTGTGAACAAAGTCTGGATTCGAATTAGTTTTCTCACTTTGTAACGGGCTACGGGCTACCAATAGAAATCCCTATTAAAATGACGGGCTACGAACGGGCTACCTGTCAAAATGACGGGCTACACCTCTTGCTCGTAGCCCGGAGTTGAAATTTTTCTAAGTGTCCACTCGAATTAGTTTTCTCACTTTGTAACGGGCTACGGGCTACCAATAGAAACCCCTATTAAAACGACGGGCTACCAACGGGCTACCAACGGGCTACCAACGGGCTACCTCTCAAAATGACGGGCTACACCTCTTGCGGCATGGTAGCCCGGCGTTGAAATTTTTCTAAGTGTCCACTCGAATTAGTTTTCTCACTTTGTAACGGGCTACGGGCTACCAATAGAAATCCCTATTAAAATGACGGGCTACGAACGGGCTACCTGTCAAAATGACGGGCTACACCTCTTGCTGGTAGCCCGGAGTTGAAATTTTTCTAAGTGTACACTCGAATTAGTTTTCTCACTTTGTAACGGGCTACGGCCGCTACCAGCGAGAGGTGTAGCCCGTCATTTTGAGAGGTAGCCCGTTGGTAGCCCGTCCTTTTAATAGGGATTTCTATTGCTAGCCCGTAGCCCATTGCAAAGTGAGAAAACTAATTCGAGTGGACACTTAGAAAAGTTTCAACCCTGGGCTACCAGCAAGAAGTGTAGCCCGTCATTTTGAGAGGTAGCCCGTTGGTAGCCCGTCATTTTAATAGGGATTTCTATTGGTAGCCCGTAGCCCGTTACAAAATGAGAAAAGTAATTCGAGTGTACACTAGAAGAATTTCAACGTCGGGTTACCATGCAGGAACATGTAGTCCATGGATGAAATTTTTCTCCAAAGTTTTTTGCAGGCACCTTACGCTAAAGAACAAATTAACATCCGGTGCTTTTAATTGGGAATTAAGTAATATTCTGTAAAAAATCATTGCATTGTACATGAAAGATTTTTTACCATCCCCTACAATAAAGTCGTTACCCACTGTTAGTTTTAGTGAACTTAAACTGCACGAGCTTGGAAGATTTATTCACTAATATCATTGCCACTAGCGTGTATAGCAAGTCTGATTCTCTTCATGGACGATACAACGATTAGTGAGGCACTGGATGTTCACAATCATATCTCTGGCACGGAAATTGGTAATATACCCCAAAAAATTAATTCGGTAAAGAATTTTGCGGAAATTGAGAGAATGGAGTTAAACCCAAAAAAGTGCAAAGAGATGATTATCGACTTTCGAAAGGATAGAACAGCTATTCCTGCAACAGAAGTCGATGAATGCATCCTAGAAAGAGTAAGCTCTTATAAATTACTTGGATTGTGGTTAGACGATGATCTAAAATGGAGAACAAATACGGAATACATTGTCAAAAAGGCAGCTAAACGATTATATCTTTTAAAAATTTTAAAAGGATATAATGCTCCGCGAGATGACTTGAAAACTATTTATACTTCGGCAATTCGATCAATCGTAGAATATGGAGCTCAAATTTGGCATGGGAGTTTGACAGAGGAACAATCTAGGGATATAGAGAGAATTCAAAAGCGTGCAATGAAAATTATATGCCCGGAAAAGAATTATGAACAAGCATTAACTGAATGTGGTATTAAAACTTTGGAAAGTCGAAGAGAGTTAATGTGCATAAACTTGATAAAGGATATAAAGGACCCTTCACATAAACTCAATGATTTGCTACCACCAACTGTAGGTCAATTACGGGAGAGAGACACGAGACTTAATGTAAATAAAATTTACAATTTTAAATGCAGAACAGAGCGCTTTAGAAATAGTCCTCTAGTATATGCGATTCGTAAGTACAATCTCAAAATTGATGATTCTTAACTATTTTATTAGTTTCTTAATATTTAAAATATAGCTTTTGTAATTTACTTCTAGCTTTGTAATATAGATTAGAGTATGAATTATTGTAATTCTAAAATGTAATATTTCTTAAATTATTTTTATGAACCTGTAAATCACATTGTAATTTAGCTGTCTAAGCTACTTTATGTGTATTTTTTAATAATAATAATAATAATAATAATAAGTCGCATTTTTTTGTTCAGTAGCAGTTGTATTGGGACAAGGAACAAGATGAACTGGGTGCTTATAGATTTTTGAAACGTTGGAAAGACTCAATTATTTTCGGTTTCTATGTACTGAAAACACTTACGAGTTACAGGAAGAAATAAGCAAGAATCATGCAATGAATATTTTGTATTAATGTTTACAAAATGCATTCATTTCATACTTATAAGTATTGCATAAGTGATTAACGCTGTACATTAAGAGGGCACACTAATTTTAAGTCTTCAGCCCTTTTTCTTAAACTATTTGGAACACGACATGCATTAAAATGATATTCAGGATCGCGTAATATCGTTGTCCAACGTAAACCAAATTTCGCAATGCCCAGTCGTATACAATTGTCTTCTTTAGATTTAAAGCGAACACCTGAACGCCGTTTTGGTAATACGTGCGACGAAGTAGTGCAATGTCTTGGCAAACATTGTCTTCCTGAGATGACGACTGATGCTGCTTTTGGTATTCATTGTGAGAACTATTACTCCTGTGAAGTAATTTTTGCATGCACTGGCGTCCTCTCATCGCTACTTCTCGAGATCTTTTCTTTTGATAGTGAACACGTGCAACGTTAGAGCTATGCTTTTGGTCTTCAGATATCCATTTCTGTTCGTTTGGTAAAAGAACCTGTGCACTTCCCGTCTCGATAATCTGTCTGTATCTAGTAGGGTGAATGTATTTACCAATAGCTTCAAACACCAAAACACTGAAAACACCTGTAAGTTTCTGAAATTGTTTTCCATTTCGATTTACCAACACATACTCGCAAGTTGGCGTTAGGAGGGGTCGTACGTACTTTATATAATTCTCCAACAACTGGATGCTGCATTCGTCAAAATATACACTATCAAAACCGTACCTTTTTGCGGTCTTGAATAATTTCTGATCAACCATTCCTTCATTCTTTTTTGCACTTTCGAACATTAGCAAGGTTAGATGCTGATAGATCATTGGACGACAACCTTTGACTTTCAAGAACATATACGCTGCAACGAACCGAGTAGCAAATGTAACAACGCCAGTCTTGACCGAAGAAGGAGACACCATGCAATTTTCTAATACAGATTTGTAACGTTCCTCGTGAAATGGAATTAAAGATTGAACTTCGGAAAGGGTTGCCCAACTTCTGCGCGATTCCAGGGTCTCTATGTCTGATTCAGTTGTCCAATTTGATCTCATGTCCTTTGCTAAATACTTCCTTGCTCTTCTGATATACACCTCGGTAACGGCAAAGTTTTGAAGCACGGACGCAGGGGGACGATTAAATTTACGAAAATCCAGTAAGTCAGAAATACTTGCGACGTAAGAAATTTGTGCCGATTGTCCGAGGCCCCACTTTTCTTTTAAACTGTCTACGAATTTTGATAGCAATTGGGGACATCCCAAAGAGTAATCGATCAAATTAGGAGAATTTAGCACGTCTTCTTCGCCTTCGCGATTCTCGTCACAACAAAACTTTATAAACTTTAACGCTCTGCTAACTCTAATGTCCGATTGTTTCAGAGATTTGCCACCGCCGCAGCTGCTTTGAAGCCACTTGGAGAACGAGCGAGCAAAGTCATTGTGTGCAGAACAGCTCGGAACTGTTTTACACCCTTTTGCCTGAGTCAGTTCTGACTTTGAAGTCGACGAAAGGGAAACGTTGGGTTTCTCGTCAAAAAAAAATACCAAGCATGTTTTGTTTTCACATGTTTACGACAACCTCTTCGACTTTTAAATCCTGAATGTTCACATCCTGTTACTGGGCAATGGTCTAACCCGTCGCTGCCTTTAGCCAAATGCAATCGTCTCGGCTTTGTAAACGCGCCATCAACAGACTTCCAGTCTATTTGACCTTTTCTACGTGCAAACATATGAAACGCGAGAATGCTATCCGAAGAAAATTGGCTTGCTTTTTATATGGCATACTTTGTGTGCACAATGCATTTATAATATTGCATGCCGATCATTATTTATATTATTATTTTTATACACACGGTATTTCACTGCGTAAAATGTATTGTTAATTAATATGCCAAAGGGACAATAAGAGGGGAACAGAAACGGGGGGAACAATAAATGGGCAGCAACTACAAAAAGGGAACACCTGCATGTGCATAACAAATAGTTCCGTTTGTTTGAGGGATTCCTCGCGCGGAACATTTTTGTTCCTAAATAAGGAACAACAATTAACATTGTTCCTCATTCAAACCGTTCCGAATTTCGGAACGTAACTGAATTGGAACAATTAAGTTCACCTAGGAACAATTTGTTCCGTTTGAACTGTTGTTCCTCTTGAAATAGGAACGGAACACGTCATTTAGATGCGTTCCTAATAAGCTGTTTTAATCCATGCATACACCGTAAGAAAGCACTTATGCTTTCTTCTTTCACGCATTTTGTAATTCAAATGAGTTTTTCACGAGATTTAACATGCTCATAGCCTAGTTCTTCAGTCTAATCGAAATAATCCGTGCAATAAAGGGTTAATCATACACAATTAGGCCAATCGTGAAATTGTAAAAGGAACAATATTTAGGTATACGCATACTGGCCAGATCCAATTCTAAACAAATTCAAATTCAGCTCGGTCAGAGTAAAACCTTCATAACAGTAGTATGTAATAGAAGGGAACCAAAAATAAATATGTGTAACTTATAAGAAATTTAAAAGATTGACAGCATAAAAGTTAGAATTTGGTCAACTTTTCCCACATATGACAATTCCTAACTATGAAGGGTTCAGTTTTAAAACAGTTGTTTTTGACTGATAGAAGACTGATATAAAGATATCACTATAGCAAGTTGCTTTGCTTGAACAAAGCCTACTTCCTTTTTGATTATTAACTTTAATTTGGTTTTGAAAGCATGATGTGTAGAAGTAGGATTGTCATTGACTATAAAGCAACAATATTTAAGTAAGATGGCCCTTCATGTACAGAAAGAATAATTTATGGGACCAGCTAAGATGAGCATTTAAGTGCTGTATTAAATCCACATAGAAAATATCACACCAGGCAAGCACTGAGGGTAAATGCCATATACCACGCAGATTAGTATTCAGAAGGGTAAAACAGTAAAACGGTAATCGTGTTACGATGTAAGTTTGATTTAATGAATGTAAATATTCAATAGTGCGAGACACAAAGATCAAAACGCTCTGTATATTCAATAGTTGATTCAATATCCGCGGCAAAGAACGTTTATATTATGCGCGTTATTTAGCCTATAAACTTCTGTTACTGAAGTCTCCTTTTTACATCCCTTACAACACTGCGTTAATCTTTGCTGCCGATCGACAAAGAATGTTTTGTGTATACTGGATTAAAAGACATTTCCAAAGCTTCGCTCTTTCGAACTCCTTTCACTCCTTCGCATTGAAGGACAATCGTGAATATATAATTAGAGTGCAAAACCTACTTAGAGGACCCGGGTACAGTGACAAGTCCACAAGGTACAGCGACACGTCCATTTTGTGCGATTTATGGCAGGCATCTCACGCAAATTTTTTTTCTCACTCCCCGACACAGCTAACCCAAGCCAAATATGAATGCCTAATATAAATACATAAGAGATGCCTGCGGAGGAGGCTACATTGGACAAGCATTTGACGATTAAAACAACGTAGTTATCCATTTCAAAATATTTGACATCATAACCAAAGCGTGGTTAAATTTTCCCGGACTCTCCTAGCGCGGTTCCGAGCCCCAGCAATACGAAAAACGGTCTGCGATCCCTGGAATAGATATATCTAACCTTCTAAGAGAGATATATCTAAGAGTTATGTTGGCTTAATGTAAAATGTAGCCGAGAAATTCGAAGGTAAATTTTATGCAAATCAGGCGAAATCTTTATTCGCAGTTACAAAACTGTGGTTAGAAAAATGCAGCAAAATTTTTGACTCATAACTCATTGACTCATTAGACTCATTTCAACATTAATCTCCATTGCGACCGGTGCATGAAAATGATTGAAAAAGATTCTCCTTCGCTACAGTTAAAAAAGCGTAATTTTTCCATTTTTTTAGTTTTGCTACAAAAGTATCTCATTTTTAGACTATAAGTATAGACTCGGAGTTAAGTTGCTGTAATCATGAAAACTATAAGCTGACTTGTATTCGTATGCTGGTGGTTAAAACTTTTGAGTTTTGAGTTACGACATGCATGTGTAAAGATTGACTGTTGCGAGATCGGTCTGATTCTTACGTAATTTCTAAAAGCACTCTCGGTTTATTTTGCCAAAAACTACAAACATATTTCGTTTAGTTTCTACATTAAAAGGAGGAAAGTCATATGTTAATGTCAAGTTCGTATAAAGTTATTCTTATAGTATGCACTTGAAATTTATATCAATCGATAGAAATCTTTGCCTTGCCTAGCCACGCTATGTCTGTCACAAACACACCGCGTTTCTATGTTTTGAAATCCGGTTCCTGCTACACAAAAACAGTCTATCTAGCTTAGGTTTCTCATTCTATGCTGAGTCTCGAATGTGGACGCTTCCAAGAAAGCAAAGGTTTATGCTACAATTCTATTCGCATTGCGAGACAAAAAATTCTATCTTTATTCTACCTGGATCAAAGCTATATCTACGCGCATGATAGTTAAAGTTGGTGCGTCTGCAAACCAAAGTAAGTAAACAGATAATACGTTGTTTCAGTTAGCAATTGTCGCGCTAAGTGTTTCGATAAGCGCTGCTAAAATCGGTTTAGTTGTTGTATTGTATTGCATATGCTAATTATTAGTTTAATAAGTATAGCTCATTTATGTCAATTACCAAGTATACTCGTATTAATTTCATGTGATAGGTTACTATAGTTTGTCTGCTTATCATATTTTAGTTCGAAACGATGCAATATTCTCAATCAACTTATTCGACCCAAACCTGTATATATGCTGTTAATAAATTATCAAAATTCCTACGTCGAGTTCGTTTCATTCTACGCACCGCGTCTACCCCTGTAGATTTATTGGGAACTCGTTGACATTGAATTTCTGTCCCAGTGAAGCTACAAGATAAGCATAGCTGCTTTGGCAACCTTCATTTATTATGATTAATATGCTAATTACGATCAAGATAATCATAATGATCATCATAGCTGCCATGGCAACCATAATTTATTATGATTTCTATGCTACTTATGATCATGATCATCATAATGATCATCATGATTGCCATGGCAACTATAATTTATTATGATTAATATGCAAATTATGATCAAGATCATCATGACGATGATCGTGGTTGCCATGGCAACCATCATTATGTATATTATGCTAATTATGATGATGATCATCTTAATGATCATCATATTTGCCATTTAAACGATGGTTTATTAGGAATATTATGCTAATTATTATCAAGATCATCATAATGATCAGCATTTTTGCCATTGCAACCATCGTTTATAATGAATAATATGCTAATCATGACCAAGATCATCATAATGATCATCATAGCTGCCATGGCAACCATCAGTTTTTATGAATATTATGCTAATTACGATTATGATCATCATAATGATCATTATGGTTGCCATAGAAACCATAATTTATTTTGAATATTATGCTAATTATGATCATGATCATCATAATGCTCATCATAGTTGCCATAGCAACAATAATTTAGAATGATTATTATGCTACATGTGATAATGATCATCATAATGATCATAAATGTTGAAATGGCAAACCATAATTTATTATGATTAATAAGCTAAATATGATAATTATCATCATAATGATGATAATGGTTACCATATCAAGCATAATTTATAAAGAGTATTATGCAATATATGATCATTATGATCATAATGATCATCATGCTTGTCATGTAACCGTCATTTATTACGCTAAATTTGATCATGATCACCACAATGATCATCATGGTATCCATAGCAACCATAATTTATTATGATTATTATACTACTTATGACCATGATCATCATAATGATCATCATGGTTGCTATAGCAACCATAATTTATTAACATTATTATGCTCGATAATTTATTATCGAGCATAATTTATTATAAATATTATAGTCATGATAATAATATAATAATAATATGATAACTTATTATCATTGTTATGTTCATGATCATCATGATGGTCATCACGGTTGCCATGTCAACCATCATTTATTATAATTAATATGCTAATTTTGATAATGATCATCATAATAATCATCTTGGTTGCAATAGCAACCCTCTTTTATTATTAACATTACGCTAATTATTATCATGATGATCATAATGATCATCATGGTTGCCATGTCAACCATAATTTATTACGCTAATTTTGATCATGATCATCATAATGATCATCATGGTTGGCATGGAGACCATAATTTATTATTATGATTAGGCTAATTATAATCATGAGCATCATTATGGTCATCATGGTTTCCATAGCAACAATAATTTATCATGAGTATTATGCTAATTATGATCTTAATCATCAAAATGGTCATAATGATTGCTATACCGACTATCATTTATTATGATTTATATGCTAATTATGATCATGATCATCATAATGATGATCATATTAGCCATGGCAACTATCATTTATTATGATTATAATGCTAATTATGATCAATATCACATTACAAATTATTTATGGTTGCTATTGCAACCATCATTTATTATGATTTTTATGCTAATTATGATCAAGATCATCATAATGATCAGCATGGTTGAAATGGCGAACATCATTTATTATGATTAATATGCTAATTATGATCAAGATCATGATAATGATCATCATGGTTGCCATGGAAACCATAATTTATTATGATTATTATGAAAATTATCATGATCATCATAATGATAATCATGCTTAAAATGTCAAGCATCATATATTATTATTATTACGCCAATTATCATGATCATCATAATTATAATCATGGTTGCTATAGGATTTATAATTTATTTAATTAATATGCTAATTATGATCAAGATCATGATATTGATCATTAAGGTTGTAACAGCAACCGTCACTTATTATAATTATGCTAATTATGATCATGACGATCATAATGATCATCATAATGATCATCATGGTTGCTATTTCAACCTTCATTTATTATTATTAATATGCTAATTGTGATAAAGATCATAATAATGAGCATCATGGCTGCCATGGCAACTCTAATTTATTATGAATATTATGCTAATTTTAATCATGACCATCACAATGATCATCATGGCTTCCATAGCAACCATCATTTATTATGATTATTGTGCTAATTATGATCATGATCATCATAATGATCATCATTGTTGCCATGTCAACCATAATTTATTACGCTAATTTTGATCATGATCATCATAATGATCATCATGGTTGGCATGGAGACCATAATTTATTATTATGATTAGGCTAATTATAATCATGAGCATCATTATGGTCATCATGCTTGCCATTTCAACCATGGTTTATTATGATTATTATGTCAATTATCATGATCATCAAAATTATAATCATGGTTGCTATAGCATTCATAATTTTATATGATTAATATGCTAATTATGATCAAAATCATGATAATGATAATTATAGTTGTCATTGCAACCATCACTTATTACGATTATTATGCTAATTATGATGATGATGATCATAATGATCATCATAATGATCATCATAGTTGCTATAGCAATTGTCATTTATTATGCCAATTATGATCATGTTGATCATAGTGATCGTCATGGTTGCCATTGCAACCCTCTTTTATTATGATTAGTATGCTAATTATGATTAATATCATCATAATGATGATTGATGGTTGCTATGGTGACTATATTTTATTATGATTTTCATGTTCATTATGATCATGATAGTAATCATTACGTTTGCAATGGCAACCGTCATTCATTATGCTAATTTTGATCGTGATCATAATAATGATCATCATAGTCGCCATAGCAACCATAATTTCTTTTGATTAATATGCTAATAAGATCAAATTCATCATAATGATCATTATAGTTGTCATGGAAATCATTCCTTATTATGATTATTATACTAATTTTGATCATGATCATCCTAATGCCATGGCAACCATAATTTATGATGAATATTATATATATATGATCATTATGACCATAATGATCGGAAATATTGCGATGTCAACCTTCATTTATTACGCAAATTTTGATCATGATCATCATAATGATCATCATGGTTGCCATGGTAACCATATTTTGTTATGATTAATATGCTAATTATGATCATCATGGTTGCCATTGCAAGCATCATTTATTTTATTTTTTCATGATCATCATAATGATTATAATGGTTGTCATAGTAATCATAATTTATAATGAATATTATGCTTATGATCATTATGATCATTTTGATCATCATGGTTACCGTGTCAACCGTCATGTATAACGCTAATTTTGATCAGGATCATCATAATGATCATCATGGTTGTTATAATAACAATCATTTTTTACGATTGTTATGCCATCATTTAATATGAATATAATGCTAATTATGATCGGGATCATCATAATGGTAATCATATTTGCCATAGCAACAATCATTTATTATGATTATTATACTAATTATGACCATGATCATCATAATGATCATCATCATTGCCATAGCAACCATATTTTTTTATTATTATTATTATGCTAATTATGATCATCATATTGATCATCATGCTTGCCAAAACAAAAATAATTTATTACGATTATTATGCTAATTATGATCATGATGATCATAATGATCATCACAGTTGCCATTGCAACCGTAATTTATTATGCTAATTTTGATTGTGATCATCATAATGATGATATTGGTTGCCAAGACTGTCATAATTTATAATAAATACAATGCTATATATGATCATTATGATCATAATGATCATCATTGTTGCCATATAAACCATTAATGATTATGAATAATATGCTAATTATGATCAAGATCATCATAATGATCATTATCGTTGCCATTGCAATCATCACTTATTATGATTAATACGCTAATCATGATTAAGATCATCATGACGATCAACATAGCTGTCATGGCAACCATCAGTTATTATGATTATTATGCTAATTATGATCATGATCATCATGATGATCATCATGGTTGCCACGGCAACTATCGTTTATTATGATTAGTATGCTAATTATGATAATGATCATCATAATGATCATAATTGTTGCCATGGCAACCATCATTTATTAATAATATGCTAATTATGATCATGATCATCATAAAGTTCATCATGGTTGCCATAGTAACCATAATTTATTATGATTAATATGCTAATTATGATCATGATCGTCATCATGATGATCATGATCATTCATAATTAGCATATTAATCATAATAACTTAATGGTGACGTAACGTTAATGTAACAGCGCATGGGCAGAAACATTTGGGAGCAGCGTTGGGTTCACGAGAGTACCTGGAGGAATATATTAATAACAAGGTCTCTAATTGGGTCAACGAAGTTACAAAATTAGCCGAATTTGCCATTTCTCAACCACAAGTGTCCTATGCCGCATACATATTTGGGTTGAAACAACGTTGGACCTAACTCTTAGAGCCACTTGAGAAGGCAATATCGCAGATTTTTATCCCGGCTATCATAGATCACCAGTGCAATCCACTCGATCGGGACATTTTAGCACTACCAGCACGTCTAGGTGCCTGGGCTTGGAAAATCCAATTTATGAAGCAGAACGTGAGTACGCCTCGTCTAAAAGAGTGACAGCGGCCCTTGTCGATCAGATTGTAGCCCAGTCACATAAACTACCTGACGAGTCGAAAATAAAATCAGCACAACAAGCCGTTGCGGGAGAGCAACTTAATGGTGGTTCCCACAGAGCGCCTGATGCTAGACTCGACATTCGCGCCTGTGGTGTCTGAGAAAGTCAACGATCAGCCTTTTTTGATGTAAGGGTTTGACACCCAAATGCTGATTCGTACAAGGACTTGGAACTACACCAAGTCTATAAGATACATGAAAACGAGAAGAAGCGCCTCTATGCAAGTAAAGTCCTCGAAATAGAGCAAGGGACTTTCACGCCACTTGTATTTACCACGTCAGGCGCAATGGGCAGAGAATGTTTGAGATATCATAGTCGACTGGCAGAGCTTGTAGCCCTAAAAAAGGCGAAGATTATGCAACAACTATGAGTTGGATAAGAGCCAAAGTTTCCTTTGCTTTATTCAGATCGGCACTTACCTGCCTTAGGAGTTCAAGGGCAAGGAAAATAATGTACGATATCAAAAACATTGATTTTAACATTGATAATGTAGAGAGTTCTATCTCACAAACATTTTAGCAGTTGTACATATAGAAAGTTCTTTTTTTATTATTATCTGGCTGTATATATTGTAGATATGCTAAGATATTTAACTTGCATTTTAAACTTTGTAATTTGTAATAGAAAGTTTCCATAAGAACAGAACAATTCAAACGATTTTTAAATACGTACTTTTAATATGTACTTTCATATCGCTTCCTAGTTCATAGTTAATTTTTTTCCCTGTAGTTAATTGACCACTCAAAAGTTGAATAAATTATTATGATCATGATCATTAAATAGTCATTATGATTATTATGCTAATTATAATAATAATAATTATAATGATCATACTGGTTGCCATAACAACCATCATTTATTATGATTATTATGCCAATTATGATCATGATCATCATGATGATCATCATTGCTGCTATGTCAACCGTCATTTATTATGATTAATATGCTAATTGTGATCAAGATCATCATAATGATAATAAGTATGTTCATGACCATCATAATGATCATGATGTTTGCTATGGCAACTATCATTTATTATGATAATAATGCTAATTATGATCAATATCACAATAATGATAATTGATGAATGCCATCGCAACCATAATTTATTATGGTATGTATGCTAATTATGATCAAGATCATCATAATCATCATAGTTGCTAGGAAAACCATCATTAATTTTGATTATTATGCTAATTATGATCATGACCATCATAATGGTCATCGTGGTTGGCAACAATCACTTAATTTGATTATTATGCTAATTATGATCTAATAAATCGTTGCATTAGCAACCATCATTTATTGTGATTAATATGCTAATTATGATCATGATCATCATAATGATCATCAGGGTTGCCATGACAACTATAATTTATTATGAATATTATGCAAATTATGATTATGATCATCAGGATGATGATCATACTTGCCATAGCAAGCATCATTTATTATGAATATTATGCCAATTATGATTATGATCATCATACTCATCATCATGGTTGCCATAACTACCATGATTTATTATGAAAAATATGCTATATATGATCAAGATCATTAAAATGATCAGCATGGTTGCCATTAAAAACTATCATTTATTATGATTAATATGCTTATTATGATCAAGATCATCATAATGATCATAATGGTTGCCATAGCAACCATCATTTATTTTGATTATTATGCTAAATGTGCTCATGATCATCATAATGATCAAAATTGTTGTCAAAGCAACCATCATTTATTATGATTATTATGCCAATTATGATCAAGATCATCATAATGATCATCATAGCTGCCATAGCAACCATAATTTTTAATTATAATTTTGCTAATTATGATCATGATCATCATAATGATCATCATAGTGTAACAGTGCACCTATTGTGATTAGATAATGTGACAGTGCACTATTGTAATTAGAAATATGAGAGTCTTGAGCACATGTATATAGGGAGCACGAGGATGAAATAAAAGACACTTAGAAACTGGATCGAACGTGTGTGTGTCTCAGACAGCTCGGCCCGTTACAATTTGGCGAGCAGCGGTGGGATTTAAAGAACGGTTTATAGAGATGTCTACAGCAATTCTTCCCTCGAAGTTTGGGCGGGGAGATTTAACAATTTGGCTGCGCGAATTTGATGCTTGCGTTGAGGCAAATGGGTGGAACGCAGATGCGAAAATCAAGAAATTCCCAGCTTTTCTCCGGGGCGAAGCAGCGAGCCATTTTTACGCACTGGACGAGGAAGCTCGTGAAACATATGACGCTGTTACGAAGGCCCTAAAAGAGACCATGTGTCCTTCGGCGTGTAAATAAGTGTACTTCGCCGAGTTCGAAGCGAGACTTTTAAAGCCAGGCGAGGACCCGACGGTGTACAAGTGGGAGTTGGAGCAAATTTTATCGAAATTTCAACCAGATATTGATGCTGGAGCGAAAACCGCGTTATTAACGAGGCAGTTCATGAAAGGTTTACCCAAAAACATTCGAATGAAGTTGCTAGAGAGTGACCCTACGCCAGATCTGAAAAAAATGGTGTCATTTGTTCAACAGTACAGGGCAATTCAGGAATTTAACGACCAAGGGAATGTGACGCAGAGTGCTGGTGTGGCAAGCGAAAAGAGTGGTGAAGAAATGACCAAATTGGTGGCGCTGGTGTCCGACATCGCCGTACGACAAAAGAATCTGGAGGAGAAGTTATCGCGGAATAAACGAGATGATCTATCGGCGCAAACGAAAGATCGAAGCAACAGAAAATGTTTTGTCTGCAAGAAAATGGGCCACATCGCCAGGGACTGTTGGCACAATCCACAACAGCAAAGCCAGACGTTTGATTCCACAAACAGATGTTATGAATGCCAGGGATACGGACATTTTGCCAAAGACTGTGCGAATCGTTTAAACTCCCAGCGGGCGATACGATAAGTGGGATCAAAGATCGCCCTGGGGTAAGTTTTAATACCTTCAATGTTTCATTATCCACACAACCATATGTTAAATGTTTTGTAAAAATGTTGAAGTTCATGCACTTATTGACACTGGTTCCATGAGAACATTTATAAGCCATACTTTACACAGGATTATTGACTTTGATAGTAAATTAATTAACACTACTGTCGCAGAACGTTGCGTATCCATCACCGGCGGTAGTTTAAATATCCTTGGGTGCCTCGACACAAACATAACGTTCCCCAAAAGTAAGCGAGCGTACAAAGGACGTCTTCTTGTTAGCGACAACATCAGTTACGACTGTGTGTTGGGTGGGACTTCCTCGAAGCAAATAGGTTGAGTCTACAGGGGGATATTCGCAGTGGGTCTAGCCCCTATTACTTAACGGGGTCTCACGGGCGGACTGAAGTTCTTTTATCACCCCTTTCCAATGGTGGACTGATATCTGGAGTGACTGAGGCAAGTGGTGACCCTTCTGGCGAAACGCCCAAACATGCGTGGAGAACGATTCAACTTTCCTTATCCAGTCTCGTATGAAAGCCGAAATTGCCGTAGTTTTAGACCAAAATGTTGTCGTGCCCGCGAGATCTGAGATGATTGTAGAGGGTAGATTAGTAAAATCAGCACAGACAGAAATAGGCATGATAGCGCCTCTAAAGAGCGAGTCAGGTAACGACATTCATGTGGCACATACAGTAGTCTGCCCGCAAGGTAGAAACATTGTTTTACGAGTCATGAACGCACATAGCGAACCTAGCGAGCTAAAATTCGGTACCAAAATCGCAGCATTTAGCCCTCTAGTCCAATCTCACAGCAAAATAAGTAGCGCAAGCTGTGGTATTAAGGCAAATAACGGAAAGGGCGAAACAAACAAATTTGAAGGTGTTTAAATTCTAATTTAAATCAGGCCGATAAAAGCTGTGTTCTTGAAGTCCTATCCGAGTTCGAAGATGTGTTTGAGGCTACATTAGGGCACACAAATGTAGTGACACATAACATCGATACAGGTAACTCTAACCCCATTAAACATCGCCCTCGCCGTTTGCCGTACGCGTATCGAGAAGAGGCTGACAGACAAATCAAAATATGTTAGCACAAGGTATTATAAGTCCTAGTACCAGCCCATGGGCAAGCCCTATTGTGTTAGTTAAAAAGCGGTCAGGGGAACTACGTTTTTGTGTAGATTATCGGAAATTAAACGAAGTAACACTCAACGACTCGCATCCAATTCCAAACATTGCGGACATACTAGATTCTTTGGGAGACGCAACATATTTTTCAACATTAGATCTACGCAGCGGGTACTGGCAAATTAACGTTGACCCCGTGATCGGCCAAAACGGCTTTCGTGACAAGCTCGGGTCTGTTTGAGTTTAACCGCATGAGTTTTGGCTTAAAAACGGCTCCGGCAACTTTTCAGCGTGCTATGGAAATAGTCTTAGCAGGTCTCACGTTCGAAATATGTTTATGTTATCTTGATGATGTTATTTGCTTTGGGCGCAACCTTGGCGAACACAATGACAGATTGAGAGCAGTCCTTGACAGGTTTCGCAGCACAACTTGCGCGTTAAGTTGGAAAAATGTCGGTTTGCGGAAACTAGGGTTGCATTCTTAGGTCATGTCATTTCTAAAGACGGCATCAGCCCGACCCACAGAAAGTCGAGGCAGTACAGAACATCAGTGCGCCAACATGTATAACAGAGTTGCGTAGTTTTTTAGGACTCGCCAGTTACTATCGCCGCTTTATTGCGAATTTTGCAACAGTCGCCGCGCCTCTAACTAAACTTACAACAAAAGAAGCCGCCAGAACACCTTTTGATTGGTCGAACGAGTGCGAAATATCTTTTAAGGAAATTAAACGTCAGCTCTGTTCCGCACCCTTATTAGCTTACCCAAAATTCGATCGCGAGTTTACTCTTTACACGGACGCATCAGATGTTGGTTTAGGTATTGTACTTGCCCAGCACGATGACAATGGTATAGAAAGAGTCATCGCATACGGCTCTCGCAGTCTGACGCAACGGGAACGCAATTATGCGACCACTGAAAAAGAAGCGTTGGCAATTCATTACGGCACCCAACACTTTCGTCTATACCTCTTAGGGCGCAAATTCAGAATAGTTACTGATCATAATGCACTTCGTTGGCTAAATTCCATCGAGCCGAAAGGGCGTTTAGCCAGGTGGCTAATGGATTTGCAAGAGTTCGAATTTGTGGTTCAACATCGACCGGGTAAATCGCATTTGAATGCAGATGTCTTATCACGCCTAGTAGCTAAGAAATGCGAGGAAACATGTCAAACTTCCGCTATCCACACGATTCCTTCAATGCTAACTGAGTGGAAAGCGACGGCAAAGCGTCTCAAAACAGCGCCTGTTATCTATGTGCTTGGGCTCCTTTTCATGCTTTGGGCTAGTTGCGCACGCGCTATCGATTTTATCACATTGCCGCGAAAATGCACTACAAACAAGTTACTCAACCCACACGCGCGCGCTTTCCAACCGCAAACACAAGCAACTGAGAATACACCTGTCTTTAGGCATGAAAAAATTAACTCAATTACTGTAAGCCCAACTATAAACCTACATGAAGCACAACGGCAGGACAGCAATATCTCGAAAGTTCTGGAATTTAAGATGCACAAGAAACCACGCCCAGATTTCAAGGAGTGGAGCATTGACCCAGTTCTGAAAAATTTTTGGCATAATTACGATCGCTTATTTATACATAATGGTTTACTAGTACGATCTCGCCACAACCAGTACACATATCCTGATCACGCCATTGTGATTCCACAATCCATAGTGCCTAAGATACTCGACGGTATGCATGATAGTCCGTCGTGCGGTCATCTCGGCTCAGCACAAACCGAACAGCGTATTCGCGAAAGATTTTATTGGGCAAATCTGCGTGCCTCTGTGCAAGCCCATATCCAACATTGCGTATCTTGCCAGCGCCGCAAATCACCTTCGAATCCAGATAAAGCGCCTATGAAAACGATCAGTGTTACTGAACCTTTTACATTTTGGGCATTAGATTACATGGGCCCCATATCGGAGAACGCGAGGGGGGATAAATATATACTCGTTATCATGGACCATTTTACCAAATGGTGCGAGGCGTTCCCTACGAAAGATCAAAAGGCCTCAACCGTGGCCCACTGTTTAATATCCAAAGTATTCTCGCGTTTTGGACCGCCGCTCGTGCTGCACTCAGACCAAGGGTCAAACTTTGAAAGTATTTTAATGCACGAAATTTGTAACATCATGGGGATAACGAAAACACGAACCACAGCATACCACCCTTCCGGGGATGGCCAAGTGGAGCGACAGAATCGCACGCTACAAGATATGCTTGCGCATTATGTGTCTAACAATGCTGACGATTGGGATGTTTGGCTAGATCCCATTCTCTTTGCTTATAACACAAGCAAACATGAATCTACTGGGCTCTCCCCGTACGAACTCGTATTCGGAAAAACACCTCGCATGCCTCTAGAATTAGAATTCGGTGTAACGACTGGGAATCCAAGCACTCAACCAGAGTACGCACAGAAAGTCCGCAATAACCTTAAGAATGTTAGGCAGCTAGCTAGGGAGGACTTAGATAAGGTAAGGTCAACCAGGTGTTCAAATCACGACAATAAGGACTGGAAGCCGCATGCAGTAGGTCAGACCGTTTGGGCGAAACGCCCAAAGAAAGGTAAGTTCGGTAGGAAGTGGATAGGACCGTATAAGGTAGTGAAGAGAATGGGGACGACCTATCGAGTTAGTTCTAATGATGGAAAAGTTATGGTAGTTCACCACGACAACCTTAATACAGGCTATATACCACTGGATAGCGGCCGAATCGTTGCTCCTGGTCGTGAGTCGGGTGATTTCGCAGTGGTTCACGCATTGCCCGAGCACCCCGTGTTACAACAACCTCCCCGTAGGCCTAGAGGTGAACCCCAACGTTATCAACTTCGGCAAAACATACGTCCTCACGAACGTTATGCTTACGATTAGCTAAATCGTCGACAATGCAAAATATGTTGTTTTCGGGGACGAAAACTTAAGTGAGGGGAAAATGTAACAGTGCACCTATTGTGATTAGATAATGTGACAGTGCACTATTGTAATTAAATAAAGTAACAGTGCATTATTGTAATTAGGAATATGAGAGTCTTGAGCACATGTATATAGGGAGCACGAGGATGAAATAAAAGACACTTAGAAACTGGATCGAACGTGTGTGTTTCTCAGACAGCTCGGCCGGTTACAATAGTTGCCATTGAGACCATCATTTATTATGAATTTTATGCTAATTTTGATCATGATCATCATAATGATGATAATGGTTGCCATAACAACCATAATTAATAATGAATATTATGCTATATATGATCATTATGATCATAATGATCATCATGGTTACCATGTCAACCGTCATTTATTACTCTAATTTTGATCATGATCATCATAATTATCATAGTGGTGTCCATAGAAACCATCGTTTATAATATATAATATGCTAATTATGATAATGATCATCATAATGATCATCATGGTTGCCATGGCAGCTATCATTTATCATGAATATAATGCTAATTATTATGATGCTCATCATAATTATCATCATGATTGTCATACCAACTATCATTTATTTTGATTATTGTGCTAATTATGATCAAGATCATGATAATGATCATTAAGCCTGTCAAATCAACCATTACTGATTATGATTAATAAACTAATTATGATCATGATGATCATAATGATCATCATGGTTGCCATGGCAAGAATCATTTATTACGAATATTATGCCAATTATGACCATGATAATCATAATGATCATCATGGTTGCCATCGCAACCTTCATTTAATATGATTTTTATTCTAATTATGATCGTGATTATCATAATGGTCATAATGGTTGCCACAGCAACCATCATTTATAATGACTAATATGCTAATTATGATCATGATCATCATAATGATCATCATGGTTGCGATAGCAACCATCATTTTTGATGATTTTTATTCATAATGATCATAATGATCATTATAGTTGTTATAGCAACCGTAATTTATTATGCTAATTATGATCATGATTATAATAATAATTATCATTGTTGCCATAGCAACTATCATTTATTATGATTAATATGCCAATGATGATAATGATCATCATAATGATCATCATGGTTGCTATAGCAACTATCATTTATCATGATTAATACGCTAATTATCATCATGATCATCATAATGATCATCATGGTTTTTATGGTAACTATAATTTATTATGATTATTATGCTAATTATGTTTGTGATGATCATAATGATCATAGTTGCTATGTCAACCGTCATTTATTATGCTAACTTTGATCATGATCATCATAATGATCAACATGGTTGCTATAGCAACCATTATTTATTATGAATATTATGCTAATTATGATCATGATCATCCTAATGGTCATCATATTTGCCATAGAAATTATCCTTTATTATGATAATTACAATAATTATGACCATGATCATCATAATGATCATCATAGTTTAAATAGAAACGATTATTTCCTATGATTATTATGCTAATTATGATCATAATGATCATTATGGTTGCTATATCAACCATAATTTCTTATGCTAATTTTGAACATGATCATCATAATGATCATCACAGTTGCCATGGCAACCAAAATTTATTTTGATTAAAATGCTAATTATGATAAAGATCATCATAATGATCATTATGGTTGTCATTTAACTATCACTTATTATTATCATTATGATAATTTTGATATTGATCATCATAATGATGATAATGGTTGCCATGGTAACCAAAATTGATAAAGAATATTATGCTATATATGATCATTATGATCATAATGATCATCATAGTTGCTATGTCAACCGTCATTTATTACGCTAACTTTGATCATGATCATCATAATGATCAACATGGTTGCCATAGCCACCATAATTTTTTATGAATATTATGCTATATATGATCAAGATCATCATAATGGTCATCATATTTGCCATAGCAACAATCATTTATTATGATATTTACGCTAATTATGACAATGATCATCACAATGATCAACAAAGTCGCCGTGGAAACCATCATTTTTTATGATTATTATGCTAATTATGATCATATTGATCATAATGATCATTATGGTTGCCACAGCAACCGTCATTTATTCTGCTAATTTTGATCATCATCATCATAATGATCATCATAGTTGCCATATCAACCATAATTTGATTTGATTAAAATGCTAATTATGATAAAGAATATCACAATGATTATTATGGTTGTCATTGCAACTATCTCTTATTATTATCATTATGATAATTTTGATCATGATCATCATAATGATCATCATAGTGTACATATCAACCATCATATATTATGATTATTATGCTAATTATGATCAAAATCATCATAATGATCATCATGGTTGCGATTGCAACCATCGTTTATTACGATTATTATGCTAATTATGATCATGATCATCATATTGATCAGCATTGTTGTGACGGCAACCATTATTAATTATGATTAAAATGCTAATTATGAACAAGATCATCATATAGATCAGCATGTTTGCCATTGCAACCATCATTTATCATGATTAATATACTAATTATGATCATGATCATCATAATGATCATCAAGGTTTTCAAGGTAACTAAAATTTATTATGATTATTGTGCTAATTATGATCATGATCATCATAATGATTATCATTGTTGCAATGACAACTATAATTTATTATGATTATAATGCTAATTATGATCAATATCACAATAATGATATTTGATGGTTGCAACGGCAACCATAATTTATTATTTTTTTATGCTAATTATGATCAACATCATTATAATGATCATTATAGTTGAAATGGAAAATATCATTTTTTCTGATTAATATGCTAATTATGATCAAGTTCATCATAATGATCATCATAGTTGCCATAGAAACTATAATTTATTATGATTATAATGCTAATTATGATCAATATCACAATAATGATATTTGATGGTTGCAACGGCAACCATAATTTATTATTTTTTTATGCTAATTATGATCAACATCATTATAACTAACTATGATTATTGTGCTAATTATGATCATGATCATCATAATGATTATCATTGTTGCAATGACAACTATAATTTATTATGATTATAATGCTAATTATGATCAATATCACAATAATGATATTTGATGGTTGCAACGGCAACCATAATTTATTTTTTTTTTATGCTAATTATGATCAACATCATTATAATGATCATCACAGTTGAAATGGAAAATATCATTTTTTCTGATTAATATGCTAATTATGATCAAGTTCATCATAATGATCATCATAGTTGCCATAGAAACATAAACTATAATTATTATGATTATAATGCTAATTATGATCAATATCACAATAATGATATTTGATGGTTGCAACGGCAACCATAATTTATTATTTTTTTATGCTAATTATGATCAACATCATTATAATGATCATTATAGTTGAAATGGAAAACATCATTTTTTCTGATTAATATGCTAATTATGATCAAGTTCATCATAATGATCATCATAGTTGCCATAGAAACTATAATTTATTATGATTATTATGCTAATTATGATCATGAACATCATAATGATCAGCGTAGATCGATGGAAACCATCATTTATTATGATTAATATGCTAATTATGATCAAGATCATTATAATGATCATCAAGGTTACCATGGAAACAATAATTTATTATGATTATTATGCTAAATATGATCATGATTATCAAAATGATCATCATTTTTGCTATAGCAACCATGATTTATCATGATTAATATGCTAATTATGATCAAGATCATCATAATCATAATCATGGTTGCCATCGCAACCATCATTTATTACAATTATTGTGCTAATTATGATCAAGATCAGGAAAATGATCACTATGGTTTTCATACCAACCATAACTTATTACGATCATTATGCTAATTATGATCATGATCATCATATGGTCATCATATTTGCCATGGCAACAATAATTTATTATGATTATTTTGCTAATTATGACCATGATCATCATAATAATCATAATGGTTGCTTTGGCAACCATCATTTATAATGACTAATATGCTAAATATGATCATGATGATCATAATGGTCATTACGGTTGCCATGGCAACCGTCCTTTTTTATGCTAATTTTGATCATGATCATCATAATGATCATCATAGTTGCCATGACAAATATAATTTATCTTGATTTATATGCTAATTATGATCAAGTTCATCATAACGATCATTATGGTTGTCATGGCAATCTTCACTTAATACGATTATCATACTAATTTTGATCATGATCATCATAATGACGATAATGGTTGCCATGGCATACGTAATTTATAATGAATATTATGCTATATATGATCATTATGACCATAATGATCGTCATGGTTGCCATGTCAACTGTAAATTATTACGCTAGTTTTGATCATGATCATCATATTGATCATCATGGTTGCCATTGTAATTATCTTTTATTATTAATATGCTAATTATGATCAAGATAATCATAATGGTCATAATGGTTGCCATGGCGGCCATCATTTACTATGATTATTATGTTAATTACGATCATGATCATTATAATGATCAGCATGGTTGCGACGGCAACCATCATTTATTATGATTAATATCCTAATTATTATCAAGATCATCATAATGATCAGCATGGTTGCCATGGCAACCATCATTTGTCATGCTTAATATGATAATTATGATCAAGACCATCATAATGATCATCATGGTTGCCATTGCGACCATAATTTGAAATTATTAATATGTTAATTTTGATCTTGATCATCATAATGATCATCATGGTTGCCATGGCAACTATAAATTATTATGATTGATATGCTAATAATGATCAAGAACATCATTATCATCATCATGTTTAGCATCGCAACAATCATCTATTATGATTATTATGCTAATTATGATCATGATCATCATAGTGGTCGTCGTGGTTGCCATGGAGACAATCACCTATTATGATTATTATTCTAGTTACGATAACGATCATCACAATGATCATAATGGTTGCAATTTCAACCATCATTTATTATGAGCATTATGCTAATCTTAACACGATCACCATAATGATGATAATGATAGCAATTGCAACCATAATTTATTATGAATATGATGCTATATATGATCACTATTATCATAATGATCGTCATTGTTGCTATGGTAACCACATTTTATTGTGATTAATAAGCTAATTATTCCTAAGATCATCATAATGATCATCATAGCCATGGCAACTATCGTTTATTATGAATATTATGCTAATTAGGCTCATGATCATCATAATGATCATCATAATTGTCATTGCGACAATAATTTATTATGAATAATATTCCAATTATGATCTAGAACATAATTATTATCAGCATCGCTGCAATAGCAAACATCATTTATTATAATTATTATGCTAATTATGATCATGATCATCATATTGATAATCATGGTTGCCATAACAACTATCATTTATTATGAATATTATGCTAATTATGATCATGATCATCATGATGATGATCATGGTTGCCATAGGAACCGTCATTTATCATGAATAATATGCTAAATATGATCAAGATCATCATAATGATAATTATGGTTGCCATGGCAACTATGATTTATCATAAATAATATGTTAAATATGATCACAATCATCATAATGAAAATCATATTTGCCATGGTAACCATCATTTATCATGAATAATATCCTAAATATGATCAAGATCATTATAATGATCATCAAAATTTGAATTGCAACCATAATTTATTATGATTAATATGTTAATTTTGATCATTATCATAAAAATGATGATAATGGTTGCCATGGCAACAATCATTTATCATGAATAATATGCTAAATCTGATGAAGATCATCATATTGAAAATTATGGTTGCCATGGCAACCATCTTTTATCATGAATAATATGCAAAATATGATCAAAATTATCATAATGAAAATCATAGTGTCAATGGTAACCATTATTTATCATGAATAATATGCTAAATATGATCAAAATCATCATAATGAAAATTATAGTTGCCATGGCAACCATCATTTATCATGAATAATATGCTAAATATAATCAAGATCATCATAATGAAAAATATGGTTGCCATGGTAACCATAATTCATAATGATTACTATGGTAATTTTGATCATTATCATCAAAATGATGATAATGGTTGCAATTGCAACCATCATTTATCCTGAGTAATATGCTAAATATGATCCAGATCATCATAATGAAAATTATGGCTGCCTTGGCGACATCATTTTTCATGAATAATATGCTAAATATGATCATCATCATCATAATGAAAATTATGGTTGCCATGGTAACCATCATTTATCATGAATAATATGCTAAATATGATCGAGATCATCATAATGAAAATTATGGTTTCCATGGCAACCATCATTTATCATGAATAATATGCTAAATATGATCAAGATCATCATAATGAAAATCATATTGCCATAGTAACCATCATTTATCATGAATAATTTGCTAAATATGATCAAGATCATCATAATGATCATCATGGTTGAAATTGCAACCATAATTCATTATGATTACTATGTTAATTTTGATCATTATCATCAAAATGATGATAATGGTTGCCATAGCAACCATCATTTATCATGAATAACATGCTAAATATAATCAAGATCATCATAATGAAAATTATGGTTGCCATGGTAACCATCATTTATCATAAATAATATGCTAAATATGATCAAGATCATCATAATGAAAATTATGGTTGCCATGGCAACCGTCATTTATCATGAATAATATGCTAAATATGATCAAGATCATCATAATGATAATTATGGTTGCCATGGCAACTATGATTTATCATGAATAATATGTTAAATATGATCACGATCATCATAATGAAAATCATATTTGCCATTGTAACCATCAATTATTATGAATAATATCCTAAACATGATCAAGATCATTATAATGATCATCAAAGTTTAAATTGCAACCATAATTTATTATGATTAATATGTTAATTTTGATCATTATCATAAAAATGATGATAATGGTTGCCATGGCAACAATCATTTATCATGAATAATATGCTAATTATGATCAAGATCATGAAAATTATGGTCGCCATGGTAACCATTATTTATGATGAATAATATGCTAAATATGATCAAGGTCATCATAATGAAAATCATGGTTGCCATGGTAACCATCATTTATCTTGAATAATATGCTAAATATGATCAAGATCATCATAATGAAAATTTTGGTTTTCATGGTAACCATCATTTATCATGAATAATATGCTAAATATGATCAAGATCATCATAATGTGTTAATTTTGATCATTATCATCAAAATGATGATAATGGTTGCCATGGTAACCATCATTTATGATGAATAATATGCTAAATATGATCAAGAAAATCATAATGAAAATTTTGGTTGCTATAGTAACCATCATTTATCATGAATAATATGCTAAATATGATCAAGATCATCATATTGAAAATTATAGTTGCTATAGTAACCATCATTTATCATGAATAATATGCTAAATATGATCAAGATCATCATAATGATCATCATGGTTGAAATTGCAACCATAATTTATTATGATTAATATGTTAATTTTGATCACTATCATCAAAATGATGATAATGGTTGCCATGGCAACAATCATTTATCCTGAATAATATGCTAAATATGATCAAGGTCATCATAATGAAAATCATGGTTGCCATGGTAACCATCATTTATCTTGAATAATATGCTAAATATGATCAAGATCATCATAATGAAAATTTTGGTTTTCATGGTAACCATCATTTATCATGAATAATATGCTAAATATGATCAAGATCATCATAATGTGTTAATTTTGATCGTTATCATCAAAATGATGATAATGGTTGCCATGGTAACCATCATTTATCATGAATAATATGCTAAATATGATCAAGAACATCATAATGAAAATTATAGTTGCTATAGTAACCATCATTTATCATGAATAATATGCTAAATATGATCAAGATCATCATAATGATTATCATGGTTGAAATTGCAACCATAATTTATTATGATTAATATGTTAATTTTGATCATTATCATCAAAATGATAATAATGGTTGCCATGGCAACAATCATTTATCATGCATAATATGCTAAATATGATCAAGATCATCATAATGAAAATTATGGTTGCCATATCAACCATCATTATGGTTGCCATAGCAACCATCATTTATCATGAATAATATGCTAAGTATGATCAAGATCATCATAATAAAAATCATAGTTGCCATGGTAACCATCATTTATCATGAATAATATGCTAAATATGATCAAGATCATCATAACGAAAATTATGGTTGCCATGGTAACCATCATTTATCATGAATAATATGCTAAATATAATCAAGATCGTCATAATGATATGTTAATTTTGATCATTATCATCAAAATGATGATAATGGTTGCCATGGTAACCATCATTTATCATGAATATTATGCAAAATATGATCAAGATCATCATAATGAAAATTATGGTTGACATGTTAACCATCATTTATCATGAATAATATGCTAAATATAATCAAGATCATCATAATGAAAATTATGGTTGCCATGTTAACAATCATTTATCATGAATAATATGCTAAATATAATCAAGATCATCATAATGAAAAATATGGTTTCCATGGTAACCATCATTTATCATCAATAATATGCTAAATATGATCAAGATCCTCATAATGAAAATCATATTGCCATGGTAACCATCATTTATCAGGAATAATATGCTAAGTACGATCAAGATCATCATAATGAAAATTATGGTTGCCATAGTAACCATCATTTATCATGAATAATATGCTAAATATGACCAAGATCATCATAATGAAAATTATGGTTGCCATGGTAATCATCATTTGTCATGAATAATATGCTAAATATGACCAAGATCATCATAATGAAAATTATGGTTGCCATGGTAATCATCATTTGTCATGAATAATATGCTAAATATGATCAAGATCATCATAATGATCATCATGGTTGAAATTGCAACCATAATTTATTATGATTAATATGTATTTTGATCATTATCATCAAAATAATGATAATGGTTGCCATGGCAACCATTATTTATCATGCATAATATGCTAAATATGATCAAGATCATCATAATGAAAATTATGGTTGCCATGTTAACCATCATTTATCATGAATAATATGCTAAATATAATCAAGATCATCATAATGAAAAATATGGTTTCCATGGTAACCAACATTTATCATGAATAATATTCTAAATATGATCAAGATCATCATAATGAAAATTATGGTTGCCATGGTAACCCTCATTTATCATGAATAATATGCTAAATATGATCAAGATCATCATAATGAAAATTTTGGTTGCCATGGTAACCATCATTTATCATGAATAATATGCTAAATATGATACACATCGTCATAATGATATGTTAATTTTAATCATTATCATCAATATGATGATAATAGTTGACATGGTAACCATCATTTATCATGAATAATATGCTAAATATGATCAAGATCATCATAATGAAAATTATGGTTGCCATGGTAATCATCATTTGTCTTGAATAATATGCTAAATATGATCAAGATCATCATAATGATCATCATGGTTGAAATTGCAACCATAATTTATTATGATTAATATGTTAATTTTGATCATTATCATCAAAATGATGATAATGGTTGCCATAGCAACCATCATTTATCATGAATAATATGCTAAATATGATCAAGATCATCATAATGAAAATTATGGTTGCCATAGTAACCATCATTTATCATGAATAATATGCTAAATATGATCAAGATCATCATATTGAAAATTATGGTTGCCATATCAACCATCATTATGGTTGCCATGGCAACCATCATTTATCATGAATAATATGCTAAGTATGATCAAGATCATCATAATGAAAATCATAGTTGCCATGGTAACCATCATTTATCATGAATAATATGCTAAATATGATACACATCGTCATAATGATATGTTAATTTTAATCATTATCATCAATATGATGATAATAGTTGACATGGTAACCATCATTTATCATGAATAATATGCTAAATATGATCAAGATCATCATAATGAAAATTATGGTTGCCATGGTAATCATCATTTGTCTTGAATAATATGCTAAATATGATCAAGATCATCATAATGATCATCATGGTTGAAATTGCAACCATAATTTATTATGATTAATATGTTAATTTTGATCATTATCATAAAAATGATGATAATGGTTGCCATAGCAACCATCATTTATCATGAATAATATGCTAAATATGATCAAGATCATCATAATGAAAATTATGGTTGCCATAGTAACCATCATTTATCATGAATAATATGCTAAATATGATCAAGATCATCATATTGAAAATTATGGTTGCCATATCAACCATCATTATGGTTGCCATGGCAACCATCATTTATCATGAATAATATGCTAAGTATGATCAAGATCATCATAATGAAAATCATAGTTGCCATGGTAACCATCATTTATCATGAATAATATGCTAAATATGATCAAGATCATCATAATGAAAATTATTGTTGCCATGGTAACCATCATTTATCATGAATAATATGCTGCGCTACTCTACCTCATGTCACTATTTTCATATTTGCGACTCCGGTTGCAGATACTCGGCCGGTCAATGCACGGGCACGACTGGTTGGAGATCTGTACCTTTTCCTTGCTGCGATTCTTATATGTGGGTTTCTTATATGCATGTTTTATATATTATTTGTTTTGCCGATTTTACAAGTCTGTCTGTGGATGCCTTGTCATGACGGTGTAGGGTTTGTCTCCTTTACCCAAGGAGCCTTGTGGCGTTTAAATTAGCCCCACCTTTTCTGTGCAAATTGTTTAGTAATTGAATTTATTGTTTGTTGATTAATAATTAATTTGTTGTTAAAACGCGTTCCAAACTATTTTCAACAATTCCAAACTAATCTTTTTTCCCCAAAATTAATGAAAAAAAACAAAAAATTCAAAAATTTAAATTAATGAAATCAAATTGGCGTTTTTTGCAGACAGTTTTTAGGGACTCTGCCAAAAACAACGTATTGAACTAAACGAGACATCATTCTATTAACTGCGACCCGAGATGAATAAGGTATCTGAATTTCAGGCACCTAAAACAAATCTGAGTTTGCCAAATGATACCGACAAATGATAAATTGGGAAGCTGAATTTCAGACATCTAAAAGGGCTCTAATCTGCCAAGATCGTATATATTAACCGACCTGAGATAAATAAGGTTTCTGAATTTCAGACACCTAAAATGGTTTGAGTCTGTCAAAAATTCAAAATCTTTTAATGTTAACCGACAAGCAATAAATTTGGAAGCTGAATTTCAGACACCTAAAACGGCTTTAGTCTGCGAAAATCTTATATATTAACCGACAAGCAATAAATTAAAGTATCTGAATTTCAAACACCTAAAACGGTTTGAGTCTGCCAAAATCGTATATATTAACAGACCTGAGATAAATAAGGTATCTGAATTTCAGACACCTAAAACGGTTTGAGTCTGCCAAAATCTTATATATTAACAGACCTGAGATAAATAAGGTATCTGAATTTCAGACACCTAAAAGGGCTTTAGTCTGCGAAAATCTTATATATTAACCAACCTGAGATAAATTAAGGTATCTGAATTTCAGAAACCTAAACAGTTTGAGTCTGCCAAAATCGGATATATTAACCAAACTGAGATAAAGAAGGTATCTGCATTTCAGACACCTAAAATCGTTTCAGCCTGCCAAAAATTCAAAATCCCATGTTAACCGACAAGCAATAAATTGGGAACCTAAATTTCAGACGCCATAAACGGTGTGAGTTTGTCACAAATCTGCTATAAACAATTAAATGTCCTGAGATTAAAGGCTGGATTTCAGTTTGTACTGTCACCGATCGTGTACTGAAATAAAAAGCACTTTTTCAGAGTGTAGCCCAATTTCAGAAAAATATTGGTTTCACTGTTTGTTTAAATCATATGTGCATAATTCATAAATCAAATGCATCGAAGCAGAGATGAGATTTTAGAGGCAAATTTTAGTCTGTGATCAACGTTTTATGGATTTCAACAACAGACACCTAAAACGGCTTGATTCTGTCAAAATCTTATTTATCAACCGACAATGCATGCAGCGAAACCGAACAGTGAAAAATTCGGTAGCTGAATTCCAGAACCTAAAGCGACTTGAGTCTGCCAAAATTTAGTTTATCTGCAGACCTTCACATCACAACCAAAATACTAAAGTCAAATGCAAAGAATCATGTATATTGAATTATATAATTAGTTTTATAAAAACATTTATAAAACAACAAATTACACATGCATTGTCATTTGCAATTGACACAAATTTTGCGCAATACGTTCCTTGCTTCCTCTTCATTGGGTGTTAAACATAAAACATTCCTTCCTTCCTTCATAGCTGCAGCAGCTACAGCAACTGAAACAGTCATAAAAATAGATCAATTTAGTTGGAATGTTATACTGCATAATATTTAATTATGTTTTTTACGGGAAACTGCTTTAAAATATAGGGCTACTGCGCAAATAGGTGAATAAACTGAAGGAAGAAAGCTAGTGATCCAATGATAGTGTGAAGTTTCAGTCCATTATTACTAAACCTTGGTTTTACTCATATTAATTGATGAAACGATTATGTCACAGCGTGCGTTTTAGTATACAACTTGTGAACGCTAAGCGAGGGCTAAGTGAACCTCGCTAGGAGATTTTACTTGTAGTTCAATTATATCAGATATTGCGCTTCAAGGCAATGACACGCAGTAAAGCGCGATTAAGCGCTGGAATATAGTGAGTTGGGGAAGAGTATTTTAAAAGTCGCTTTACTGTATTTTTATACAACTGGTGCCAATATGGTTATCAGTTCCTTACAACAAACATATAAAACTAGGTCGCTGGTGCACGTAGCATATCATTTCAGCAGGTAGATACCAATACTACAGTATATAATACCAAATACATTATCCTTTATAATATTATCTTTATATTAATCACAGTAAGAAACTCAAAAAATTAAAAATCATACCTTTACAGCTACGCCATTATTAACTTTTCCCACTTCAGCGCGCAGAACATGCGAATACCCTACATTATTTTTGGAATACCGAATACCGTTGACAAACACGTACGCTTTGTGCTCATTTACTCGAATTGACCATTTGAAAGAAGGCATCTTTTAAAATACTGTTTGTTGACTGCTGAATAAACCTTGCTGAACAAAACTGCTGGTGTATTTGGCAGAGGGAATAGAGTATATTTTGGCAAGGTTTTATAGCGTCAAACAAGGTGATAGCGTCAAACAAGGTGTTAGCGTCATACAAGGTGATAGCGTCTTTGCGGCTCAACAAATCAGCGTTCGAGAACACAAAACCGTAGGTAACTGAGGAATTTTTCATTGTTAAAAGGTTCAAAACTCAACCAATCAAAAGCGTTTATACCAATTAGCGACAAAAATCATAATAACGGAAAACATTTGAAAACTTAGAAGGGTGTAAGCTGATCTTAGTGAAAACTGGCTGTCTTCTAACTTCGTAACTATAAACTTGTCTGAAATATTTTGAAGAAAACGGTAAAAGGCTAAAACGCATAATTGTAGTTATGTCGTCGCCTTGTGGGTTTGGATTTTTATCCTCGCCAAAACCGGCGGCGCCGTACACTATTAAAACTCTTCGAGAGAGAGAAATAGAAGCCAGTTCGCCTATCAGTATTGGCTTCAGCAGTGACCATGAGAACACGAGGAGTCCGCAAAGTGGTAAGGGATCACAAATAAGCATTCTGTATAATTGAATATAGTATATGAACTATAGTCTATATCTACACAATTTTTATGATGATATTTAGTGACGAGCTTTCCTGGGGATTTTACGACTCATGCATGTTCACTCACAGCTATCTAGCCTGTACTCTTCGCCTGTTGGAATTGGATTTAGCAGCAGTGACAACGAAATCACACTAAATCCGCTAAACGGTATGATACGTTACATTTCTACATGTCTAAATATAAAATTATGATTAGAAATATATATTCACCTGTATATGGACAAACATTGTAATAATTTAATTCGTTCTGCATTTTCTGCTAGTCGCAAAAGATTCATCATGTCCATACACACCGGACGCTATTGAATAACGCGACGCGATTTTCACCGATCCATAAGTTTGATAGTAATTTAAATTTTGTATATTTTAGATGCGCTGTAACATTTTAAGTTATTTGCATTCTTGTAATTATTGTTATACTATTTATTACATCGGTTAACTCGTTATACATATATGCATACAATTTGTCGCCCGTCGGCCTTACATGCGTTTCCAAGTTTTAACTAGCGTCGCGCGCGCGTATTAAAACAAGAAGACAATAAGACATGAGAAACATCCTTAAACTTTCAGCTATATAGCCTGCTTCTAAGTCTATAATTTGCGGCGTTTAAACAACAATGTCAATGATTTTACATTTTAGCCTAATCGCCTGTTAAACATAGGAGAATGTTCCATGCATTGTGACGCCATATACCGTAATGCGCACCTGGCATATTATACAGTAATCACTGGACTAAACTTTAAAAAAAAAAAAAATTGAAAATTTATTAGAGAAAAGAGACACTGGCAGTCATGAGACTGAATTATGTGTCTTTTACATGCAAATATATACGATAATTTAAAATACATAATAAAATAAGGAACAATATATATTTACAACTTATTAGACCTTTTTAGTCAAAGTCACAATTATGTGTTCTTTAGATTAGATATATACAATCATTTAAAATTGAAAACAATACATATATACAACTTGTTATCAATTAGCAAAATTTGCTTCAGTACTAAAACTCATTATAAAAGAGTTTTTGAAACGATCTGTTCGGCATTGTGGCGTGTTAAAAGTTCTATTATTTCTCAGAAAACCATTACAGCTATTACGAGGGGGAAGTAAACCAGCAAGTTTATGGTTTCCATTGACAACAATATCTTTAAAAAGACTTTGTGATAGCATTTCTCGCCTGTCAAAGAGGGTGGGAATAAATGCCTCTTTCAGTGCTTCATTATAACTTTGATGAGGGAAAATAATCCGCAATGCACGCTTCTGAATGCGTTCAAGATCATTCGAGAGGTAATTGGGGAAATTTCTATGAAACAATTGACAGCAATATTCCAGTACTGATCGGACAACACTACAATAAAAGGCTTTCATATCATCAACACTGAGTCCCGCTCTTTTAAGTTGTCTTAAGAGATATAGGTGCTTTGAGGCCTTGGCAGTTATGGTTTTAACGTGATCTATCCAATTAAAATCGTCACGAATAGTAACACCGAGAAGTCTTGCAGTACTAACTTTATCAAATTTTATCCAATCTATCTCAATTGGAACGAAAGATGGAGGGATTATCTTAAAACATGATTGGATTTCTTTACATTTGGTAGGTTTAAGTTGTAGATGGTTCTCTTTAGACCACAAGTTAACATAATCAACGGCGTCCTGAATGGAACTTTCATTAGATTGGGTAATCACTTCGGATAATGTGATATCGTCAGCGAACTTCCACATTTGGGAGATCTGATCTGGTAATCGTAGATCGTTAATTAGAATAAGAAAGAGCCATGGACCAAGACGAGTACCCTGGGGAACTCCAGCGTGGACATCAACCCAGTTGGAAAAAGTACCATCATATTTAACCCTCTGCTGCCGATGACGTAAGAAATCAATAATCCAATTAACGATGGTTGGCTTTACTCCTATGCTGAATAGTTTAGCGATCAGTATATGATGGTCTACTAGGTCAAAGGCTTTCCGAAAATCTAAGAGAACAGTTCTTATTGTGGACGATGTCCCATCAGTGGCAGATAACCAATGATGAAACATATCGATTAGTGCCATAGTTGTCGATGAACCTGGGATAAATCCAAACTGTCGTGGATCAACAATAGACAACATAACCGGTTTTAAAGCCATATCAATCACAAAGCTTTCCGCAACTTTCGACAGAGTCGACGTAAGAGAAATTGGTCTGATGTCGTTGTTAAAATCACAAATGAGAGACGACTTTGGCAGAGGACAAACATCTGCGAGTTTCCAAACGTTAGGCACTCTACATTCGGTAAATGAGGTGTTCAATATATCAGTAATAGGACTTGCGATAATGTCCGAGAACGTTTTGAGCACCCAATTTGGAAGGTTATCAGGTCCACTGGCGCGAGATATCTTAATCGCTCTTAGTTTCCTTGCCACAGATTCTTCGGTAACATACAAAGGTTCATCATCAACCGCATCCACGCATGTATAATCTGTCAGAGGCGAGTAATCATTCATTACGCTGATAAACGCTTTGTTTATGTTATTCGTAAGAGTAAAATCATCACACACAAGATCAGGGTGTAAAAGGGATCTTAGGTCACGACGACTGTTTTTATTAATACCACAAAGATTTTTGACCTCTCTCCACCAATCTCTGGGCGTAGAGTCCTTCATTTGACCAATTTTACTTTCATAATAGGTTTTCCTACTATGTTTACATTCCCGATTAACTTTATTTCTCAGCATTTTATATAGGATTCTATTTCCAGAAGAGAAAGCTTTTTGACGGCTATTTATCATTTTTTTTAACCGAGTGTTCAACCAGGGTCGATCATTTTCATGCATTTTGATACATTGCTCAGGCATGATAGTATTTAGTCCATAGTTTATGATTTCAGTCAGTAGCTTGAGCTTTTCTTCACATGTTTGATAATTAGAGAGTAACTCAAGCCAAGGAACCTGTTGTAGAAATCTACCAACGCTTGCTACCTTGGTAGGCCGTTTGTCTCTAAACACAACTATTCTATTTCGTGGCTTTGAAGGTTTAGGTCGAATTTTTGCCTCAATAAATACTGTTCGGTGATCGGAATAACCAAAGGGTGGTAAAATTCGGACAGAATCTGATAAGTACTCTTTACAATTTGTAAAAATTTGGTCCAAAATATTGTCCCCTCTTGTAGGTTGTTTAACCATGGGCTTGAGTTGGAAGTTTTTTACAGCAGATTTAACCAAGGGAAGAAGGGTTTTGTTGAAATCGCCAGCTAGGAAGACAGCACAATGTGGATATTCAGCTTCTAAACGTTCAAGGGATTGTATAAGATATTCTTTCATTTCTACATCGTTCGCACTTGGAGGTTGGTACACCACCGCTATTACAATATTTGAGAAACCACGAGGTAGTCGCCTTGGTCTAAGATATGCCCAAAAAACTTCATGATCTGTATGATAAAAGTCAGATAAGATTTTACAGTGAATTGATTCTTTGACATACATACACACACCCCCATGAATTCTATTTGCACGGTCTCTCCTAAACAGTTGATATCCTTCAATATTAATTGCGTCATCAGGAACGGTATCCTGCAACCAGGTTTCGGTAAAGAGACCAATATCAGCGCTAATAGAGTTTAACGTGTGGGAAATTTCATCAATCTTAGGTGATAAGGACATAGTGTTGGATAAAAGGACCGAGGGAACAAAATATCGCGAAACATCAACATTCCTTTTAGGTTTTATAGATAAAAGGTTTTGTGGGTTTTGTGAATAGTTTCTTTTATGGCTCCGACTGGTTGAAGGAAATGTATCATTATAAACTGACTTGCGTCTGGTAATTCTGACAGATATCGATCGACTTATATGAGATGTCAGATTATAATTGGAATATTCATTATTTCGGTTTGTTGGGGGTGTTATACTTTTGTTGACATGATTAGTCTGACTAATCGTAAATGGTTCCTCTGCTCTAGGCCCCGGGATTTCAGTCGACGTTTGCGAACATGTTCTTGCTGTATTTGGTCGGGTGGAACTGTAACTATACCTCCCCAAAAAGACCGACCTTTCGAATTTTTCTGTCTTGCAAACGATATAGGATCAGTTTTGGTGGTATAACCCGGGATATGTTGTTTGGCTTGGTGTACAATGGGGGGATGTTGTGATAGATGTTTGGTTTGGTATTCTCTTAGCTGACTTTCGAAGCTAATACCATTCGAAGGAGATTCACTACGTTGTTTTCTGACTAATTTGTAAGCGTGCCCATGATTAATTCCGGGTGAGGCCCGGTTAATTCCGGGTGAGGCAATGGGGGGATGTTGTGCTAGATGTTTGGTTTGGTATTCTCTTAGCTTACTTTCGAAGCTAATACCATTCGAAGGAGATTCACTACGTTGTTTTCTGACTGATTTGTAAGCGTGCCCATGATTAATTCCGGGCGAGGCCGTTTGGAGAGGGTTGTTAGCAGAGGGTTGTTTGATTGACTTTATGCTTACGTTGGTTCAATCTTCCCTGGATGACAATTTTTTTCCTGTGGAAGCATTCTCTGTGAGCACTTTCTTCTCCAAATCAGACAGGCGTGACCTTAAATGCAAATTTTCGTTTGATAGATTACCCAACTCCTTGTTGTTATTTTCAATGACTCTTGCTTGTTCGACAACTTTTGTCATCAAAGCTGCCAATTTAGACTCCACTGATTTTTTAAATGACTCAAACTGATCTTGTACAAGGCTCAGGATCGAAGAATTGTCCGGTCGTAACTTTAACGGGGTTAAACTGTCTATAGATTGTGCTTGGGGTATATCGTGTGCCAAAGTCTGTTGATATGAGACGTCAATAAATTCCTGCAGTTGATCTAGGGATTCACAAAAAGTTGAACCATCCGAGCCAGATATTTCATTTACATTATGGGGATCTGTATTATGATTAACTATGCCATTTTCGCCGAGTTCTGACATAATTTGAACAGCTTCCGACGAGTTGTTTACGACACTCCGAGTAGGGTCGAGTGATTTACTTTCCGACAGCATGTGCACTGGTGTTAATTCACTCATATGAATGAGTAAGGTTCTTAGGGTATCGCGTATTTTACCCTTAAAGGAAAGATTGCCAAGATCATAATTCCATGAAATGGTTAGATCGATATCGGGGCTCCAAAACTTCTTATATTTGCCACCAGGAGCAGACCAGGAACCAGACTGATTTGTAAAAATATTCGTGAATAACTTTAGCATTTCGAAAGTGTCAGACCACTTAAACCTTCTTCCATCATATGTAAAACATTTCTCGTCTTTATAACGAATTATTTCATTAACATCCCAGTTAAAGGAATTGATTTGAGTCCAACTAACGGAGCTCACTCCAAGTATACTGTCGGCCATGATGGTCGCATAATAATATGCCAAATCCTCGTAATCTTCGCACTAATGTAGCAAGTATGATTATCGTTTTGCAAGAGTAAAGTTTAAAATTCTTTGTCTAACTTACATGTTATGTTCTACGCACTGCTTTTACGCTGGGGAACAAACTACATATCTAATGATATCTTAAAGTGCGCGAAGCCTTAACGCTTTGCCCACTCGTTATTTGAAAATGGCCGTACGCAGACCTAAGACTATGTAAGCCCGGTAAACACTGCTGAATATATTAGATCTGATCTAAATATTTTAGATCTGATGAACTGAAGTGGATATATTTAGTTGCAATTTTTACTATAAATTTGTAATATCAGTGTATTGTAGTTTAGGTAAGTAGGAATTTTATTCTTTATGTGCGTGGACTGTGCAGCAAAAGAGCAAGTGGTGTACTGAAGGCATGTGATGTAAGTTTTAATATATTGTGCACTACTGAATTTGTCAATACAATAAATATATAGCAATTTACTATAGCACTGCTTTGTGGACACACACTTCTGTAAATTGTTGAGGTTTTTGGGAAATCTTTTTTTTAATAATTATTCCAATATAAAATAGTTGTTTAAGATTTGTTGACTCTCCTATTACTAATCAATTTCCTATTACTGTATGATTCCATTTGGAAGAAGGTGTAAATGACTGAAATTTAGGGTTCCTTTTTGTATTAATCATTTTGCCTTTTGCCTTTTACTTTGTTGCAAACAAAATGGGTGTCCAAAATTTGGAGTCCTCTTTAGCAACCATTGTGCCCTTTTCGTACAATTGCCCTATTGTAATCAAAATGGGTGTCTGAAATTCGGAGTCCTTTTTTGTCATCATTTTACCATTTTTTCATAATTATTTACTTTATTGCGAAAAAATGGGTGTCCGAAATTCGGAGTCTATTTTGGTAACCAATCTGCCATTTTGTTATAAATGTCCCATTGCATTAGCAAATTGGGTGTCTGAAATTCGGAGTCCTTTTTGTAATAATTTTGCCATTTTTTCATAATTATTTACTTTCTTACAAACAAAATGGGTGTCCGAAATTCGGAGTCCATTTTGGTAACAATTATGCCATTTTTTTATGAATGTCCTATTGCATTAGAAATTAAATTAGGTCTCTGAAATTCGGAGTCCTTTTTTGTCATCATTTTGCCATTTTTTCATAATTATTGCCTTTATTGCGAACAAAATGGGTGTCCGAAATTCGGAGTCTATTTTGGTAACCATTCTGCCATTTTGTTATAAATGTCCCATTGCATTAGGAAATTGGGTGTCTGAAATTAGGAGTCCCTTTTTGTAATAATCTTGCCATTTTTTCATAATTATTTACTTTCTTACAAACAAAATGGGTGTCCGAAATTCAGAGTCCATTTTGGTAACCATTCTGCCATTTTGTTATGAATGTCTCATTGCATTAGAAATTAAATTGGGTCTCTGAAATTCGGAGTCCCTTTTTGTAATCATTTTGCCATGATTATTTCCTTTACTGCAAACAAAATGGGATGTCCGAAATTCGGAGTCCCATTTTGTAATCATTTTCCCATTTTTTTTTATAATTGCACCTCTGCGAGTAAAATGGTTGTCAGAAATTCAGAGTTTTTTTTGGTATTAATTTAACCATTTTATTTTTCCTGTTCTTTTTAAACATAGTTTTCGCATTTTGAAGAAAATATAAGTTTAGAAAATGGAGATTTAATCTTTTCTCTAAATTTTCATATATTCATTGATTTCAAGTTGGAAATATATACAGTTTGCAAATATCTACTAAACTACTACTAAATTAAACAGTAAATTTTCCCTTCTGCAAAATTGCAAGAAAATATTTTTTCAAATTTACCTCAAAAACCACTTTTTCTTCTGAAATTAAAGGAAAATTATACCTATTAAATATTTTGGGTTAAACTGTGCAGAAAAATTAGTCAAAATCTGCAAAATCAATAATATTTTTTGTGAATTTAGTAGTTTGGAATTGTTGAAAATAGTTTGGAACGCGTTTTAAGTAAAAATTAATAAATCGGCATGTGCGTTAGACAATTACGCACATTGCCAAAATTATTCCAACTCTGTGTCTGAGTTGTTTTTGTACGAGATCTAGAACACAGAAAACCGAGCTCGTCATGACAAGGTATCTTTTAGATATGAAGGGAAGCGATAAAGGAATTATTGGCATACCAGTAAAGAATTTATATTGCTTCCTGCACTTGAGACTTTATAATAAAGTGGATTAAATACTTTAGTTTGACGCGCAGGTAATTTCCCTGGAATTCTGATGACATATAGGTAATGCCTGGGAAAGCGAAGATGAGGGTCAGTATAGATAAAGAGCAGAATGTAATGCAAATTCATTCTGCTCCTCGCTTCGACAAGGTCATTACAGATCAAATTTGAACCCGCCCTCCTCCCTGTTTTCTCACGCGAGCTTAATGTAAAGGTATCTTAGTATATTCGGTAGGGCGTTTAAATTAGCCCCACCTTTTCTGTGCAAATTGTTTAGTAATTGAATTTATTGTTTGTTGATTAATAATTAATTTGTTGTTACGAAAAATTTAATAAATCGGCATGTGCGTTAGACAATTACGCACATTGCCAAAATAATTCCAACTCTGTGTCTGAGTTGTTTTTGTACGAGATCTAGAGCACAGAAAACCGAGCTCGTCATGACAAGGTATCTTTTAGATATAAAGGGAAGCGATAAAAGCTAAAATGATCAAGATCATCTTAATAAAAAAAATGGCTGCCATGGTAACCATCATTTATCATGAATAATATGTTAAATACCTTCAAAATCATCATATTAATAATTTTTTATGAAATTGCAACCATAATTTATTATGATTAATGTGTTAATTTTGATCATTATCATCAAAATGATGATAATGGTTCCCATAGCAACCATTATTAATCATGAATAATATGCTAAATATGATCAAGATCATAATAATGAAAATTATAGCTGCCATAATAACCTTCATTTATTATGAAAAATAAGCTAAATATGATCAAGATCATCATAATAAAAAAATGGTTGCCATGGTAATCATCATTTATCATGAATAATATGCTAAATAGGTTCAAAATCATCATAATGATCATTTTTTATGAAATTGCAACCATAATTTGTTATGATTAATATGTTAATTTTGATCATTATCATCAAAATGATGATAATGGTTGCCATAGCAACCATTATTTATCATGAATAATATGCTAAATAAGATCAAGATCATCATAATGAAAATTATTGTTGCCATGGTAACCATCATTTATCATGAATAATATGCTAAATATGATCAAGATCATCATAATGAAAATTATGGTTGCCATGGCAACCATTATTTATCATGAATAATATGCTAAATATGATCAAGATCATCAAAATGATAATCATAGTTGCCATAGTAACCATCATTTATCATGAATAATATGCTAAATATGATCAAGATCATCATAATGAAAATTATGGTTGCCATGGCAACCATTATTTATCATGAATAATATGCTAAATATGATCAAGATCATCAAAATGATAATCATAGTTGCCATAGTAACCATCATTTATCATGAATAATATGCTAAATATGATCAAGATCATCATAATGAAAATTATAGTTGCCATTGTAACCATAATTTATCACGAATAATATGCTAAATATGATCAAGATCATCATAATGATCATCATGGTTGAAATTGCAACCATAATTTATTATGATTAATATGTTAATTTTGATCATTATCATCAAAATGATGATAATGGTTGTCATTGTAACCATCATTATCTTGAATAATATGCTAAATATGATCAAGATCATCATAATATGTTAATATAGATCATTATCATCAAAATGATGATAATGGTTGCCATGGTAACCATCATTTATCATGAATACTATGCTAAATATGATCAAGAACATCATAATGAAAATTATAGTTGCCATGGTAACCATCATTTATCATGAATAATATGCTAAATATGATCAAGATCATCCTACTGAAAATTATGGTTGCCATTGTAACCATCATTTATCACCAATAATATGCTAAATATGATCAAGATCATCTTAATGAAAATTATGGTTCTTATGGCAACCATCATTTATCATGAATAATATGCTAAATATGATCAAGATCATCATAATGAAAATCATAGTTGCAATGGTAACCGTCATTTATCATGAATAATATGCTAAATATGATCCAAATCATCATAATGAAAATTATAGGTGCCATGGTAACTATAATTTATTATAAAAAATAAGCTAAATATGATCAAGATCATCAAAATAAAAATAATGGCTGCCATGGTAACCATCATTTATCATGAATATTATGCTAAATATGATCAAGATCATCCTACTGAAAATTATGGTTGCCATTGTAACCATCATTTATCATGAATAATATGCTAAATATGATCACGATCATCATAATGAAAATGATGGTTGCTATCGTAACCATCATTTATCATGAATAATATGCTAAATATAATCAACATCATCATAATGAAAAATATGGTTGCCATGGTAACCTTTATTCATAATGATTACTACGTTAATTTAAATCTAAATATTTTAATCTAAATATGATCAAGATCATCTTAATGAAAATTATGGTTTTCATGGTAACCATCATTTATCACGAATAATATGCTAAATATATATGATCAAGATCGTATTAATGATATGTCAATTTTAATCATTATTATCAAAATGATGATAATGGTTGCCATAGTAACCATCATTTATCATGAATAATATGCTAAATATGACCAAGATCATCATAATGAAAATTATGGTTGCCATGGTAATCATCATTTGTCATGAATAATATGCTAAATATGACCAAGATCATCATAATGAAAATTATGGTTGCCATGGTAATCATCATTTGTCATGAATAATATGCTAAATATGATCAAGATCATCATAATGATCATCATGGTTGAAATTGCAACCATAATTTATTATCATTAATATCTTAATTTTGATCATTATCATGAAAATCATGATAACACTTGCCATGGCAACCATCATTTATCCTGCATAATATGCTTAATATGATTAAGATCATCATAATGAAAATTATGGTTGCCATGTTAACCATCATTTATCATGAATAATATGCTAAATATAATCGAGATCATCATAATGAAAAATATGGATGCCGTGGTAACCATCATTTATCATGAATAATATGCTAAATATGATCAAGATCCTCATAATGAAAATTATGGTTGCCATGGTAACTATCATATATCATGACTAATATGCTAAATATAATCAAGATCATCATAAAGAAAAATATGGTTGCCATGGTAACCATAATTCATAATGATTACTATGTTAATTTAAATCTAAATATTTTAATCTAAATATGATCAAGATCATCATAATGAAAATTATAGTTGCCATGGTAACCATCATTTATCATGAATAATATGCTAAAAATGATCAAGATCATCATAATGAAAATTATGGTTGCCAAGGTAACCATCATTTATCATGAATAATATGCTCAATATGATCAAGATCATCATAATGAAAATTATGGTTGCCATGGTAACCATCATTTATCATGAATAATATGCTAAATATAATCAAGATCATCATAATGAAAATTATAGTTGCCATGGTAACCATTATATATCATGAATAATATGCTAAACATGATAAAGATCATCATAATAAAATAATGGCTGCCATGGTAACCATCATTTATTATGAATAATATGCTAAATACTTTCAAAATCATCATAATGATCATTTTTTATGAAATTGCAACCATAATTTATTTTGATTAATAAGTTAGTTTTAATCATTATCATCAAAATGATGATAATGGTTGCCATAGCAACCATCATTTATCATGAATAATATGCTAAATATGATCAAATTCATCATAATGAAAGTTATGGTTGCCATGGTAACCATCATTTATCATGAATAATATGCTAAATATGATCAAGATCATCATAATGAAAATTATGGTTGCCATGTTAACCATCATTTATCATGAATAATATGCTAAATATCATCAAGATCATCATAATGAAAATCATAGTTGCCAGGGTAACAATCATTTATCATGAATAATATGCTAAATATGATCAAGATCATCATAATGAAAATTATGGTTGCCATTGTAATCATCATTTGTCATGAATAATATGCTAAATATGATGAAGATCATCATAATGATCATCATGGTTGAAATTGCAACCATAATTTATTATGATTAATATGTTAATTTTAATCATTATCATCAAAATGATGATAATGGTTGCTATGGTAACCATCATTTTTTATGAATAATATACTAAATATGATCAAGAACATCATAATGAAAATTATTGTTGTAATGGTAACCATCATTTATCATGAATAATATGCTAAATATGATCAAGATCGTATTAATGATATGTCAATTTTAATCATTATTATCAAAATGATGATAATGGTTGCCATGGTAACCATCATTTATCATGAATAATATGCTAAATATGACCAAGATCATCATAATGAAAATTATGGTTGCCATGGTAATCATCATTTGTCATGAATAATATGCTAAATATGACCAAGATCATCATAATGAAAATCATGGTTGCCATGGTAATCATCATTTGTCATGAATAATATGCTAAATATGATCAAGATCATCATAATGATCATCATGGTTGAAATTGCAACCATAATTTCTTATGATTAATATGTTAATTTTGATCATTATCATGAAAATCATGATAATGGTTGCCATGGCAACCATCATTTATTATGCATAATATGCTAATATGATCAACATCATCATAATAAAAATTATGGTTGCCAAGGTAACCATCATTTATTATGATTAATATGCTAAATATGATCAAGATCATCATAATGAAAATTATGGTTGCTATATTAACCATCATTTATCATGAATAATATGCTAAATATAATCAAGATCAGCGTAATGAAAAATATGGTTGCCATGGTAACCATAATTCATAATGAATACTATGTTAATTTTGATCATTATCATTAAAATGATGATAATGGTTGCCATTGCAACCATCATTTATCATGAATAATATGCTAAATATGATCCAGATCATAATAATGAAAATTATTACTATAGTATTCTTTTCTATGCTTTATTTAATACTCCCTTTACAAAACCCTCTCTCCCTCGCTTCCTCGACTCCCATGTGTTTTCCCCCACGTGACCGTTACGTCACGAACACTACATCCCTCTTTTACGTGAATATGCTTAACTACTGTCCATAGCTTAAATAGACATTTGTCCAACAAGCGTCATTAAACATCAACTCTAAATTTAACAAGACCTTTTGTCCAACAAACGGCATTGAACATCAAACTACAATTAACAATATCAAAGTTTGCTACTATGAGTTCCTTTGACTCAATGGTCCTCTGTTCCTCACTGGCTGTTACTATTTAAATCCCAGGTACTCCCGGGGTTGTCGTAAACGTTGGGGCCTTGACTGTACTGTTGTCGTAACCGGTTGGTTTTGTTTCCCTTCAGCTTCTACTGTGCACCCAATTCCATCTTCGGATGGTATTTTGCGAACTGCTGACGAATTCCTCATTATCTCAGGCTCGCCTCGTCTCTTTAGAAGTAAACTTGTTCCTTTTGTTCCAACCACTGTGTATGGGTCTGGGTCATATCTTGTTGACAATTTATTCTTTCGTTCTTGTTTGAGAAGAACTTTGTCGCCCCTCTTTATGTTGGCAGGTGCAGCGTGTCTTTTCTCATCCGCGTACTGCTTCATCTTTTCTTTCCGACATCGATCACGCTCAAGGATGGTGGGGTCAACATTTATCTGTGAATTCGACGAAATGGTGGTTGCGCCCGACGGGAGTTTAGTGCGTATCTCTCGTCCGAACAGTAGAACGGCCGGTGATTTGCCAGTAGTGCAATGGGCTGTCGCTCGGTAGTTAAGTAAAAAGGTGTCAATCTCGCTTTTCCAATCTTTCCCTTCAGTATGTGCTGCGCGAATCGCTTTCTCTAGTGTGCGGTTGAATCTTTCGACCTCAGAATTGGCTTGCGGCCAGTAAGGTGTTACTCGACGGTGTTTGATGCCGTGCTCACTAAGATATGAATCGAATTCCTCAGCCACGAACTGGGGTCCATTGTCTGTAACGATTTCCTCAGGTAGGCCATGCACCGCAAAGCAAGACTTCAAGCGTTTGATTATTACTGCTGCAGTTGTGCTCTTCAAGATGAAAACTTCTGGCCAGCGCGTACACGAATCAACCACAACCAGAAGCGACTCACCGGTCGGGAAGGGGCCACATAGATCGGTATGTAAGACGGTCCACGGTCGTGAAGGCATTTCTGTCATAGTAAGTGGCTCTGGACGTGACTGAGAGGACTGGGCTTGACAGGAGATACAGGAACGAATTAAATGTTCAATGTCTTTGTCAATTCCAGGCCACCAAACTTTTTCTCGCAAGAGTTGTTTCGTTCGAACAATCCCTTGATGACCTTCATGTGCTAATTGGAGTGTGGCTGATCGTAGACTTTCTGGAACAACAATGCGCGATCCGCGAAGAAGTAAGGACCCTGTCGCCGTCAGTTCGTCTTTAATGCTAAAATAGGGTCCGGATTCCCGGCTCTTTTGCCATTTGCCCGAGACAACTGATTGGTGGACTTGCTGTAGGACAGGGTCTTCTGCAGTGGCCTGCTCAAGTTGGGTAAGGGTCATTGCTTTGGGAACCGCGTTGCGGGTGATGTAATGAACGTACTCTTCCGCAATATTTCGTTCGCGGTGTGCGGCACTCGACAAAGGAAGACGAGACAACACGTCAGCGGGATTGGTGGCGCCAGGAGAATACTGCAGATGGAATGTGTATGGCTGGAGGCGTAATCCCCAGCGCTCTATTCTTGCTGGGGGTTTGGAGGTGGCGCTGTAGATAACCTCAAGCGGTTTGTGATCAGTAAGCAGGGCAAAGGTGGTTCCATATAAGTACAAGTGGAATTTTTCACAGCCCCAGACGACTGCCAGGGCCTCACGTTCCGTCTGAGGATAACGTCGTTCCACCACTGTGAGCGTTCGACTGGCATAGGCGATGGGTCTGACCACACCGTGTTGTGTTTGCGTCAAGATAGCCCCCAGACCAACAGGGCTAGCATCCACACGTAGCTGGGTAGGGGCGGCCGGGTCATAGTGGGCCATAACACAGTCACTTGTTAGTATTGTCCTGAGTTTGTCAAATGAAGACTGATGAATATCGGTCCAGTGCCAGGGCACCTCCTTACGGGTTAGCTCGGAAAGGGGGTAAGCAATGGTGGAAAAATCTGGAATGAATCGTCGACAAAAACTAGCTAGGCCCAGAAAACTGCGAACTTCGGAAGCGTTTTTTGGTGTTGGAGCATTTCGTATAGCTTCAACTGACTGGTTGTTCGGCCGAATGCCACGAGCGGAGATGTCAAAGCCAAAGAATGTAATCTCAGGAGCACTAAACAGGCACTTCTCACTATTTAATGTAAGTCCTCTTTCTTGCAATCGACCAAGTACACCATGGAGATTTCTGTCATGTTCTGCTTTGTCCTTTCCGAAAACTACACTGCATGAAAAGCGCCGTATTCCAAGGTATTCACATGTGAATACGGGTGTGAATAAAACACATATTGCAAGCGTATTCCGACATGGAATATTAGTGTGAATACGGCATCGTATTCTTCAGTATTCTAAGTGTGAATACGCCGTGAATATGCCGCGTATTCTGACCAATATTCACACTTGGAATATCTCACTTCTCATTTAATCCGTGTTTCCACAAAATAAATTCATCAGCTGACATTTTTAAACTTTATTTTGAATGCTGAAAAATTGAAGTGGAATTTTATAAATAATTTGGCGCAAAAACCAAAAAGCGCGCTTTCGAGTTTAATAAACATTGAACGAGGAGATCGTGCGTTTGTGGCTGTAAGAAATCTTTTTGGCGCTTATAAATAAGGGAAGAGAGTGAAGGATGCCAAGGGCTTGGTAAAGTCTGGAAACTCTGGTCGCAGTTAAAGAGCATGCCGGCGAGTATTTGTATGCTACGATTCCCACGAAGTCTGATGAAGAAAATGCGCGAAATAGAAATGAGATTGCATGGCGCGATTTCCACAGCACCTTATGTTCGCTAATACGTGTAAAATGATAACGAATATTAACCGTATTTCAAGGATTTTTTATTGTTCAAAACCGAAAACGCATATACTGTTTGTGCGTAAGGGACCTCTTCGGTGAGTGACTAAATATCGTGCAGTTGAATTCAATAGCCGGCCTATAGACTATACCCTATGACCATGTTGGGAGTAATCTCAACATTTTATTAACAAATTACCTGGTGATAAGAGGTTAATGGGTTATGCGTTCGCAGCCTGTGCGAATGTTTAGGCATTTATTGTCCCTCAAGTCTGTCCATTAAGGAAAATATCAATATGAACAAACATGCATAATCTTTAGGTTGCCATGTTAATTTGCATAGCAGTCATACACATTGCAATGGTAGGTTTATCCACAGTTAATGTGTTTTATCAAGGTTGATCAAATGCAATACTAAGATTTCAGTCAATTATTTAAATTTTATACAGTCCTTAACAGATCATGTACATGTGATGGGTTACAACATTTCACATTTTATAAAATATTATTGGAACATCACAAATTGTTCAAAAATATGTAGCAAAAACACAGCCTATCATGAACTTCTACTAAGCTGTTATGATTTTCAATCTTTCATCAGCTGATTGTTAATTTATAAGCAATGTGTTTTAGTATATATGAAACATTGCTCCTGGAGTATGTCAGAAATTATACTTAATAGTAAATTGTTGAGCAAAGCAAGTGATGTTTTTTCACTTGGTAAGATATTAAAAACTATAGGTGAGCAGATAATGAATCAGGAACTTCTTTCACTGGGTGAAAAATCCTCTTCATCTTTAGCAAAGTTAAGGCCAACTCTTTTGGGAATTTTCTCAATCTTGCAACCCCTGATGGCTAAAAACAATTAAAACCACCTTAAAGCAATTATTGAACAAAATACATAGCAAACTTTCTTAAGCTATAATAGATTATTATCCGAAAGGTTAATGATAATGGTAAAAGCTGATGTTGCATGCATGGCCATTTGTTTTTATTGTTGTGCATAGAATTTATGCAGTGTAATGAAATTATAATATTCCTAGGGAATGTATATGTACAATGTACAATGTACACACCATTCATATAATTTGGAAGCTAATCAATTAGGGTAAAAATGGAAACAAATTCTTCCATGAACTTAAAGCTGTATATACACATAGCTACTCCTAGTATGCAAACATCGAGAAGCTGTAGTAAACTCATCTACACTTTAATGGTATATTCTTTAAGTATTGTGATTATAATTTATGTACGGAAAAGTAATTGCAAACAAATCAGTAAACAGTCTCAGTTATAAATTATGATGAGGGCAATGTTAAAAGGCTTCACTTAAAAACACAGTCTAGCATGAACTTCTAAGCTGTTAAGATTTCTGTCTTTGGGCAGCTGGTTGTTAAGATTCCTATCTTTTGGCAACCAGTTCAATAGCTATTCTGTGGTAAATATTAGTGTAAATATAATTCATATATGCTAAAAGGAAAAATATAGGCCATTATTTTGTTAAAAAATATGTATTATATATAACTAAAAAACACAGTCTGGCTTTGATTTCTAAGCTGTTAAGATTTCTGTCTTTGGGCAGCTGATTGTTAAGATTTCAATCTTTTGGCAATCAATCATTAGCTATTCTGTGACAATTATATAACAATATATATATCTATAATATATAAATTTTGCCTAAAATATAAAAAACCCTCATGAAATGCACCAATGCACCTCATTTCAATGCATCTTGAAACGTCTATCTAAGGGTTATGTTATGTTAAAGTTATGATTACAGCAGCTTTCTGAATATTTGTGGTAGGTAAGAAAGTAATGTCCCTTTTCAGTATTGGCAAACTTTTAAATTTTGTTTGTATTGAGTATGGCTTTGAAATGGCAAACATTTGTACCTACTATAATTAGTGTGTGATGGAGGTAGGATTGATGAAAACCATCATACAATTTATTTATTTACAAGCAGGTACAGTTAGCTGTGTACAAATTAGCTACAATAAACACAATAGTAATCTATTTATATTAATAAAAACAAAAAAAGTGATGAGCCCAGCCGTAAAAGCGTTGGCCTCGCACTATTGTTGTTGTGTTGTGTTGTTTCAGGACTATAGTATGACATAACTCTTGTTATTATTAAATAACTTACTGATTTTAGCGCCGCCACAAGAATTATTTTGGGGCATCGCGAACATATTTAACAATTCAAAGTTGAACAGCTTGAACTTCTGTTGAAACCACGCATTTATATATAAGCGCCCTGGTTGAAACCAATTGACATTTGTGCCATGTTATCGTTTTGTAAACAAAGGGAACTGGACAACTTTTGCGAGGAATCATTTAAAGACATTTATTTGTTATTGTTATACGACCTCCGAATTTCGCCATTTATTCGCAATTTCGCCGCAATTCCTTGGCGCAAAAATTGTCACTAACATGTCGAAGAGGAAATTTCCCAAAGGAAATTTCCTACGATTTCCCAACACTGAACTGTATATATTACGGATGCTTTTGACGATACAGAATCATCAACTTTCTACCCATGCGTTTACGTATCCAAGCAAAAATAAAAGTATTTTTTTATATATAACTTCTTTTACACAGGTAATTAAAGAAATTGATGGATATTTCTCTTTTTATACAGCTTTTTTACGACTTACGAGGCTCTCAGCGCTCATCGACTGAGGATATACGATACTCGACATCCCTGCGGCAGCAAAAAAATTAATCAAATAAAAATCATCGTGCGTTTGGTAACATTTATTGTCTTTATTGTCTGTCGCCTAAACAAATCAAGTGCAATTTCAATTTCTGACCGTGATGAGAAGAAATGCTGGATAACAGTTGACACCGGCATTGAACTGAAACAACCTTTGCCTATTCCGTGGTATATAAACGCATTTCCTGCAATATTTACACAATATAACTCGTTGATTATCCCGTATTCATGCGTACAATCACATTTTCTATGCCGAAGTGTGAATACTAGGTCTTGAAAAATATTCACAGAGTATTCGAAGGTATTCTAGGTCAGAATACGCGGTGTGTTTTATTCACAGGTATTCACATCGGAATACTCCCAATATTCCGAGGATATTCACAGTGAATATCTGTGAATACGTGTGAATATGGACCATATTCGAACTCATATTCGCACGTATTCACCTGTGAATACGCGGTTTTTCATGCAGTGTATAATGTCATCTGAAATGTTTTTGACTCCAGGTAGCCCATGTAAAACTTGTTGAATTGCATGTTGATAGATTTCAGGAGCTGCAGATATACCAAAAAGGAGACGCTTGTACCTATACAAGCCGTCATGGGTGGTAAAGGTGGTCAGTTCTCTGGATTTCTCGTCCAGTTCAATTTGATGATATCCCCACTTCAGATCTAACTTGGAAAATACCGCAGCTCCATTTAAATCCTGTAAGCTCTCTTCAATTGTAGGAATCGGATACCGCTCTCGTATGACAGCCGTGTTTACTTGCCGCATGTCTACACAGACGCAGATTTCGCCACTGGATTTTGGAACGACCACCAGGGGTGAGACCCAGGGGGTTGGGCCACAAACTTTCTCAATTATATCCAGTCTTTCCAGCTCTTCGAGTTTAGCTGAAACTTGCTTTCGGACATGGAACGGAATGCGACGTGGGGGCTGGGCAACAGGTTTAATGTCATGGTTGATGGAAATTTCCTGCTGGTAGTTGGTGAGTTTTCCTACTCCATCAAAGACGCTAGGGTACTTTTGGCGAAGAGATTCGGAGGATACAACGCAATTGACCGAGGATACTTGAGGTCCAATATGCAAGAGTCCCAACTGAGTCGCAGTTTGCTTTCCGAGGAGACAACCAGCATGTTTGTTGTGCACGACTACGAATTTTGCCACGATTTCTGCAGAGTTGCACTTTATCCGACCGGTGATTGTTCCCAAAATATTTAGTGGGGTCGGCGAACCGTATGCATAAATACGAAGATTGGAGGGCATCAATTTGGCACCTGTTTGCGCTTTTAGACGATGATACGTGTCCAGATCGATCACATTAACACTAGCCCCCGAATCGATGAGCATTTGCACAGGAACGTGTTCGAGTTCCAATGTATGAAGCCTGTCCGAGCGCTGTTGAACATTATGAGCAGTAAGAGTAAACAAACATTCATTTTCTGAAGAGTCATCTTCGGACTGTTCGAGCAGTCGAGCATTGTCCCTATCGTTCCTTGGTTTGCCGCTTGTCTGACGACAGACCCGGGCAAAATGACCGAGTTTGCCACAATTTCGACAGGTTTTTCCAAGTGCAGGACATTGGGCATCTTTCGCACGATGCCCTGCGTTTCCACAGCAATAACAAGCACGTTTTTGTCGATTACTGTCTTCCGTCCTCATAGAATTCGGCCGTTGTTGTTGATGAAAGCTCTGTCGCGCAATTGTATTGAGGTGAGACGATGAATCATACTTTTGTTCCATTTCTGCTGCCTGGCGGTCGGCTAGTTCGAACGAACGAGCTATAGCTAACAAATTGTCCAACGTTAGTTCGTGTTCTCGCAGTAAGCGACGACGAAGAGTGTTTGAAGCACATCTTTCGATAACTTGGTCACGAAGCATTTCATCGAGATTTTCACTAAATTGGCACGTTCTGGCAAGGGTTCTCAAGCGAGTTACAAAGGCATCTATGGATTCGTCAGGGCGTTGAGTTGCTTGTCGGAAAACATGTCGCTCGAAAGCTATATTTTTGCACGGGTTGAAATGTTGATTCAGTTTTTCGAGCGCAGTTTTGTAGTCTTCGCCAGTATCCGGCAACGTTTCAAAGATTTCTTGTACATCTGCACCGGCTAAATGAAGTAAGATAGCACGTTTCTGCTTTTGATCAGAGATACCTGAAGCTCGAATATAATAATCTAGTGACTTCGTCCATTTTTCCCAACGTTGTGCCAAGGAGCTCGGGTCAGATACAACAAAGGGCTGAATTTCCGGTAAATCAAGGACCTTTGCCATTGGTATGAGTGTTTGCTAGACTCTAGTACGTTTCTTTTCTTCTTTTTTTTTTGTTTTTTTTTTTTATTATTATTATCCTCGTCGCCAGTTATAGTATTCTTTTCTATGCTTTATTTAATACTCCCTTTACAAAACCCTCTCTCCCTCGCTTCCTCGACTCCCATGTGTTTTCCCCCACGTGACCGTTACGTCACGAACACTACAATTACCTTTTTGGCAACCATCATTTATCATGAATAATATGCTAAATATGATCAAGATTGTCATAATGAAAATTATGGTTGCCATGGTAACCATCATATATCATTAATAATATGCTAAATATGATCAAGATCATCATAATGAAAATTATGGTTGCCATGGCAAATATCATTTATCATGAATAATATGCTAAATATGATCAAGATCATCATAATGAAAATCATAGTTGCCATGGTAACTATCATTTATCATGAATAATATGCTAAATATGATCAAGATCATCATAATAAAAATTATAGTTGCCATGGCAAATATCATTTATCATGAATAATATGCTAAATATGATCAAGATCATCATAATGAAAATCATAGTTGCCATGGTAACCATCATTTGTCATGAATAATATGATCAAGATCATCATAATGATCATCATGGTTGAAATTGCAACCATAATTTATTATGATTAATATGTTAATTTTGATCATTATCATCAAAATGATGATAATTCATGCCATCGCCACCTATCATTTATCATGATAAATATGCTAAATATCATCAAGATCATCATAATGAAAATCGTAGTTGCAATGGTAACCATCATTTATCATGAATAATATGCTAAATATGATCAAGATCATAATAATGAAAATTATAGTTGCCATGGTAACCATCATTTATCATGAATAATATGCTAAATATAATCAAGATCAGCATAATGAAAAATATGGTTGCCATGGTAACCATAATTCATAATGAATACTATGTTAATTTTGATCATTATCATCAAAATGATGATAATGGTTGCCATTGCAACCATCAATTATCATGAATAATATGCTAAATATGATCCAGATCATCATAATGAAAATTATGACTTCCTTAGCAACCATCATTTATCATGAATAATATGCTAAATATGATCAAGATTATCATAATGAAAATTATGGTTGCCATGGTAACCATAATATATCATGAATAATATGCTAAATATGATCAAGATCATCATAATGAAAATTATGGTTGCCATGGCAAATATCATTTATCATGAATAATATGCTAAATATGATCAAGATCATCATAATGAAAATCATAGTTGCCATGGTAACTATCATTTATCATGAATAATATGCTAAATATGATCAAGATCATCATAATAAAAATTATGGTTGCCATGGCAAATATCATTTATCATGAATAATATGCTAAATATGATCAAGATCATCATAATGAATATCATAGTTGCCATGGTAACCATCATTTGTCATGAATAATATGATCAAGATCATCATAATGATCATCATGGTTGAAATTGCAACCATAATTTATTATGATTAATATGTTAATTTTGATCATTTTCATCAAAATGATGATAATGGTTGCCATGGCAACCATAATTTATCATGCATAATATGCTAAATATGATCAAGATCATCATAATATGTTAATATAGACCATTATCATCAAAATGATGATAATGGTTGCCATGGTAACCATCATTTATCATGAATACTATGCTAAATATGATCAAGAAAATCAAAATGAAAATTATAGTTGCCATGGTAACCATCATTTATCATGAATAATATGCTAAATATGATCAAGATCATCCTACTGAAAATTATGGTTGCCATTGTAACCATCATATATCATTAATAATATGCTAAATATGATCAAGATCATCCTAATGAAAATTATGGTTGCCATGGCAAATATCATTTATCATGAATAATATGCTAAATATGATCAAGATCATCATAATGAAAATCATAGTTGCCATGGTAACTATCATTTATCATGAATAATATGCTAAATATGATCAAGATCATCATAATAAAAATTATGGTTGCTATGGCAAATATCATTTATCATGAATAATATGCTAAATATGATCAAGATCATCATAATGAAAATCATAGTTGCTATGGTAACCATCATTTGTCATGAATAATATGATCAAGATCATCATAATGACCATCATGGTTGAAATTGCAACCATAATTTATTATGATTAATATGTTAATTTTGATCATTATCATCAAAATGATGATAATTCTTGCCATCGCCACCTATCATTTATCATGATAAATATGCTAAATATTATCAAGATCATCATAATGAAAATCATAGTTGCAATGGTAAGCATCATTTATCATGAATAATATGCTAAATATGATCAAGATCATCATAATGAAAATTATAGTTGCCATGGTAACCATCATTTATCATGAATAATATGCTAAATATAATCAAGATCAGCATAATGAAAAATATGGTTGCCATGGTAACCATAATTCATAATGAATACTATGTTAATTTTGATCATTATCATCAAAATGATGATAATGGTTGCCATTGCAACCATCAATTATCATGAATAATATGCTAAATATGATCCAGATCATCATAATGAAAATTATGACTTCCTTAGCAACCATCATTTATCATGAATAATATGCTAAATATGATCAAGACTATCATAATGAAAATTATAATTGCCATGGTAACCATAATATATCATGAATAATATGCTAAATATGTTCAAGATCATCATAATGAAAATTATGGTTGCCATGGCAAATATCATTTATCATGAATAATATGCTAAATATGATCAAGATCATCATAATGAGAATCATAGTTGCCATGGTAACTATCATTTATCATGAATAATATGCTAAATATGATCAAGATCATCATAATAAAAATTATGGTTGCCATGGCAAATATCATTTATCATGAATAATATGCTAAATATGATCAAGATCATCATAATGAATATCATAGTTGCCATGGTAACCATCATTTGTCATGAATAATATGATCAAGATCATCATAATGATCATCATGGTTGAAATTGCAACCATAATTTATTATGATTAATATGTTAATTTTGATCATTATCATCAAAATGATGATAATGGTTGCCATGGCAACCATAATTTATCATGCATAATATGCTAAATATGATCAAGATCATCATAATGAAAATCATACTTGCAATGGTAACCATCATTTATCATGAATAATATGCTAAATATGATCAAGATCATCATAATGAAAATTATAGTTGCCATGGTAACCATCATTTATCATGAATAATATGCTAAATATAATCAAGATCAGCATAATGAAAAATATGGTTGCCATGGTAACCATAATTCATAATGAATACTATGTTAATTTTGATCATTATCATCAAAATGATGATAATGGTTGCCATTGCAACCATCAATTATCATGAATAATATGCTAAATATGATCCAGATCATCATAATGAAAATTATGACTTCCTTAGCAACCATCATTTATCATGAATAATATGCTAAATATGATCAAGACTATCATAATGAAAATTATAATTGCCATGGTAACCATAATATATCATGAATAATATGCTAAATATGTTCAAGATCATCATAATGAAAATTATGGTTGCCATGGCAAATATCATTTATCATGAATAATATGCTAAATATGATCAAGATCATCATAATGAGAATCATAGTTGCCATGGTAACTATCATTTATCATGAATAATATGCTAAATATGATCAAGATCATCATAATAAAAATTATGGTTGCCATGGCAAATATCATTTATCATGAATAATATGCTAAATATGATCAAGATCATCATAATGAATATCATAGTTGCCATGGTAACCATCATTTGTCATGAATAATATGATCAAGATCATCATAATGATCATCATGGTTGAAATTGCAACCATAATTTATTATGATTAATATGTTAATTTTGATCATTATCATCAAAATGATGATAATTCTTGCCATCGCCACCTATCATTTATCATGATAAATATGCTAAATATTATCAAGATCATCATAATGAAAATCATACTTGCAATGGTAACCATCATTTATCATGAATAATATGCTAAATATGATCAAGATCATCATAATGAAAATTATAGTTGCCATGGTAACCATCATTTATCATGAATAATATGCTAAATATAATCAAGATCAGCATAATGAAAAATATGGTTGCCATGGTAACCATAATTCATAATGAATACTATGTTAATTTTGATCATTATCATCAAAATGATGATAATGGTTGCCATTGCAACCATCAATTATCATGAATAATATGCTAAATATGATCCAGATCATCATAATGAAAATTATGACTTCCTTAGCAACCATCATTTATCATGAATAATATGCTAAATATGATCAAGATTATCATAATGAAAATTATGGTTGCCATGGTAACCATAATATATCATGAATAATATGCTAAATATGATCAAGATCATCATAATGAAAATTATGGTTGCCATGGCAAATATCATTTATCATGAATAATATGCTAAATATAATCAAGATCATCATAATGAGAATCATAGTTGCCATGGTAACTATCATTTATCATGAATAATATGCTAAATATGATCAAGATCATCATAATAAAAATTATGGTTGCCATGGCAAATATCATTTATCATGAATAATATGCTAAATATGATCAAGATCATCATAATGAATATCATAGTTGGCATGGTAACCATCATTTGTCATGAATAATATGATCAAGATCATCATAATGATCATCCTGGTTGAAATTGCAACCATAATTTATTATGATTAATATGTTAATTTTGATCATTATCATCAAAATGATGATAATGGTTGCCATGGCAACCATAATTTATCATGCATAATATGCTAAATATGATCAAGATCATCATAATGAAAATCATAGTTGCAATGGTAACCATCATTTATCATGAATAATATGCTAAATATGATCAAGATCATCATAATGAAAATTATAGTTGCCATGGTAACCATCATTTATCATGAATAATATGCTAAATATAATCAAGATCAGCATAATGAAAAATATGGTTGCCATGGTAACCATAATTCATAATGAATACTATGTTAATTTTGATCATTATCATCAAAATGATGATAATGGTTGCCATTGCAACCATCAATTATCATGAATAATATGCTAAATATGATCCAGATCATCATAATGAAAATTATGACTTCCTTAGCAACCATCATTTATCATGAATAATATGCTAAATATGATCAAGATTATCATAATGAAAATTATGGTTGCCATGGTAACCATAATATATCATGAATAATATGCTAAATATGATCAAGATCATCATAATGAAATTATGGTTGCCATGGCAAATATCATTTATCATGAATAATATGCTAAATATAATCAAGATCATCATAATGAGAATCATAGTTGCCATGGTAACTATCATTTATCATGAATAATATGCTAAATATGATCAAGATCATCATAATAAAAATTATGGTTGCCATGGCAAATATCATTTATCATGAATAATATGCTAAATATGATCAAGATCATCATAATGAATATCATAGTTGCCATGGTAACCATCATTTGTCATGAATAATATGATCAAGATCATCATAATGATCATCCTGGTTGAAATTGCAACCATAATTTATTATGATTAATATGTTAATTTTGATCATTATCATCAAAATGATGATAATGGTTTGCCATGGCAACCATAATTTATCATGCATAATATGCTAAATATGATCAAGATCATCATATGTTAATATATATCATTATCATCAAATGATGATAATGGTTGCTATGGTAACCATCATTTATCATGAATACTATGCTAAATATGATCAAGAACATCATAATGAAAATTATAGTTGCCATGGTAACCATCATTTATCATGAATACTATGCTAAATATGATCAAAACTCATAATGAAATTATAGTTGCCATGGTAACCATCATTTATCATGAATAATATGCTAAATATGATCAAGATCATCCTACTGAAATTATGGTTGCCATTGTAACCATCATTTATCATGAATAATATGCTAAATATGATCAAGATCATCATAATGAAAATGATGGTTGCCATCGTAACCATCATTTATCATGAATAATATATAAATCATCAACATCATCATAATGAAAAATATGGATTGCCATGGTAACCTTTATTCATAATGATTACTACGTTAATTTAAATCTAAATATTTTAATCTAAATATGATCAAGATCATCTTAATGAAAATTATGGTTGCCATGGTAACCATCATTTATCACGAATAATATGCTAAATATGATTCAAGATCGTATTAATGATATGTCAATTTAATCATTATTATCAAATGATGATAATGGTTGCCATAGTAACCATCATTTATCATGAATAATATGCTAAATATGACCAAGATCAATAAATGAAAATTATGGTTGCCATGGTAATCATCATTTGTCATGAATAATATGCTAAATATGACCAAGATCATTCATAATGAAAAGTTATGGTTGCCATGGTAATCATCATTTGTCATGAATAATATGCTAAATATGATCAAGATCATCATAATGATATCATTGGTTGAAATTGCAACCATAATTATTTATCAATAATATGTTAATATTTGATCATTATCATGAAATCATGATAATAGTTGCCATGGCAACCATCATTTATCATGCATAATATGCTTAATATGATCAAGATCATCATAATGAAAATTATGGTTGCCATGTTAACCATCATTTATCATGAATAATATGCTAAATATAATCGAGATCATCATAATGAAAAATATGGATGCCGTGGTAACCATCATTTATCATGAATAATATGCTAAATATGATCAAGATCCTCATGATGAAAATTATGGTTGCCATGGTAACTATCATATATCATGAATAATATGCTAAATATAATCAAGATCATCATAAAGAAAAATATGGTTGCCATGGTAACCATAATTCATAATGATTACTATGTTAATTTAAATCTAAATATTTTAATCTAAATATGATCAAGATCATCATAATGAAAATTATAGTTGCCATGGTAACCATCATTTATCATGAATAATATGCTAAATATGATCAAGATCATCATAATGAAAATTATGGTTGCCAAGGTAACCATCATTTATCATGAATAATATGCTCAATATGGTCATGATCATCATAATGAAAATTATGGTTGCCATGGTAATCATCATTTATCATGAATAATATGCTAAATATAATCAAGATCATCATAATGAAAATTATAGTTGCCATGGTAACCATTATATATCATGAATAATATGCTAAACATGATAAAGATCATCATAATAAAATAATGGCTGCCATGGTAACCATCATTTATCATGAATAATATGCTAAATACTTTCAAAATCAGCATAATGATCATTTTTTATGAAATTGCAACCATAATTTATTTTGATTATTAAGTTAGTTTTAATCATTATCATCAAAATGATGATAATGGTTGCCATAGCAACCATCATTTATCATGAATAATATGCTAAATATGATCAAGGTCATCATAATGAAAATTATGGTTGCCATGGTAACCATCATTTATCATGAATAATATGCTAAATATGATCAAGATCATCATAATGAAAATTATGGTTGCCAAGGTAACCATCATTTATCATGAATAATATGCTCAATATGGTCATGATCATCATAATGAAAATTATGGTTGCCATGGTAATCATCATTTATCATGAATAATATGCTAAATATAATCAAGATCATCATAATGAAAATTATAGTTGCCATGGTAACCATTATATATCATGAATAATATGCTAAACATGATAAAGATCATCATAATAAAATAATGGCTGCCATGGTAACCATCATTTATCATGAATAATATGCTAAATACTTTCAAAATCATTATAATGATCATTTTTTATGAAATTGCAACCATAATTTATTTTGATTAATAAGTTAGTTTCAATCATTATCATCAAAATGATGATAATGGTTGCCATAGCAACCATCATTTATCATGAATAATATGCTAAATATGATCAAGGTCATCATAATGAAAATTATGGTTGCCATGGTAACCATCATTTATCATGAATAATATGCTAAATATGATCAAGATCATCATAATGAAAATTATGGTTGCCATGTTAACCATCATTTATCATGAATATTATGCTAAATATGATCAAGATCATCCTACTGAAAATTATGGTTGCCATTGTAACCATCATTTATCATGAATAATATGCTAAATATGATCAAGATCATCATAATGAAAATGATGGTTGCCATCGTAACCATCATTTATCATGAATAATATATAAATATAATCAACATCATCATAATGAAAAATATGGTTGCCATGGTAACCTTTATTCATAATGATTACTACGTTAATTTAAATCTAAATATTTTAATCTAAATATGATCAAGATCATCTTAATGAAAATTATGGTTGCCATGGTAACCATCATTTATCACGAATAATATGCTAAATATGATCAAGATCGTATTAATGATATGTCAATTTTAATCATTATTATCAAAATGATGATAATGGTTGCCATAGTAACCATCATTTATCATGAATAATATGCTAAATATGACCAAGATCATCATAATGAAAATTATGGTTGCCATGGTAATCATCATTTGTCATGAATAATATGCTAAATATGACCAAGATCATCATAATGAAATTATGGTTGCCATGGTAATCATCATTTGTCATGAATAATATGCTAAATATGATCAAGATCATCATAATGATCATCATTGTTGAAATTGCAACCATAATTTATTATCATTAATATGTTAATTTTGATCATTATCATGAAAATCATGATAATAGTTGCCATGGCAACCATCATTTATCATGCATAATATGCTTAATATGATCAAGATCATCATAATGAAAATTATGGTTGCCATGTTAACCATCATTTATCATGAATAATATGCTAAATATAATCGAGATCATCATAATGAAAAATATGAATGCCGTGGTAACCATCATTTATCATGAATAATATGCTAAATATGATCAAGATCATCATAATAAAAATTATGGTTGCCATGGTAACCATCATTTATCATGAATAATATGCTAAATATGATCAAGATCCTCATAATGAAAATTATGGTTGCCATGGTAACTATCATATATCATGAATAATATGCTAAATATAATCAAGATCATCATTAAGAAAAATATGGTTGCCATGGTAACCATAATTCATAATGATTACTATGTTAATTTAAATCTAAATATTTTAATCTAAATATGATCAAGATCATCATAATGAAAATTATAGTTGCCATGGTAACCATCATTTATCATGAATAATATGCTAAATATGATCAAGATCATCATAATGAAAATTATGGTTGCCAAGGTAACCATCATTTATCATGAATAATATGCTCAATATGGCCATGATCATCATAATGAAAATTATGGTTGCCATGGTAACCATCATTTATCATGAATAATATGCTAAATATAATCAAGATCATCATAATGAAAATTATAGTTGCCATGGTAACTATCATTTATTCATGAATAATATGCTAAATATGATCAAGATCATCATAATAAATTATGGTTGCCATGGAAAATATCATTTATCATGAATAATATGCTAAATATGATCAAGATCATCATAATGAAAATCATAGTTGCAATGGTAACCATCATTTGTCATGAATAATATGATCAAGATCATCATAATGACCATCATGGTTGAAATTGCAACCATAATTTATTATGATTAATATGTTAATTTTGATCATTATCATCAAAATGATGATAATTCTTGCCATCGCCACCTATCATTTATCATGATAAATATGCTAAATATTATCAAGATCATCATAATGAAAATCATAGTTGCAATGGTAACCATCATTTACCATGAATAATATGCTAAATATGATCAAGATCATCATAATGAAAATTATAGTTGCCATGGTAACCATCATTTATCATGAATAATATGCTAAATATAATCAAGATCAGCATAATGAAAAATATGGTTGCCATGGTAACCATAATTCATAATGAATACTATGTTAATTTTGATCATTATCATCAAAATGATGATAATGGTTGCCATTGCAACCATCAATTATCATGAATAATATGCTAAATATGATCCAGATCATCATAATGAAAATTATGACTTCCTTAGCAACCATCATTTATCATGAATAATATGCTAAATATGATCAAGATCATCATAATGAAAATTATGGTTGCCATGTTAACCATCATTTATCATGAATATTATGCTAAATATGATCAAGATCATCCTACTGAAAATTATGGTTGCCATTGTAACCATCATTTATCATGAATAATATGCTAAATATGATCAAGATCATCATAATGAAAATGATGGTTGCCATCGTAACCATCATTTATCATGAATAATATATAAATATAATCAACATCATCATAATGAAAAATATGGTTGCCATGGTAACCTTTATTCATAATGATTACTACGTTAATTTAAATCTAAATATTTTAATCTAAATATGATCAAGATCATCTTAATGAAAATTATGGTTGCCATGGTAACCATCATTTATCACGAATAATATGCTAAATATGATCAAGATCGTATTAATGATATGTCAATTTTAATCATTATTATCAAAATGATGATAATGGTTGCCATAGTAACCATCATTTATCATGAATAATATGCTAAATATGACCAAGATCATCATAATGAAAATTATGGTTGCCATGGTAATCATCATTTGTCATGAATAATATGCTAAATATGACCAAGATCATCATAATGAAAATTATGGTTGCCATGGTAATCATCATTTGTCATGAATAATATGCTAAATATGATCAAGATCATCATAATGATCATCATTGTTGAAATTGCAACCATAATTTATTATCATTAATATGTTAATTTTGATCATTATCATGAAAATCATGATAATAGTTGCCATGGCAACCATAATTTATCATGCATAATATGCTTAATATGATCAAGATCATCATAATGAAAATTATGGTTGCCATGTTAACCATCATTTATCATGAATAATATGCTAAATTAATCGAGATCATCATAATGAAAATATGAATGCCGTGGTAACCATCATTTATCATGAATAATATGCTAAATATGATCAAGATCATCATAATAAAAATTATGGTTGCCATGGTAACCATCATTTATCATGAATAATATGCTAAATATGATCAAGATCCTCATAATGAAAATATGGTTGCCATGGTAACTATCATATATCATGAATAATATGCTAAATATAATCAAGATCATCATTAAGAAAATATGGTTGCCATGGTAACCATAATTCATAATGATTACTATGTTAATTTAAATCTAAATATTTTAATCTAAATATGATCAAGATCATCATAATGAAAATTATAGTTGCCATGGTAACCATCATTTATCATGAATAATATGCTAAATATGATCAAGATCATCATAATGAAAATTATGGTTGCCAAGGTAACCATCATTTATCATGAATAATATGCTCAATATGGCCATGATCATCATAATGAAAATTATGGTTGCCATGGTAACCATCATTTATCATGAATAATATGCTAAATATAATCAAGATCATCATAATGAAAATTATAGTTGCCATGGTAACTATCATTTATCATGAATAATATGCTAAATATGATCAAGATCATCATAATAAAAATTATGGTTGCCATGGAAAATATCATTTATCATGATAATATGCTAAATATGATCAAGATCATCATAATGAAAATCATAGTTGCAATGGTAACCATCATTTGTCATGAATAATATGATCAAGATCATCATAATGACCATCATGGTTGAAATTGCAACCATAATTTATTATGATTAATATGTTAATTTTGATCATTATCATCAAAATGATGATAATTCTTGCCATCGCCACCTATCATTTATCATGATAAATATGCTAAATAATATCAAGATCATCATAATGAAAATCATAGTTGCAATGGTAACCATCATTTACCATGAATAATATGCTAAATATGATCAAGATCATCATAATGAAAATTATAGTTGCCATGGTAACCATCATTTATCATGAATAATATGCTAAATATAATCAAGATCAGCATAATGAAAAATATGGTTGCCATGGTAACCATAATTCATAATGAATACTATGTTAATTTTGATCATTATCATCAAAAGATGATAATGGTTGCCATTGCAACCATCAATTATCATGAATAATATGCTAAATATGATCCAGATCATCATAATGAAAATTATGACTTCCTTAGCAACCATCATTTATCATGAATAAATGCTAAATATGATCAAGATTATCATAATGAAAATTATGGTTGCCATGGTAACCATAATATATCATGAATAATATGCTAAATATGATCAAGATCATCATAATGAAAATTATGGTTGCTATGGCAAATATCATTTATCATGAATAATATGCTAAATATGATCAAGATCATCATAATGAGAATCATAGTTGCCATGGTAACTATCATTTATCATGAATAATATGCTAAATATGATCAAGATCATCATAATAAAAATTATGGTTGCCATGGCAATATCATTTATCATGAATAATATGCTAAATATGATCAAGATCGTCATAATGAATATCATAGTTGCCATGGTAACCATCATTTGTCATGAATAATATGATCAAGATCATCATAATGATCATCATGGTTGAAATTGCAACCATAATTTATTATGATTAATATGTTAATTTTGATCATTATCATCAAAATGATGATAATGGTTGCCATAGCAACCATAATTTATCATGCATAATATGCTAAATATGATCAAGATCATCATAATATGTTAATATAGATCATTATCATCAAAATGATGATAATGGTTGCTATGGTAACCATCATTTATCATGAATACTATGCTAAATATGATCAAGAACATCATAATGAAAATTATGGTTGCCATGGTAACCATCATTTATCATGAATAATATGCTAAATATGATCAAGAACATCATAATGAAAATTATGGTTGCCAAGGTAACCATCATTTATCATGAATAATATGCTAAATATGATCAAGATCATGCTAATGAAAATCATTGTTGCCATTGAAACCATCATTTATCATGAATAATATCCTAAATATGATGAAGATCATCATAATGAAAATCATGGTTGCCATGGTAACCATCATTTATCATGAATAATATATAAATATATCAACATCATCATAATGAAAATATGGTTGCCATGGTAACCTTTATTCATAATGATTACTACGTTAATTTAAATCTAAATATTTTAATCTAAATATGATCAAGATCATCTTAATGAAAATTATGGTTGCCATGGTAACCATCATTTATCACGAATAATATGCTAAATATGATCAAGATCGTATTAATGATATGTCAATTTTAATCATTATTATCAAAATGATGATAATGGTTGCCATAGTAACCATCATTTATCATGAATAATATGCTAAATATGACCAAGATCATCATAATGAAATTATGGTTGCCATGGTAATCATCATTTGTCATGAATAATATGCTAAATATGACCAAGATCATCATAATGAAAGTTATGGTTGCCATGGTAATCATCATTTGTCATGAATAATATGCTAAATATGATCAAGATCATCATAATGAAAATTAAGGTTGCCATGGTAACTATCATATATCATGAATAATATGCTAAATATAATCAAGATCATCATAAAGAAAAATATGGTTGCCATGGTAACCATAATTCATAATGATTACTATGTTAATTTAAATCTAAATATTTTAATCTAAATATGATCAAGATCATCATAATGAAAATTATAGTTGCCATGGTAACCATCATTTATCATGAATAATATGCTAAATATGATCAAGATCATCATAATGAAAATTATGGTTGCCAAGGTAACCATCATTTATCATGAATAATATGCTCAATATGGTCATGATCATCATAATGAAAATTATGGTTGCCATGGTAATCATCATTTATCATGAATAATATGCTAAATATAATCAAGATCATCATAATGAAAATTATAGTTGCCATGGTAACCATTATATATCATGAATAATATGCTAAACATGATAAAGATCATCATAATAAAATAATGGCTGCCATGGTAACCATCATTTATCATGAATAATATGCTAAATACTTTCAAAATCATCATAATAATCATTTTTTATGAAATTGCAACCATAATTTATTTTGATTAATAAGTTAGTTTTAATCATTATCATCAAAATGATGATAATGGTTGCCATAGCAACCATCATTTATCATGAATAATATGCTAAATATGATCAAGGTCATCATAATGAAAATTATGGTTGCCATGGTAACCATCATTTATCATGAATAATATGCTAAATATGATCAAGATCATCATAATGAAAATTATGGTTGCAAAGTTAACCATCATTTATCATGAATATTATGCTAAATATGATCAAGATCATCCTACTGAAAATTATGGTTGCCATTGTAACCATCATTTATCATGAATAATATGCTAAATATGATCAAGATCATCATAATGAAAATGATGGTTGCCATCGTAACCATCATTTATCATGAATAATATATAAATATAATCAACATCATCATAATGAAAAATATGGTTGCCATGGTAACCTTTATTCATAATGGTTACTACGTTAATTTAAATCTAAATATTTTAATCTAAATATGATCAAGATCATCTTAATGAAAATTATGGTTGCCATGGTAACCATCATTTATCACGAATAATATGCTAAATATGATCAAGATCGTATTAATGATATGTCAATTTTAATCATTATTATCAAATGATGATAATGGTTGCCATAGTAACCATCATTTATCATGAATAATATGCTAAATATGACCAAGATCATCATAATGAAAATTATGGTTGCCATGGTAATCATCATTTGTCATGAATAATATGCTAAATATGACCAAGATCATCATAATGAAAATTATGGTTGCCATGGTAATCATCATTTGTCATGAATAATATGCTAAATATGATGAAGATCATCATAATGATCATCATTGTTGAAATTGCAACCATAATTTATTATCATTAACATGTTAATTTTGATCATTATCATGAAAATCATGATAATAGTTTCCATGGCAACCATCATTTATCATGCATAATATGCTTAATATGATCAAGATCATCATAATGAAAATTATGGTTGCCATGTTAACCATCATTTATCATGAATAATATGCTAAATATGATCAAGATCCTCATAATGAAAATTATGGTTGCCATGGTAACTATCATATATCATGAATAATATGCTAAATATAATCAAGATCATCATTAAGAAAAATATGGTTGCCATGGTAACCATAATTCATAATGATTACTATGTTAATTTAAATCTAAATATTTTAATCTAAATATGATCAAGATCATCATAATGAAAATTATAGTTGCCATGGTAACCATCATTTATCATGAATAATATGCTAAATATGATCAAGATCATCATAATGAAAATTATGGTTGCCAAGGTAACCATCATTTATCATGAATAATATGCTCAATATGGCCATGATCATCATAATGAAAATTATGGTTGCCATGGTAACCATCATTTATCATGAATAATATGCTAAATATAATCAAGATCATCATAATGAAAATTATAGTTGCCATGGTAACTATCATTTATCATGAATAATATGCTAAATATGATCAAGATCATCATAATAAAAATTATGGTTGCCATGGAAAATATCATTTATCATGAATAATATGCTAAATATGATCAAGATCATCATAATGAAAATCATAGTTGCAATGGTAACCATCATTTGTCATGAATAATATGATCAAGATCATCATAATGACCATCATGGTTGAAATTGCAACCATAATTTATTATGATTAATATGTTAATTTTGATCAATTCAAAATGATGATAATTCTTGCCATCGCCACCTATCATTTATCATGATAAATATGCTAAATAATATCAAGATCATCATAATGAAAATCATAGTTGCAATGGTAACCATCATTTACCATGAATAATATGCTAAATATGATCAAGATCATCATAATGAAAATTATAGTTGCCATGGTAACCATCATTTATCATGAATAATATGCTAAATAATCAAGATCAGCATAATGAAAAATATGGTTGCCATGGTAACCATAATTCATAATGAATACTATGTTAATTTTGATCATTATCATCAAAATGATGATAATGGTTGCCATTGCAACCATCAATTATCATGAATAATATGCTAAATATGATCCAGATCATCATAATGAAAAATTATGACTTCCTTAGCAACCATCATTTATCATGAATAATATGCTAAATATGATCAAGATTATCATAATGAAAATTATGGTTGCCATGGTAACCATAATATATCATGAATAATATGCTAAATATGATCAAGATCATCATAATGAAAATTAGGTTGCTATGGCAAATATCATTTATCATGAATAATATGCTAAATATGATCAAGATCATCATAATGAGAATCATAGTTGCCATGGTAACTATCATTTATCATGAATAATATGCTAAATATGATCAAGATCATCATAATAAAAATTATGGTTGCCATGGCAAATATCATTTATCATGAATAATATGCTAAATATGATCAAGATCGTCATAATGAATATCATAGTTGCCATGGTAACCATCATTTGTCATGAATAATATGATCAAGATCATCATAATGATCATCATGGTTGAAATTGCAACCATAATTTATTATGATTAATATGTTAATTTTGATCATTATCATCAAAATGATGATAATGGTTGCCATAGCAACCATAATTTATCATGCATAATATGCTAAATATGATCAAGATCATCATAATATGTTAATATAGATCATTATCATCAAAATGATGATAATGGTTGCTATGGTAACCATCATTTATCATGAATACTATGCTAAATATGATCAAGAACATCATAATGAAAATTATAGTTGCCATGGTAACCATCATTTATCATGAATACTATGCTAAATATGATCAAGAACATCATAATGAAAATTATAGTTGCCATGGTAACCATCATTTATCATGAATAATATGCTAAATATGATCAAGATCATCCTACTGAAAATTATGGTTGCCATTGTAACCATCATTTATCATGAATAATATGCTAAATATGATCAAGATCATCATAATGAAAATGATGGTTGCCATCGTAACCATCATTTATCATGAATAATATATAAATATAATCAACATCATCATAATGAAAAATATGGTTGCCATGGTAACCTTTATTCATAATGATTACTACGTTAATTTAAATCTAAATATTTTAATCTAAATATGATCAAGATCATCTTAATGAAAATTATGGTTGCCATGGTAACCATCATTTATCACGAATAATATGCTAAATATGATCAAGATCGTATTAATGATATGTCAATTTTAATCATTATTATCAAAATGATGATAATGGTTGCCATAGTAACCATCATTTATCATGAATAATATGCTAAATATGACCAAGATCATCATAATGAAAATTATGGTTGCCATGGTAATCATCATTTGTCATGAATAATATGCTAAATATGACCAAGATCATCATAATGAAAGTTATGGTTGCCATGGTAATCATCATTTGTCATGAATAATATGCTAAATATGATCAAGATCATCATAATGAAAATTAAGGTTGCCATGGTAACTATCATATATCATGAATAATATGCTAAATATAATCAAGATCATCATAAAGAAAAATATGGTTGCCATGGTAACCATAATTCATAATGATTACTATGTTAATTTAAATCTAAATATTTTAATCTAAATATGATCAAGATCATCATAATGAAATTATAGTTGCCATGGTAACCATCATTTATCATGAATAATATGCTAAATATGATCAAGATCATCATAATGAAAATTATGGTTGCCAAGGTAACCATCATTTATCATGAATAATATGCTCAATATGGTCATGATCATCATAATGAAAATTATGGTTGCCATGGTAATCATCATTTATCATGAATAATATGCTAAATATAATCAAGATCATCATAATGAAAATTATAGTTGCCATGGTAACCATTATATATCATGAATAATATGCTAAACATGATAAAGATCATCATAATAAAATAATGGCTGCCATGGTAACCATCATTTATCATGAATAATATGCTAAATACTTTCAAAATCATCATAATAATCATTTTTTATGAAATTGCAACCATAATTTATTTTGATTAATAAGTTAGTTTTAATCATTATCATCAAAATGATGATAATGGTTGCCATAGCAACCATAATTTATCATGAATAATATGCTAAATAGGATCAAGATCATCATAATGAAAATTATGGTTGCCATTATAACCATCATTTATCATGAATAATATGCTAAATATGATCAAGATCATCATAATGAAAATTATGGTTGCAAAGTTAACCATCATTTATCATGAATATTATGCTAAATATGATCAAGATCATCCTACTGAAAATTATGGTTGCCATTGTAACCATCATTTATCATGAATAATGCTAAATATGATCAAGATCATCATAATGAAAATGATGGTTGCCATCGTAACCATCATTTATCATGAATATATATAAATATAATCAACATCATCATAATGAAAAATATGGTTGCCATGGTAACCTTTATTCATAATGGTTACTACGTTAATTTAAATCTAAATATTTTAATCTAAATATGATCAAGATCATCTTAATGAAAATTATGGTTGCCATGGTAACCATCATTTATCACGAAAATATGCTAAATATGATCAAGATCGTATTAATGATATGTCAATTTTAATCATTATTATCAAAATGATGATAATGGTTGCCATAGTAACCATCATTTATCATGAATAATATGCTAAATATGACCAAGATCATCATAATGAAAATTATGGTTGCCATGGTAATCATCATTTGTCATGAATAATATGCTAAATATGACCAAGATCATCATAATGAAAATTATGGTTGCCATGGTAATCATCATTTGTCATGAATAATATGCTAAATATGATGAAGATCATCATAATGATCATCATTGTTGAAATTGCAACCATAATTTATTATCATTAACATGTTAATTTTGATCATTATCATGAAAATCATGATAATAGTTTCCATGGCAACCATCATTTATCATGCATAATATGCTTAATATGATCAAGATCATCATAATGAAAATTATGGTTGCCATGTTAACCATCATTTATCATGAATAATATGCTAAATATAATCGAGATCATCATAATGAAAAATATGAATGCCGTGGTAACCATCATTTATCATGAATAATATGCTAAATATGATCAAGATCCTCATAATGAAAATTATGGTTGCCATGGTAACTATCATATATCATGAATAATATGCTAAATATAATCAAGATCATCATAAAGAAAAATATGGTTGCCATGGTAACCATAATTCATAATGATTACTATGTTAATTTAAATCTAAATATTTTAATCTAAATATGATCAAGATCATCATAATGAAAATTATAGTTGCCATGGTAACCATCATTTATCATGAATAATATGCTAAATATGATCAAGATCATCATAATGAAAATTATGGTTGCCAAGGTAACCATCATTTATCATGAATAATATGCTCAATATGGTCATGATCATCATAATGAAAATTATGGTTGCCATGGTAACCATCATTTATCATGAATAATATGCTAAATATAATCAAGATCATCATAATGAAAATTATAGTTGCCATGGTAACCATTATATATCATGAATAATATGCTAAACATGATAAAGATCATCATAATAAAATAATGGCTGCCATGGTAACCATCATTTATCATGAATAATATGCTAAATACTTTCAAAATCATCATAATGATCATTTTTTATGAAATTGCAACCATAATTTATTTTGATTAATAAGTTAGCTTTAATCATTATCATCAAAATGATGATAATGGTTGCCATAGCAACCATCATTTATCATGAATAATATGCTAAATATGATCAAGGTCATCATAATGAAAATTATGGTTGCCATGGTAACCATCATTTATCATGAATAATATGCTAAATATGATCAAGATCATCATAATGAAAATTATGGTTGCCATGTTAACCATCATTTATCATGAATAATATGCCAAATATCATCAAGATCATCATAATGAAAATCATAGTTGCCAGGGTAACCATCATTTATCATGAATAATATGCTAAATATGATCAAGATCATCATAATGAAAATTATGGTTGCTATTGTAATCATCATTTGTCATGAATAATATGCTAAATATGATGAAGATCATCATAATGATCATCATGGTTGAAATTCCAACCATAATTTATTATGATTAATATGTTAATTTTAATCATTAATCATTATCATCAAAATGATGATAATGGTTGCCATAGCAACCATCATTTATCATGAATAATATGCTAAATATGATCAAGGTCATCATAATGAAAATTATGGTTGCCATGGTAACCATCATTTATCATGAATAATATGCTAAATATGATCAAGATCATCATAATGAAAATTATGGTTGCCATTTTAACCATTATTTATCATGAATAATATGCCAAATATCAACAAGATCATCATAATGAAAATCATAGTTGCCAGGGTAACCATCATTTATCATGAATAATATGCTAAATATCATCAAGATCATCATAATGAAAATCATAGTTGCAATAGTAACCATCATTTATCATGAATAATATGCTAAATATGATCAAGATCATCATAATGAAAATTATAGTTGCCATAGTAACCATCATTTATCTTGAATAATATGCTAAATATAATCAAGATCAGCATAATGAAAAATATGGTTGCCATGGTAACCATAATTCATAATGAATACTATGTTAATTTTGATCATTATCATCAAAATGATGATAATGGTTGCCATTGCAACCATCATTTATCATGAATAATATGCTAAATATGATCCAGATCATCATAATGAAAATTATGACTTCCTTGGCAACCATCATTTATCATGAATAATATGCTAAATATGATCAAGATTATCATAATGAAAATTTTGGTTGCCATGGTAACCATCATATATCATGAATAATATGCTAAATATGATCACGATCATCATAATGAAAATTATGGTTGCCATGGCAAATATCATTTATCCTGAATAATATGCTAAATATGATCAAGATCATCATAATGAAAATTATAGTTGCCATGGTAACTATCATTTATCATGAATAATATGCTAAATATGATCAAGATCATCGTAATGAAAATAATAGATGCCATGGTAACCATCATTTATCATGATTAATATGCTAAATATCATCAAGATCATCATAATGAAAATTATGGTTTCCATTGTAATCATCGTTTGTCATGAATAATACGCTAAATATGATCAAGATCATCATAATGAAAATTATGGTTGCCAAGGTAACCATCATTTATTATTATTAATATGTTAATTTTGATCATTATCATCAAGATGATGATAATGGTTGCCATGGCAACCATCACTTGACATGTAGTAATATGCTAAATAAGATCAAGATCATCCTAATGAAAATTATGGTTGCCATGGTAACCATCATTTATCATGAATAATATGCGAAATATAAACAAGATCATCATATGAAAAATATGGTTTCCATGGTAACCATCATTTATCATGAATAATATGCTAAATATGATCAAGATCATCATAATGAAAATTATGGTGGCCATGGTAACCATCATATATCATGAATAATATGCTAAATATGATCAAGATCATCATACTGAAAATTATGGTTGCAAAGGTAACCATCATTTATCATGAATAATATGCTAAATATGATCAAGATCATCATAATGAAAATTATGGTTGCCATGGTAACCATCATTTATCATGAATAATATGCTAAATATGATCAAGATCATCATAATATGTTAATTTTAATCATTATCATCAAAATGATGATAATGGTAGCCATGGTAACCATCATTTCTCATGAATAATATGCTAAATATGATCAAGAACATCATAATGAAAATTATGGTTGCCATGGTAACCATCATTTATCATGAATAATATGCTAAATATGATCAAGATCATCATAATGAAAATTATAGTTGCCATAGAAACCATCATTTATCATGAATAATATGCTAAATATGATCAAGATCATCATAATGATCATCTTGGTTGAAATTGCAACCATAATTTATTATGATTGATATGTTTATTTTGATCATTATCATCAAAATGATGATAATGGTTGCAATGGCAACAATCTTTTATCATGAATAATATGCTAAATATGATCAAGATCATCATAATGAAAATTATGGTTGCCATAGTAACCATTATTTATCATGAATAATATGCTAAATATGATCAAGATCGTCATAATAAAAATTATGGTTGCCATGGTAACCATCATTTATCTTGAATAATATGCTAAATATGATCAAGATCATCATAATGAAAATTAACATATCATTATGATGATCTTGATCATATCTAGCATATTATTCATGATAAATGATGATCAAGATCATCATACTGAAAATTATGGTTGCCATTGTAACCATCATTTATCATGAATAATATGCTAAATATGATCAAGATCATCATACTGAAATTAACATATCATTATGATGATCTTGATCATATCTAGCATATTATTCATGATAAATGATGGTTACCATGGCAACCATCATTTATCATGAATAATATGCTAGATATGATCAAGATCATCATAATGATATGTTAATTTCGGTCATTATCATCAAAATGATGATAATAGTTGCCATGGTAACAATAATTTATCATGAATAGTATGCTAAATATGGTCAAGATCATAATGATATTTATGGTTGCCATGGCAACTATGATTTATCATGAATAATATGCTAAGTATGATCACGATCATGATAATGAAAATCATATTTGCCATGGTAACCATCATTTATCACGAATAATATGCTAAATATGATCAAGATCATCATAATATGTTAATTTAGATCATTATCATCAAAATGATGATAATGGTTGCCATGGTAACCATCATTTATCATGAATAATATGCTAAATATGATCAAGTTGATCATAATGAAAATTATGGTTGCCATAGTAACCATTATTTATCATGAATAATATGCTAAATATGATAAAGATCATCATAATGAAAATCATGGTTGCTATGGTAACCATCATTTATCATGAATAATATGCTAAATATCATCAAGTTCATCATAATGAAAATTATGGTTGCCATGGTAACCATCATTTATCATGAATAATATGCTAAATATGATCAAGAACATCATAATGAATATTCTGGTTGCCATGGTAACCATCATTTATCATGAATAATATGCTAAATATGATCAAGATCATCATAATATGTTAATTTTGATCATTATCATCAAAATGATGATAATGGTTGCCATGGTAACCATCATTTATCATGAAAAATATGCTAAATATGATTAAGATCATCATAATAAAAATTATGGTTGCCATGGTAACTATCATTTATCCTGAATAATATGCTAAATATGATCAAGATCATCATACTGAAAATTATGGTTGCCATTGTAAACATCATTTATCATGAATAATATGCTAAATATGATCAAGATTATCATAATGAAAATTATGGTTGCCATGGTAACAATCATTTATCATGAATAACATGCTAGATATGATCAAGATCATCATAATGATATGTTAATTTCGGTCATTATCATCAAAATGATGATAGTGGTTACCATGGTAACAATAATTTATCATGAATAGTATGCTAAATATGGTCAAGATCATAATGATATTTATGGTTGCCATGGCAACTATGATTTATCATGAATAATATGCTAAATATGATCACGATCATGATAATGAAAATCATATTTGCCATGGTAACCATCATTTATCATGAATAATATGCTAAATATGATCAAGATCATCATAGTGATCATCATGGTTGAAATTGCAACCATAATTTATTATGAATAATATGTTAATTTTGATCATTATAATCAAAATGATAATAATGGTTGCCATGGCAACCATCATTTATCATGAATAATATGCTAAATATGATCAAGATCATCATAATGAAAATTATGGTTGCCATGGCTAATATCATTTATCATGAATAATATGCTAAATATGATCAAGATCATCATAATATGTTAATTTAGATCATTATCATCAAAATGATGATAAGGTTGCCATGGTAACCATCATTTATCATGAATAATATGCTAAATATGATCAAGATCATCATAATGAAAATTATGGTTGCCATGGTAACCATCATTTATCATGAATAATATGCTAAATATGATCAAGAACATCATAATGAATATTCTGGTTGCCATGGTAACCATCATTTATCATGAATAATATGCTAAATATGATCAAGATCATCATAATGAAAATTATAGTTTCCATAGTAACCATCATTTATCATGAATAATATGCTAAATATGATCAAGATCATCATAATATGTTAATTTTGATCATTATCATCAAAATGATGATAATGGTTGCCATGGTAACCATCATTTATCATGAAAAATATGCTAAATATGATTAAGATCATCATAATAAAAATTATGGTTGCCATGGTAACTATCATTTATCCTGAATAATATGCTAAATATGATCAAGATCATCATACTGAAAATTATGGTTGCCATTGTAAACATCATTTATCATGAATAATATGCTAAATATGATCAAGATTATCATAATGAAAATTATGGTTGCCATGGTAACAATCATTTATCATGAATAACATGCTAGATATGATCAAGATCATCATAATGATATGTTAATTTCGGTCATTATCATCAAAATGATGATAGTGGTTGCCATGGTAACAATAATTTATCATGAATAGTATGCTAAATATGGTCAAGATCATAATAATATTTATGGTTGCCATGGCAACTATGATTTATCATGAATAATATGCTAAATATGATCACGATCATGATAATGAAAATCATATTTGCCATGGTAACCATCATTTATCATGAATAATATGCTAAATATGATCAAGATCATCTTAATGAAAATTATGGTTGCCATTGTAATCATCATTTGTCATGAATAATATGCTAAATATGATCAAGATCATCATAGTGATCATCATGGTTGAAATTGCAACCATAATTTATTATGAATAATATGTTAATTTTGATCATTATAATCAAAATGATGATAATGGTTGCCATGGCAACAATCATTTATCATGAATAATATGCTAAATATCATCAAGTTCATCATAATGAAAATTATAGTTGCCATGGTTAACATCATTTATCATGAATAATATGCTAAATATTGATCAAGATCATCATAATATGTTAATTTAGATCATTATCATCAAATGATGATAATGGTTGCCATGGTAACATCATTTATCATGAATATATGCTAAATATGATCAAGATCATCATAATATGTTAATTTTGATCATTATCATCAAAATGATGATAATGGTTGCCATGGTAACCATCATTTATCATGAATAATATGCTAAATATGATTAAGATCATCATAATAAAAATTATGGTTGCCATGGTAACTATCATTTATCCTGAATAATATGCTAAATATGATCAAGATCATCATACTGAAAATTATGGTTGCCATTGTAAACATCATTTATCATGAATAATATGCTAAATATGATCAAGATCATCATAATGAAAATTATGGTTGCCATGGTAACAATCATTTATCATGAATAATATGCTAGATATGATCAAGATCATCATAATGATATGTTAATTTCGGTCATTATCATCAAAATGATGATAGTGGTTACCATGGTAACAATAATTTATCATGAATAGTATGCTAAATATGGTCAAGATCATAATGATATTTATGGTTGCCATGGCAACTATGATTTATCATGAATAATATGCTAAATATGATCACGATTATTATAATGAAAATCATATTTGCCATGGTAACCATCATTTATCATGAATAATATGCTAAATATGATCAAGATCATCATAATATGTTAATTTAGATCATTATCATCAAAATGATGATAATGGTTGCCATGGTAACCATCATTTATCATGAATAATATGCTAAATATGATCAAGATCATCATAATGAAAATTATGGTTGCCATGGTAACCATCATTTATCATGAATAATATGCTAAATATGATCAAGAACATCATAATGAATATTCTGGTTGCCATGGTAACCATCATTTATCATGAATAATATGCTAAATATGATCAAGATCATCATAATGAAAATTATAGTTTCCATAGTAACCATCATTTATCATGAATAATATGCTAAATATGATCAAGATCATCATAATATGTTAATTTTGATCATTATCATCAAAATGATGATAATGGTTGCCATGGTAACCATCATTATCATGAAAAATATGCTAAATATGATTAAGATCATCATAATAAAAATTATGGTTGCCATGGTAACTATCATTTATCCTGAATAATATGCTAAATATGATCAAGATCATCATACTGAAAATTATGGTTGCCATTGTAAACATCATTTATCATGAATAATATGCTAAATATGATCAAGATTATCATAATGAAAATTATGGTTGCCATGGTAACATCATTTATCATGAATAACATGCTAGATATGATCAAGATCATCATAATGATATGTTAATTTCGGTCATTATCATCAAAATGATGATAGTGGTTGCCATGGTAACAATAATTTATCATGAATAGTATGCTAAATATGGTCAAGATCATAATGATATTTATGGTTGCCATGGCAACTATGATTTATCATGAATAATATGCTAAATATGATCACGATCATGATAATGAAAATCATATTTGCCATGGTAACCATCATTTATCATGAATAATATGCTAAATATGATCAAGATCATCTTAATGAAAATTATGGTTGCCATTGTAATCATCATTTGTCATGAATAATATGCTAAATATGATCAAGATCATCATAGTGATCATCATGGTTGAAATTGCAACCATAATTTATTATGAATAATATGTTAATTTTGATCATTATAATCAAAATGATAATAATGGTTGCCATGGCAACCATCATTTATCATGAATAATATGCTAAATATGATCAAGATCATCATAATGAAAATTATGGTTGCCATGGCTAATATCATTTATCATGAATAATATGCTAAATATGATCAAGATCATCATAATATGTTAATTTAGATCATTATCATCAAAATGATGATAATGGTTGCCATGGTAACCATCATTTATCATGAATAATATGCTAAATATGATCAAGATCATCATAATATGTTAATTTTGATCATTATCATCAAAATGATGATAATGGTTGCCATGGTAATAATCATTTATCATGAATAATATGCTAAATATGATTAAGATCATCATAATAAAAATTATGGTTGCCATGGTAACTATCATTTATCCTGAATAATATGCTAAATATGATCAAGATCATCATACTGAAAATTATGGTTGCCATTGTAAACATCATTTATCATCAATAATATGCTAGATATGATCAAGATCATCATAATGATATGTTAATTTCGGTCATTATCATCAAAATGATGATAGTGGTTACCATGGTAACAATAATTTATCATGAATAGTATGCTAAATATGGTCAAGATCATAATGATATTTATGGTTGCCATGGCAACTATGATTTATCATGAATAATATGCTAAATATGATCACGATTATTATAATGAAAATCATATTTGCCATGGTAACCATCATTTATCATGAATAATATGCTAAATATGATCAAGATCATCATAATATGTTAATTTAGATCATTATCATCAAAATGATGATAATGGTTGCCATGGTAAATCATTATCATGAATAATATGCTAAATATGATCAAGATCATCATAATGAAAATTATGGTTGCCATGGTAACCATCATTTATCATGAATAATATGCTAAATATGATCAAGAACATCATAATGAATATTCTGGTTGCCATGGTAACCATCATTTATCATGAATAATATGCTAAATATGATCAAGATCATCATAATGAAAATTATAGTTTCCATAGTAACCATCATTTATCATGAATAATATGCTAAATATGATCAAGATCATCATAATATGTTAATTTTGATCATTATCATCAAAATGATGATAATGGTTGCCATGGTAACCATCATTTATCATGAAAAATATGCTAAATATGATTAAGATCATCATAATAAAAATTATGGTTGCCATGGTAACTATCATTTATCCTGAATAATATGCTAAATATGATCAAGATCATCATACTGAAAATTATGGTTGCCATTGTAAACATCATTTATCATGAATAATATGCTAAATATGATCAAGATTATCATAATGAAAATTATGGTTGCCATGGTAACAATCATTTATCATGAATAATATGCTAGATATGATCAAGATCATCATAATGATATGTTAATTTCGGTCATTATCATCAAAATGATGATAATGGTTGCCATGGTAACCATCATTTATCATGAATAGTATGCTAAATATGGTCAAGATCATAATGATATTTATGGTTGCCATGGCAACTATGATTTATCATGAAAATATGCTAAATATGATCACGATCATGATAATGAAAAATCATATTTGCCATGGTAACCATCATTTATCATGAATAATATGCTAAATATGATCAAGATCATCTTAATGAAAATTATGGTTGCCATTGTAATCATCATTTGTCATGAATAATATGCTAAATATGATCAAGATCATCATAGTGATCATCATGGTTGAAATTGCAACCATAATTTATTATGAATAATATGTTAATTTTGATCATTATAATCAAAATGATAATAATGGTTGCCATGGCAACCATCATTTATCATGAATAATATGCTAAATATGATCAAGATCATCATAATGAAAATTATGGTTGCCATGGCTAATATCATTTATCATGAATAATATGCTAAATATGATCAAGATCATCATAATATGTTAATTTAGATCATTATCATCAAAATGATGATAATGGTTGCCATGGTAACCATCATTTATCATGAATAATATGCTAAATATGATCAAGATCATCATAATATGTTAATTTTGATCATTATCATCAAAATGATGATAATGGTTGCCATGGTAATAATCATTTATCATGAATAATATGCTAAATATGATTAAGATCATCATAATAAAAATTATGGTTGCCATGGTAACTATCATTTATCCTGAATAATATGCTAAATATGATCAAGATCATCATACTGAAAATTATGGTTGCCATTGTAAACATCATTTATCATGAATAATATGCTAAATATGATCAAGATCATCATAATGAAAATTATGGTTGCCATGGTAACAATCATTTATCATGAATAATATGCTAGATATGATCAAGATCATCATAATGATATGTTAATTTCGGTCATTATCATCAAAATGATGATAGTGGTTACCATGGTAACAATAATTTATCATGAATAGTATGCTAAATATGGTCAAGATCATAATGATATTTATGGTTGCCATGGCAACTATGATTTATCATGAATAATATGCTAAATATGATCACGATTATTATAATGAAAATCATATTTGCCATGGTAACCATCATTTATCATGAATAATATGCTAAATATGATCAAGATCATCTTAATGAAAATTATGGTTGCCATTGTAATCATCATTTGTCATGAATAATATGCTAAATATGATCAAGATCATCATAGTGATCATCATGGTTGAAATTGCAACCATAATTTATTATGAATAATATGTTAATTTTGATCATTATAATCAAAATGATAATAATGGTTGCCATGGCAACCATTATTTATCATGAATAATATGCTAAATATGATCAAGATCATCATAATGAAAATTATGGTTGCCATGGCTAATATCATTTATCATGAATAATATGCTAAATATGATCAAGATCATCATAATGAAAATCATAGTTGCCATGGTAACCATCATTTATCATGAATAATATGCTAAATATGATCAAGATCATCATAATATGTTAATTTAGATCATTATCATCAAAATGATGATAATGGTTGCCATGGTAACCATCATTTATCATGAATAATATGCTAAATATGATCAAGTTGATCATAATGAAAATTATGGTTGCCATAGTAACCATTATTTATCATGAATAATATGCTAAATATGATAAAGATAATCATAATGAAAATCATGGTTGCTATGGTAACCATTATTTATCATGAATAATATGCTAAATATCATCAAGTTCATCATAATGAAAATTATGGTTGCCATGGTAACCATCATTTATCATGAATAATATGCTAAATATGATCAAGATCATCATAATATGTTAATTTTGATCATTATGATCAAAATGATTATAATGGTTGCCATGGTAACCATCATTAATCATGAATAGTATACTAAATATAAACAAGATCATCATAGTGAAAAATATGGTTTCCATGGTAACCATTATTTATCATGAATAATATGCTAAATATGATCAAGATCTTCCTAATGAAAATTATGGTGGCCATGGTAACCATCATTTATCATGAATAATATGCTAAATATGATCAAGATCATCATAATATGTTAATTTTAATCATTATCATCAAAATGATGATAATGGTTGCAATGGTAACCATCATTTCTCATGAATAATATGCTAAATATGACCAAGATCATCATAATGAAAATTATGGTTGCCATGGTAATCATCATTTGTCATGAATAATATGCTAAATATGACCAAGATCATCATAATGAAAATTATAGTTGTTATGGTAATCATCATTTGTCATGAATAATATGCTAAATATGATCAAGATCATCATAATGATCATCATGGTTGAAATTGCAACCATAATTTATTATGATTAATATGTTAATTTTGATCATTATCATCAAAATGATGATAATGGTTGCCATTGCAACCATCATTTATCATGAATAATATGCTAAATATGATCAAGATCATCATAATGAAAATTATGGTTGTTATGGTAACCATCATTTATCATGAATAATATGCTAAATATGATCAAGATCATCATAATATGTTAATTTTAATCATTATCATCAAAATGATGATAATGGTTGCCATGGTAACCATCATTTCTCATAAATAATATGCTAAATATGATCAAGAACATCATAATGAAAATTATTGTTCCCATGGTAACCATCATTTATCATGAATAATATGCTAAATATGATCAAGATCATCATAATGATCATCCTGGTTGAAATTGCCACCATAATTTATTATGATTAATATGTTAATTTTGATCATTATCATCAAAATGATGATAATGGTTGCAATGGCAACAATCTTTTATCATTAATAATATGCTAAATATGATAAAGATCATCATAATGAAAATCATGGTTGCCATGGTAACCATCATTTATCATGAATATGCTAAATATCATCAAGTTCATCATAATAAAAATTATGGTTGCAATGGTAACCATCATTTATCATGAATAATATGCTAAATATGATCAAGAACATCATAATGAATATTATGGTTGCCATGGTTACCATCATTTATCATGAATAATATGCTAAATATGATCAAGATCATCATAATGAAAATTATAGTTGCCATAGTAACCATCATTTATCATGAATAATAGGCTAAATATGATCAAGATCATCATAATATGTTAATTTTGATCATTATGATCAAAATGATTATAATGGTTGCCATGGTAACCATCATTAATCATGAATAGTATACTAAATATAAACAAGATCATCATAGTGAAAAATATGGTTTCCATGGTAACCATTATTTATCATGAATAATATGCTAAATATTATCAAGATCTTCCTAATGAAAATTATGGTGGCCATGGTAACCATCATTTATCATGAATAATATGCTAAATATGATCAAGATCATCATAATATGTTAATTTTAATCATTATCATCAAAATGATGATAATGGTTGCAATGGTAACCATCATTTCTCATGAATAATATGCTAAATATGACCAAGATCATCATAATGAAAATTATGGTTGCCATGGTAATCATCATTTGTCATGAATAATATGCTAAATATGACCAAGATCATCATAATGAAAATTATGGTTGTTATGGTAATCATCATTTGTCATGAATAATATGCTAAATATGATCAAGATCATCATAATGATCATCATGGTTGAAATTGCAACCATAATTTATTATGATTAATATGTTAATTTTGATCATTATCATCAAAATGATGATAATGGTTGCCATTGCAACCATCATTTATCATGAATAATATGCTAAATATGATCAAGATCATCATAATGAAAATTATGGTTGCCATGGTAACCATCATTTATCATGAATAATATGCTAAATATGATCAAGATCATCATAATATGTTAATTTTAATCATTATCATCAAAATGATGATAATGGTTGCCATGGTAACCATCATTTCTCATAAATAATATGCTAAATATGATCAAGAACATCATAATGAAAATTATTGTTCCCATGGTAACCATCATTTATCATGAATAATATGCTAAATATGATCAAGATCATCATAATGATCATCCTGGTTGAAATTGCCACCATAATTTATTATGATTAATATGTTAATTTTGATCATTATCATCAAAATGATGATAATGGTTGCAATGGCAACAATCTTTTATCATTAATAATATGCTAAATATGATAAAGATCATCATAATGAAAATCATGGTTGCCATGGTAACCATCATTTATCATGAATATGCTAAATATCATCAAGTTCATCATAATAAAAATTATGGTTGCAATGGTAACCATCATTTATCATGAATAATATGCTAAATATGATCAAGAACATCATAATGAATATTATGGTTGCCATGGTTACCATCATTTATCATGAATAATATGCTAAATATGATCAAGATCATCATAATGAAAATTATAGTTGCCATAGTAACCATCATTTATCATGAATAATAGGCTAAATATGATCAAGATCATCATAATATGTTAATTTTGATCATTATCATCAAAATGATGATAATGGTTGCCATGGTAACCATCATTTATCATGAATAATATGCTAAATATGATAAACATCATCCTAATAAATATTATGGTTGCCATGGTAACTATCATTTATCCTGAATAATATGCTAAATATGATCAAGATCATCATACTGAAAATTATGGTTGCCATTGTAAACATCATTTATCATGAATAATATGCTAAATATGATCAAGATCATCATAATATGTTAATTTTGGTCATTATCATCAAAATGATGATAATGGTTGCCATGGTAACCATCATTTATCATGAATAATATGCTAAATATGATAAACATCATCATAATAAAAATTATGGTTGCCATGGTAACTATCATTTATCCTGAATAATATGCTAAATATGATCAAGATCATCATACTGAAAATTATGGTTGCAATTGTAAACATCATTTATCATGAATAATATGCTAAATATGATCAAGATCATCATAATGAAAATTATGGTTGCCATGGTAACCATCATTTATCATGAGTAATATGCTAGATATGATCAAGATCATCATAATGATATGTTAATTTCGGTCATTATCATCAAAATGATGATAATGGTTGCCATGGTAACAATAATTTATCATGAATAGTATGCTAAATATGATCAAGATCATAATGATATTTATGGTTGCCATGGCAACTATGATTTATCATAAATAATATGCTAAATATGATCAAGAACATCATAATGAAAATTTTGGTTGCTATGGTAACCATCATTTATCATGAATAATATGCTAAATATGATAAAGATCATCTTAATGAAAATTATGGTTGCCATTGTAATCATCATTATTCATGAATAATATGCTAAATATGATCAAGATCATCATAGTGATCATCATGGTTGAAATTGCAACCATAATTTATTATGATTAATATGTTAATTTTGATCATTATCATCAAAATGATGATAATGGTTGCCATGGCAACAATTATTTCTCATGAATAATATGCTAAATATGATCAAGATCATCATAATGAAAATTATGGTTGCCAAGGTAACCATCATTTATTATGATTAATATGTTAATTTTGATCATTATCATCAAAATGATGATAATGGTTGCCATGGCAACCATCACTTAACATGAATAATATGCTAAATATGATCAAGATCTTCCTAATGAAAATTATGGTTGCCATGGTAATCATCATTTATCATGAATAGTATGCTAAATATAAACAAGATCATCATAATGAAAAATATGGTTTCCATGGTAACCATCATTTATCATGAATTATATACTAAATGTGATCAAGATCATCATAATGAAAATTATGGTGGCTATGGTAACCATCATATATCATGAATAATATGCTAAATATGATCAAAATCATCATACTGAAAATTATGGTTGCCAAGGTAACCATCATTTATCATGAATAATATGCTAAATATGATCAAGATCATCATAATGAAAATTATGGTTACCATGGTAACCATCATTTATCATGATTAATATGCTAAATATGATCAAGATCATCATAATGATCATCTTGGTTGAAATTGAAACCATAATTTATTATGATTAATATGTTAATTTTGATCATTATCATCAAAATGATGATAATGGTTGCAATGGCAACAATCTTTTATCATGAATAATATGCTAAATGTGATCAAGATCATCATGATGAAAATTATGGTTGCCATAGTAACCATTATTTATCATGAATAATGTGCTAAATATGATAAAGATCATCATAATGAAAATCATGGTTGCCATGATAACCATCATTTATCATGAATAATATGCTAAATATGATCAAGATCATCATAATGAAAATTATGGTTGCCATGGTAACCATCATTTATCATGAATAATATGCTAAATATGATCAAGATCATCATAATGAAAATTATGGTTGCCATTGTAATCATCATTTGTCATGAATAATATGCTAAATATGATCAAGATGATCATAATATGTTAATTTAGATCATTATCATCAAAATGATGATAATGTTTGCCATGGTAACCATCATTTAACATGAATAATACGCTAAATATGATCAAGATCATCCTAATGAAAATTATGGTTGCCATGGTAACCATCATTTATCATGAATAATATGCTAAATATGATCAAGATTATCATAATGAAAATTATGGTTGCCATGGTAACCATCATATATCATGAATAATATGCTAAATATGATCAAGATCATCATAATGAAAATTATGGTTGCTATGGCAAATATCATTTATCATGAATTATATGCTAAATATGATCAAGATCATCATAATGAAAATCATGGTGGCCATGGTAACCATCATATATCATGAATAATATGCTAAATATGATCAAGATCATCATAATATGTTAATTTTGATCATTATCATCAAAATGATGATAATGGTTGCCATTGCAACCATCATTTATCATGAATAATATGCTAAATATGATCCAGATCATCATAATGAAAATTATGGCTTCCTTGGCAATCATCATTTATCATGAATAATATGCTAAATATGATCAAGATTATCATAATGAAAATTATGGTTGCCATGGTAACCATCATATATCATGAATAATATGCTAAATATGATCAAGATCATCATAATGAAAATTATGGTTGCTATGGCAAATATCATTT